>NC_050573.1:184814506-185152858 GCF_011100635.1 Trichosurus vulpecula | reverse complement strand
AATGCCTTTGTCATTCCTTTAGGTAAGGTCTTATTGATAGTCAGAAATGTAGCTAGGTCAGAGTGATGAGGGCTTTCTCCCAAAGTGGTGAAATTTCATCCCTATAACAAATCTTTTTTCCTCCCTATATCATGGCCTCCCACATGAATGAATGAATGAATGAATGAATGTGCTTAATCTTAGAAATTATAGACTTCAGAGCTGAAAGGGCCCTGAGGGATTATCTAGTTCAAACCTCTCATTTTACAAGAGGAGGAAACTGAAGGCCATGAGGCAGAGAATAGGAAATATACATACAAAAGCAAGAACAATCCCTGCCCTCATCTAAAGGGGGAAACAACACATACATGGGGGTGGTAGCCAGGGAAGAGCACTTTGATCAGGAAATGGATTGCTACTGGGATAATGAGTTGGACCATAGGGGAGGAGATCGATACATCCCATGCAAGAAGTGAAGCACAGCGTGGCTTTTTGGAAATAGTGTTGTGGGAAAGGCAGACACCAATCCACAATGTGAGTATCCTAGCTCTTTCACCTAGGCCCTGGAATGCCAACTCCCAATTCCTATTATTTTCCCATTACTTCGTTCTCCTAGATATCAGTGGATTGACTGACGTATGCCATTACTGAGGTGTCTTTGCTATATCCTAGGGCAAGGGAGATAAGTACTGCTCTGCCCTACTCCACTCTACCTCCCTCCATGCCCATCCCCCACCCCCATCCAGGGTCTAGACATTACTGCATTGACTGGGCCATGGAAGTACAGGCCAGACTCCCTGAGAGATGTTGGGCCACTCCTCTAGTGAAACTGCGTTATACTGGGATTACATGCATCAAAAGCTCACATGAAAACTACTATGGCACAATGAAAATGAAGGCTGATGGGATGAGCCCTGGTAGTATGCCAAGGACTTCCCAACCCCCATGGGAGCTTCTCCCCAAGTACCACCTGCACCAGCAGCTGCTTAGCAGTACTCTTTGGTGGTACTTTGCCCCAGTGTTGGAGCCGCAGTTAAGGCTCTGCTTATACAGCGAAAGAATTTGCAAATAGGCAAATTTAGGTTTGAAGCAAGAAAACTCTCTAATAATTAGAGCTTTCCAAACCTGGAATGGGATGCATCAGGACAAGGAGGTCTCCTTTCACTTAAGGTCTTCCAAAGAAAGACTGGATGACTGGTTGTCCCATGTAGTGTAAAGTGGTCTGTTGTACTAGCTAGCATTTACAGAACTCTTTGTGTTTAGCCTAAGGATCCTGGAAAGTAGGTACTATTATTATCTCCGTTTTACAGATGAAGAAACTCAGAAACCAAATAACCTGCCTAGAATCACAGTACGCATCTGAGGCAGGATTTAAACTCAGGTCTTCCTGACTCTAAGACCCACATTCTATGCACTCACTACCTAGCTCTCTAGGTAACCCAGAGATCTATGAACCCTGGGCCACCCACTCACAACAAAGAGTAAGAATGTTGGGCAAATAGCCTTCATCTTTGAACCAGAGCTCATCTTCAGTAGTTTGTCTTCACGAGTACTAACTCCCTTTAGCTAATTCCTGTGCTCTGACTACTGACCTCCCCAACTTCAAGTCCCATCTGAAACCCCACCTTCTAGAGGAAACCTTCCCTAGCCCCTCTCGATTACAATGCTTTCTCTCCTTTAATTATTTCCTATTTATCACACACATTGCTTGGATTGTAAGCTCCTTGAAAGTAAGTATTGTCTTTTGCCTCTTTCTGTATCCCCAGTTCTTAGCACAGTTCTTGTCACATAGTAGGTTCTTAATAAATGTTTGGGCAGCTAGGTGGCACAATGGATAGAGTGTCCTGGAGTCAGGAGGACCTGAATTCAAATTTGACCTCAGACACTTACTAGCTGTGTGGCCCTGAGAAAGTTGCTTAACCTTATTTGCCTCAGTTTCCTCAACTGTGAAACGAGTTGGAGAGGGAAATAGCAAACCACTCTAATATCTTTGCCAAGAAAAGCCCAAATGGGGTCACAAAGAATTGGAAATGACTGAATAACAGCAACAAAATAAATGTTTATTGAATGAATTTCTTATATCTGGGCCTCTCTAACCTAGATTAAGACCTACAAAATCTTTTTTCCTTGCTTCCTTCTTGTTTGATTGAATTAACAGTATCACCCAACTGTTCTATCCCTCTGGAATTCAGCCTTCTGTCTACTTGTGGTATCCGAGATGACTGTGGTATGGTGGGAAAAGTAATAGATGTTTGGCTATCATCAGACAGTCCAGTTTTGAATTCTATCTCTGCTCCTTATTACCTGGGTAACTGTGGGAAAGCTGCAGAGCTTCTCTGGGCCTAATTTACTTGTCTTTAAAATAAAGGAATTTGCCCTGCATGATTGCAAAGGTCTCTTCCAGCCTTAAATACCATGGCTTCTTCTACCCTCTCCAAATCAGACCTCTTCTGCTGATACCCATAATTCAGCATGACAGCGGATCTGTTTCTAGAACTAAAAAAAAAAGCCAGACATGATTTTGTCAGAGCAGGGAACTGTCTGTGTGAAAACTCCCTTCACTGATGCAGGCTGAAACCCATCTATAGTTAATAATCTTCAAGGATTGCTGGAGGCTCAGAGAAGGATTAGATAACTTTCCAGTGGTCACCCAGTTAGTATGTATCAAAGGCAAGATTTCAGCCCAGGTCTTCCTGTCTCTTTTAGCCCAGGGTTTTTATCTATGATGATATTCTGCTTCTCCAGCAGAAAAACATTGTTTAAAAGATGACCCTTTGTTTTAGCCTTATCCAGACTATGACATGCAATTAAATGAACAGTGCATACAGTTGGTCTTATTAGTACATATGTCTTGTTTATTTTTAATTTAATTTTAAAAAATTCAGTTTCAAATTCTTTCCTTCTCCTACCCATTGGGAAGGCAAGAAAAACAAAACCTGTTAGAAATATGTATAGGGCATATCTTGGATAGACATTGACTTTGGACATTGAGCTGGGCCCAGAACTGAAAAATTCTGGACAGTCTTTGAAAATTGTTCAGTGCGTTTAATAATTTCCAAGGTACCATCTTAATCCTATTCAATTAGTAAATAGTTATTAAATCTTTTCTGTGTACACAGAACTGTGTTAGCCACCATGGAGGGATAAAGAAAATATATAAAACATGTATCCAGCCCTGCAAGGAGCTTATAATGAAATTGGAGTAATAGGACACATGAAATCAGTAGTGATATGAAGCAGTACATAATTAACTACTAAATTGTGTGATGTAGACTATAAAATATTTTGTTGATTTTTGGCTGCAAAGTTCTAGCCTCTTTATTCCCTTAACTTCTCTTTGCAGTATTTTCTTTAAGTGAAGTTTCCTTCATGGAAATCCTGTATGACAGTATATGCATTTTAACCCATTATTACCTATTAGCATTTTGAATTAATAAAACATCACATTGGAAGTCATTAGGAGCCAAAACGGGTTCACTAAAAATATGGCATTCTAAACCAGGCTCATTTCTTTTTCTGGAAGACTTGCTAGATTTAAGTAAGGAGCACTGTATATAGTATATTAGAATTTCAGTGAGCAGCTTAAGTGGTTATTGCAGGCCTGGAGTCAAGAAGACCTGAGTTCAAATTTGGCCTCAGACACTATCTGGGTGACTGGACAAATCACTTTACCCTGTTTGCCTCAGTTTCCTCATCTGTAAAATGAGCTGGAGAAGGAAACTGCAAACTACTCCAGCATCTCTGCCAAGAAAATTCCAAATTGGGTCACAAAGAATTAGACACAACTGAAAAATGACCGAACAATAATAACAATAAGGATTTCGGCAAGACCTTTGGTGTCTTTTATTTTATCCATTCAGCCACCAAAGTGATTTTTTTTCAAAGTGATTTTCTTAAAGCCAAGTCCAACCATGTCCCCTTCCTACTCAGTAAACTCCAGTGGCTCCCTATTATCTCCAGGATCAAATACAAAATCATCTGTTTGGCATTCAAAGCCCTTCATAACCAATGCTTGCTCTCTGTACACATACCTTTCCAGTCTGCTTATACCTTACTCCCTGTCACATACTCTTTGATCCAGTAGTCCTGGCCTCTTTGCATTTCTACAAACAAGACACTTCATCTCTTAACTCTAAGCATTTTCTCTGTTTGTCCCTAATGCCTGAAATGCTCTCCCTCCTTGATCTCTGCCTACTGGCTTCCCTGGCTTCCTTCAAGTTTCAAATAAAATCCCATCTTCTATAGGAAGTCCTCTTGATTCTCTAGTGCCTCCTCTCTTTTAATTTTTCCTATTTTCCTGTATTTGACTTGTTCATACATATTTCCTTACTTTTTTTGCCTCCCCATTAGATTATGAGTTCTTTGAGGGCAGGGAATGTTTTTTGCCTCATTTTGTATTTCTAGTGTAACTTAGCACAGTACCTGGCACATATTAGGTGCTCAATAAATGTTTCTTGACTGACTGGCTAACTGACTTTGTGGACAAGATGAGGAAAAATGTGGACAGGATGAGAATACAATTCGGTTGATTCATAACCAGTTGAAAGACTGTATCTAAAGAGCATCGATTAATTCCACCTAAAGTATGCCTCATTACCATCATTCTCTCCCTCTCTTCCAATCATATTCTCCTCCTCTTTTTAGAGGCAGCACATTGTAATAGAAAGAACATTTGTGATCACTTTGGAGCCTGAGGGGTCATTTTCAACTGAGAGAGAGGTCTCTAGTGATATGTCACAGGGTTTTGTCCTCAGCTTTGTTTTGTTCAACATTTTTGTTAATGACTTGGATGCAAAATAGATGGTTTGCTTAACAAATGTGCATATGACGTGAGGTGTGGAATGATAGCTAATTCTTTTAATGACAGAAGTGGTATCTAAGAGGAACTTAACAAGCTAAGATTCTGGGCCAAATCTAACAAGAAGAAATTGAGTGATTGTAAATGTTAAGTCCTGTATTTGGGTTCAAAAAATTAGCTGCACAAGTACAGGAGGGAAAAAATACGGCTACAGAGAAATTCATGCAAAAAGAAAACTTGAAAGTTTTAGTCAGCTATAAACTTTGTTGTCGTTTGGTCATGTCTGACTCTTTGGTGTTTTCTGGACCCATTTGGTGTTTTCTTGGCAAAAATACTGGAGTGGCTTGCCATTTCCTCCTCCATCCACAGATGGGGAACTGAGGCAAACAGGATTAGGTGACCAGCCCAGAGTCACACAGCTAGTAAATGTCAGAAGCCAAATTTGAACTCAGATCTTCCTGACTCCAGACCTGGCTCTCTATCTACTAAACCTATATCTCTATCCACTGCAACTATAAACTCAGTATTAGTCAAAAGTGTAATATAGTTGACAACAAAACTATTGTGATCTAACTATGAATTAATAGAAATATAGTATGCAGAACACATGATGTAAAAGATGCCATTAAAGATTTGTTATTGTTCAGTTGTTTTCAGTCATGTCCCACTCTCCATGACCTCATTTGGGGTTTTCTTGGAAAAGATTCTGCATAAAGATACATTTGCTTTTCCAACTCATTTTACCAATGAGGAAACTGAGGCAAACAGGGTAAAGTGACTTGCCCAGGGTCACATAACTAGTGAGTGTCTGAGGCCAGATTGGAACTCAGGAAGATGAATCTTTCCTTCTCCAGGCCCAGAACTCTATCCATTATACTACCCAGCTGGCCATCATCCAAGATACAAGCAACTAAAATAAGCTGAGCTGATTGTGTGGTGAGAGCAGGGAATAACATAGGAAGGATTCTAAAGAAAGGCCATTGGCAATTTTGGGAGCCCCCCGCCATAGGAGGATTTGTTGGAGATCATGGACAAGGGTCACCCAGGAAAATCGTGGTTGGGTTGTGACCTGCACTGTAGGAAGTCAGTCTCCTTATATACATCTGCCTGCTGGCACAGACAGAGGCATGAATTAAAAAGATCCATCAAAGTATGGAAAGCTCATAGGCACAAGGTACCACCTTTCACAGACATATATTCATTTTAATAGGAGATTCTGCATGACCTAACAGAAAGACTCTCTAATGGTGGAATTTCAGACAATATGACCGGTAGTATTCGGAGTCTATAGGACCTGCTTGGAGCTTATGATATCACAGCCTATCACCCACCGTCAAAGGGGACCCAGAGCTAACTAAATTAGAAGCAAAGTAAATCATCTGAACGGGACTTCCTTTCTGCCTTTGCTGAAAGAATCCAGGCATTCATCAAAAGGAGGTAGGATTGGGACAATGCATTCTGAGCTCCAGGAGCATTGGTCTAGCCAATACGTTCATTCCCCATGACCCACAGAGATGTCTAAACATGGAATTAATTGCCATTTGTTTTTACTGCGAAATGCTCTATCTAGATGACTTTCTAAACAGCCTATTGCAGCACTTTCTTCAACTGAAATATCATATGCAGCAAACCTGCTTATGATAAATGGGGACATGTGATCATTAATGGATTAGGTGGTCTTACATGTCACTGCTCTATTTACATGTCTGTTAAGCCAATGCATGTATATGTGTTTGCATGTGTGTGTTTGTATGTGTGTGTGTATATATACACACACATTATATATATATACTGTATATATAATCAGGATATGTTTATAATATTCAGGCATATGCTCATAAATATTCATGAGCCAATCCATACATAAATGAATAATTTAACTTACTTAACATCAACCAAAGTCTGTTTATAGCATTTCCTTTCAGTTCCAGTTGAGCATCACCTCATAAAGTTCTTTTAAACACCTTCTCTCAGCTAGTATCCTGTGAAGAAGGTGAGCAAGCCTGATGGAATGAACAAAGCAGAAAGAAAGAAAAAAAAGAAGCAAATAGTTTTCTGATAGCCTCTTTCCTCCCTAGCAATGCAGAGTGAGGGATGAGCATTCTCTTCTACTTGTTCCAAGGCGCCATATGTTCCTAGTTTGAGTCTTTCCCACCTACATCATCAGTTACTGTGAAAGACTAAGCTTCTCACATATTGTAATGAGCATTGGTCTTGTTGGCTAATCTGGGTTTGAATCCCACCTCTGACACTTACTAGCTGTGTCTGTAGATAAGTCACTTAATCTCTATCTTCTCATCCTTAGTCTTCTCAATGCTACTTGCAGCTGCTGTAGGGGGTGTAAGACCAATAACACCAGCACACAGCAGGGCTGCTTAGCACAGGGTCTTTGATCTGCTTTTCTAAAGGAAAGCAACTTTAAAGGGGTCAACAATCTTACTTTAATCGAACATATATATATATATATATATATGTGTGTGTGTGTGTGTGTGTGTGTGTGTGTGTATACATACATAGATATATATATGGAGATGTATATATATATACAGATGTGTGTGTATATATATGTATATATGCGTGTGTGTATGTGTATGTAGATATATATGTATATATGTATATACACATACACACACATGCATACACACACACACACACACATCTCATTCACTTAGTTCAGGGGAAAAGTCAGCACCTTGACCTTCAGAAAAAATACAGACAGAAATTGCAAGCAGAAATTAAATAAACAGAGCAAATACAAACAGCAAAGACCAACAGACAGGGCCTCCAACTGTCTGACCAAAAGCAATACATACATAGTTACCAGAAAGAGAAGCACCAACATCTGGGTTTTTCAAAGCTGGGGGGCTCCTTAACAGCTACCCAGAGTCTCATCTGGCTAAATCACGTGAACACTCTTCCAATGAGTGAGCTCCCAAACAAAATGCTAACTTGAGTATATATACTCTTCTTCAGGGCCAGAGGGCATCACAAGCCCATGACCCAGGCTCATATGACTCAGGTTCAAAGCACGTCACATAGGCCTATTAAGGGGTGGGGAAGATCTTCAAATTGTATTAACATTAGAGTCACTTAATCTCTATCTTCTCATCCTTAGTCTTCTCATATGTAAAATGGAAATAATGATATCTGTCATAGGGTTATAGGATCATTGATTTAGCCCTTGGAAATCATCTAATCTAGGCATTCTTAACCTGGACTCCATAGGCCCCCAAGTTGTTCATGGATAAATTTGGGGGGGGTCTGTGAATTTGGGTGGGAATATACACACTCACATATGTATACATAAATATTTTTCCACTAACCTCTAACTAAAATTTTTATTTCCTTCAATTATGAATGTAGGCAGCAAACCATTATTCTGAAAATGGGTCCATAGGCTTCATCAGACTTCCAAAGAGGTCTATAACACAGAGAACATTAAGAACCCCTGATCTAACACAACTTTTTCCTTTCATAGATGAGGAAACTGAGGCATGGAGAAGTGAAGGGGCTTGCCCAAAGTCATTTGGTTAGTAACAGAGTCAGAATTGCATGACTACTCTCAGGGTTGTTGTGAAGAAAGCACTTTGTCGCTCTTCAGAAGAGGAGATATTTAAGGCTCAAAACCCAAAACATAATGAATATCAAGAGATGCTGAGTGAAGTCAAAGCACTAACAACACTAGAAATTGATACAAGCTTAAATCATTTGAAAAATCATTTTAGTTTTATTTATTTTAGTTTGTTTTCTCAACTGAGTGGTAGGGTAGGGTAGGGTGGTGAATGGTATGGTCAATTCTTCTAGGCTGAGGATTACAAAGTCCCACTATCTTGGCACTCTTGTCTTTGAGAGAGTCTACGTAAATCTGTCTTTTTAAACATACCATTAATAAACACTAGGTCAAAGAATCTGAGATTATGTTGTCTCATTAATGGAATCTGAGTAATAGCCTACAACCTTCCCCTCCAACACCACTAATAAATGTCTACTGAAGGACAATTGGCCCCCATTTTCTCCACTGGTCATGTGGTTGCTGGGTTGACTTCATAATCCTCTTTGAAGGATCATATATATTAAATAGATTTCTTAATGCCTAGAAGCAGTTGCATTCACACACTGTATAGTTATTTCAAAACCTAAAAAGTTAAAAGTTGGGGAACTAATATGCACAATGGAGCCTGGCCTTGCAAAAAAGCAAGAAGGAACATTTAATATGATCCTTTTGGGTACAAATCCTAATTAGGGTCAAAAAGCAGGAAATATTAACATGGTCATTATTGAATGGATGAGAATTGAAGTCTATATAGACAAAATCAATAAGGTAATGGAGGCATTTGTATGGAAAAATAACATGATAATGGCTAGCTTTTATATAGCACTCTAAGTTTTACAAAGTATTTTTTATATGTCATATCATTTGATCCTCACAACAGCCCTGGGAGGTAGGTGCTGATCATCCTCATTACAGAAAAAATGATGTCTAGGCTCTTTATTTGATCATGGCTTTTGGTAGTCCAATAGTTCATAAATTGTCTCTCCTCGAACTATTTTCCAGGTCAGGTGTTTTTCCAATGAGATATTTCACATTTTCTTCTATTTTTTCCATTACTTTTATTCTATTTTATTGTTTCTTGATGTCTTGTGAAGTTAAAAGCTCCCACTTGCCCAATTTTAATTTTTAAGGAATTGTTTTCTTCAGTTAGTTTTTGTACCTTCTTTTCTGTTTGGTCAATTCTACTTTTAAAGGAGTTCTTTTCTTTAGTGAATTTTTGTGCATCTTTTTCCATGATGTTAATTATGTTTTTAAGGAATTTTTCTCTTCAATGAATTTTTGTGCCTCTTTTGCCATTTGGTCTGTTTTTCTGCTTTTAAGGCATTATTTTCTTCAGTATTTTTTGTGCCTCCTTTACCAAGCTTTTGACTCTTTTTTCCTGATTTTTTTTGCATCACTCTCATTTCATTTCCCAATTTTTCCTCTCTCTCTCATTTGATTTTGAAAATCCTTTTGGAGCTCTTCTAGGAATTCATTTTGGGCCTGAGACCAACTCACATTTTTCTTTGAGGCTATGGATGTAGCAGTTTTGACTTTGTTGTCCTCTGAGTTTGTTGATCTTCCCTGTCACCACAGTAACTTTCTATGATCAAGTTCTTTTTTTATTGTTAGCTCATTTCCTCCAGCCTATTTCTTGACTTTTAACTTTATGTTAAAGTTGGGCTCTGCTCCTGGGGTACTGTCCCAACCTTCAGGTTTTTTTGTGCTGCTCTTTTCAAAGCTAGTTCTGGGGGTCTGTAAGTTTTCATTTCTTCCCAGATGGTATGATCTAAGGAGAGATGTGTTTACTACTCTGTTGGCCTGTGCTCTAGTCTGCAAGCAACCACAACCACTCTTTTCCACCCTGGAACTAAGATCAGGATCCCCTCTTCTCTGCAGCCACAAGCCCTGGTGTCCTAATGCTCCTCCTCATCCTGGGACTGTGACCCCAGGACTGACCCCCAGATCCACATATAGGAAATGCAACAGAGTCTTGCTCCTAGTGTCAGTAAAGGAACCCCTATAATCTCCTTCTGACCAGTTGTCTGACCCCCTTACAATCTGTGGGCTGAGAGTTCCAAAAACTGCTGCCACAGCTGATTCTGTCTCCTCCAAGGACTGCTGTTGGCTTGCCCTACACTGCACTCCACTCTCACCCTGGTGCAACAGACCCTTCCTTCCAAACTTCTAGGTTGTTTTGGGCTTGAAAATTGTTTCATCCTGTCCTTTTCTGTGTTCTGCCAGTCCAGAATTCATTTTGAGGTGTTATTTTAAAGTTGTTTGGAGGGTAATTTGGAAGAGCTTAGGACAGTCTCTTCCTTTTCTCCACCCTAATAAAAATCATTTTTCAAAACAAAAAAAGAAAAAGAAAACACCAGTGATTATGGAACAATGAATAATTATGTCCAAAGACCTGGATTGGTAGTCCTGGCTCTGCTGGTTTCATAAGGCACTCTTGGCCAGTACCATTCTTGCTTTGATAATGCTGACACATCCATCATCTTTTGGGCAGTCAGGTAGCATGTTCTTAGTTAAATGAAGGAGTTCGACTAAATTATCTCTAAGGTTCCATGTAGTTTAAACATCCTCTTAATATATAAATATTCTGACTCCCAGAGTCTCAGGGTTACACATCCATCCTAGTTTCCTTCCTTTTATTATTATTATTTATCTAATATTTTTAGTTTTCAGCATTGATTTCCACAAGATTTTGAGTTACAAATTTTCTCCCCAATTCTACCCTCCTGCCCACTCCAAGATGGCATATATTCTGAATACCCCATTCGCCAGTCAGCCCTCCCTTCTGTCACCCCACTCGCCTTGCCCATCCCCTTTTCCCTTACTTTCTTGTGGGGCAAGATAGATTTCTATGCCCCATTGCCTCTATATCCTATTTCCCAGTTGCATGCAAAAACAAATTTTTTTTTGAACATCTGCTTTGAAAACTTTGAGTTCCAAATTCTCTCCACTCTTACCTCCCCACCCATCCTCCCTAAGAAGGCAAGCAATTCAACATAGGCCACACATGTATCATTATGTAAAACCCTTCCACAATGCTCATGTTGTGAAAGACTAACTATATTTTGCTCCCTCCTATACTGTCCCCCTTTATTCAATTTTCTCCCTTGACCCTGTCCCTTTTTGAAAGTGTTTGCTTTTGATTACCTCCCCCCCCAATCTTCCCTCCCTTCTATCATCCCCCCCCCTTTTTATCCCCTTCCTCCTTCTTACCTGTGGAGTAAGATACCCAATTGAGTGTGTATGTTATTCCCTCCTCAAGTCAAATCTGATGAGAGCAAGATTCACTCATTCCCCCTTGCCTGCCTCCTCTTCCCTCCCAACAGAACTGCTTTTTCTTGACACTTTTATGTGAGATAATTTATCCCATTCTATCTCTCCCTTTCTCTCTCTCTCTCTCAATATATTCCTCTCTCATCCCTTAATTTGATTTTTTTAGATATCATCCCTTCATATTCAACTCACCCTGTGCCCTCTGTCTATATATATATATGTGTGTGTGTGTGTGTGTGTATTCCCTTCAGCTACCCTAATACTGAGGTCTCATGAATTACACACGTCATCTTTCCATGTAGCAATGTAAACAATTCAACTTTAGTAAGTCCCTTATGATTTCTCTTTCTTATTTACCTTTTCATGCTTCTCTTGATTCTTGTGTTTGAAAGTCAAATTTTCTATTCAGTTCTGGTCTTTTCACTGAGAAAGCTTGAAAGTCCTCTATTTTATTGAAAATCCATGTTTTGCCTTAGAGCATGATACTCAGTTTTGCTGGGTAGGTGATCCTTGGTTTTAATCCTAGCTCCATTGACCTCTGGAATATCATATTCCAAGCCCTTCAATCCCTTAATGTATAAGCTGCTAGATCTTGGGTTATTCTGATAGTGTTTCCACAATACTCAAATTGATTCTTTCTAGCTGCTTGCAGTATTTTCTCTTTGATCGGGGAGCTCTGGAATTTGGGGACAATATTCCTAGGAATTTTCTCTTTGGGATCTTTTTCAGGAGGCGATTGCTGGATTCTTTCAATTTCTATTTTACCCTCTGGCTCTAGAATATCAGGGCAGTTCTCCTTGATAATTTCTTGAATGATGATATCTAGGCTCTTTTTTTTTATCATGGCTTTCAGGTAGTCTAATAATTTTTAAATTATCTCTCCTGGATCTATTTTCCAGGAAGTGGTTTTTCCAATGAGATATTTCACATTGTCTTCCATTTTTTCATTCCTTTGGTTCTGTTTTATAGTATCTTGATTTCTCATCAAATCACTGGCTTCCACTTGCTCCAATCTAATTTTTAAGGTAGTGTTTTCTTCAGGGGTCTTTTGGACCTCCTTTTCCATTTGGCTAATTCTGCCTTTCAAGGCATTCTTCTCCTCATTGACTTTTTGGAGCTCTTTTGGCATTTGAGTTAGTCTATTTTTTAAGGCATTATTTTCTTCAGTATTTTTTTTTGGGGGGGTCTCCTTTAGCAAGTCATTGACTTGTTTTTCATGGTTTTCTCACATCATTCTCATTTCTCTTCCCAATTTTTCCTCTACTTCTCTAACTTGCTTTTCCAAATCCTTTTTGAGCTCTTCCATGGCCTGAAACCAGTTCATGTTTTTCTTGGAGGCTTTTGATGTAGGCTCTTTGACTTTGTTGACTTCTTCTGGCTGTATATTTTGGTCTTCTTTGTCACCAAAGAAAGATTCCAAAGTCTGAGTCTGAATCTGAGACCTTTTTCCTGCCTGTTCATGTTCCCAGCCAACTACTTGACCCTTGAGTTTTTTGTTGGGGTATGACTGCTTGTAGAGTATAAAGTACTTTGTCCCAAGCTTGAGGGGCTGCGCTGCTATTTTCAGAGCTACTTCTACACAGCAAGCTCTGCCATACCAGTGCTCCTACTTCTCCAAGAACCACCAAATCCAGGCAGGGCAAAGCAGGTTTTGTACTTCAGCTCTAATCTGCCACTTAATTCCTCCCACCAGGTGGGCCTGTGGTCAGAGGCAACTGCAGCTGTAGCTCTGGAAGCAGCCTCAGAGCTTCACCACCTCTGCTGCCCCCAGGGCGGTGGCCAACCGCAAACTCCTTTCACTCTGTCCCAGGAGCTTTTCCCACTAATCTTCTCTGTTGTCTTTGGCAATTGTGGGTTGAGAAGTCTGGTAATTGCCACAGCTTACTGATTCAGGGCACTACACCTGTTCCACCCAGCTCCCAGTCTGGTTGGCCCTGGCATGGCCCACACTGGGCTCTGCTCCTCTCTGCTCCCAGCTCTGTGCGACAGACCCTTCCCAGAGACCATCCAGGCTGTCCTGGGCTGGAGCCCTGCTTCCCTTTTCTATTTCATGGGTTCTGCAACTCTAAAATTTGTTCAGAGCCATTTTTTATAGTGTTCGGAAGGACCTGGGTGGGGCAGCTTAAGCAAGTCCCTGCTTTCCAGCTGCCATCTTGAGTTTCCTTTTTTTTTTTTTTTTTTTTTTTTTTTTTGCTGCTCAGCTTATGTGAGTCTAAAAGGGGAATATGAGAGGCATGTCATGGATATGGGAAATACCTGAACACATGGTCTTCTAATTGGCAGCAGGCTCTTTGTTAATTTGACTTTGCACTTTTCTGGCATTTTTCTCAGATGGAAGGATTCAGAGACAGAGAGAGAGATGAGAGAGAGAAAGAAAGGGAGAAAGAAAGAGAGGATATAGAGTAAGATAAAGTGAAAGTTTGAAAAAGAGACTCAGAGAGGGAGGCAGACAGACATTAAGAGAGAGAAACAGAGAGACAGAAAGAAAGAAGGAAGGAGGAAGGGAGAGAGACGGACAAAGAGAAAGAGGGAGAAGAGAGAGGAGAGAGAAAGACAGAGGAGAGAGAGAGAGAGAGACACAAAGAGACAGAGAGACAGAGAGAGACTGAGACAGAGAGACAGAGAGAGACTGAGACAGAGAGAGACAGAGACAGAGACAGAGAGAGAGAGAGAATAGGAAGGAAGTAGGGAGAGAAAAAAGGAAAGAGAAAGAGGGAGAAGAGAGAGGGGAGAGAAAGGGTGAGGGGAGGGAGAGACAGAGACACAAAGACAGAGAGACTGAGACAAAGAGAGAAGGAAAGAAGGAAGGAAGGACAGAAGGAAGGAAGGAACAAAGGAGAAAGACAGAGGGAAGAGAGAGAAGGAGAGGGGGAGAGAAAGACAGAAGGGAGAGGGGGGAAGGGGGAAAGAGGAGAGGGAAGAAGACAGACAGACAGAGACACAAATACAGAGAAAGAGAGAGAAACAGAGAGAGTCTAATGTGTGGCAGGGGATTTAGTTGGCTTTTAAATATGCAGTGCTGCTGTCCTAAAATATACCTGTGCCTGCGAGGCCGCTGTAGGTTCATTTGTTCACTTGGAAAGGTTGGCCTGATTTGCATGGTCTCTGAGAGACTTCCTGCAGGCTGCCACATGGGAATCTGTCCCCTTGTAGACACCTGCCCGCAAGCACAGAGCTGCTTCAGGGCAACAGGACAGTACATGTAACATCCATCAGTTGAGTTGATGGATAACATTATACTTTCCAGAATAAATAAATAACCAAGCAGAAAGGTACTGAGAGAAAAAAATATTACCTAGATTCTGAGATTGTAATATACATTATTTGTGCTTTTAGGCACTTAGGAGGCCTCAGGAAAGCTTAAGAGTTATAATTACTAGAAAAGAGGTATCATGAGTTTACAAAAATTCTAAACAATAATACCCCAACCCCTTTTCCCTCCCCCCTCATCTCCTTCACCATCCAATGGCCTCCCTAAACATATGTGTTTGCTCTGGCACACAAGGAGCCTCTCCCAAAAACAAGAAGGGGAGGGGAAGTTGTCTGAAGGCCTCTTGAGGAGGTATTGCACACATTTTAAGGAAATGAGAATCTCTGTGGATTCCATGAGATATCATGGCAGAGTAGGAAGAGTAATAGATGGACAATCCCATATCTATAACTGGCTATGTGACCATGAGCAAGTTACTTAAACTCTCTGAGTCTCAGTTTTGAAATCTGTAAAATGGGAATGATAATAATTAAACCTGCATCTCAGGACTATTGTGAGGATCAAATAAAATAATGTATGCAAATAACTTTGCAGATATAAGAGTACTATATAAATATCAATTATTATTATTATCATGGATTATTTGATTAAACAGACTTAATAACTAGATACTGTGTGCAAGGTGGGCAGCTATGTGGCACTGGGCCTGGAGTCGTGAAGACCTGGGTTCAAATTTGGCCTCAGATACTAACTAGCTGTGTGACTCTGAGCAAGTCACTTAATGCTGTTTGCCTCAGTTTCCTTATCTGTGACATGAGCTAGAGAAGACAATGGCAAACCATGCCAGTATCTTTGCTAAGAAAACCCCAAATGGGGTCATGAAGAGTTATACACAACTGAAACAACTGAACAACAACATGTGTAAGGTGCTACTGTAGGCTCTGGGTATACAAAGATAGTACATGGTATACAAATATAGACCATGTTCTAAATTAACTTAAAATGTAGGAATGAATGGAAAATATATACACACATCTATGTAGAAGGAAGAGCAAGATTAAGTGCAAAGAGGAGGTCCAAGAAAAAAGCTATGAGACATATGAGGAAGGAGTTGCCATTTTCACCTAGTAAGGTCAAGGAAGGCTTCATGGAGGAGGTGGCACCTTAGGATTGGCTTGAAGGAAAGGAAGAACTTCAACTGATGGATATTAGGAGGCCGGATTGGAAAGGAAAGGAGGGTGTTCATTTCAATCACAGCAGTGCCAAGAGTAAAGGCAGGGGGATGGGACAGAATAAAGAGAGATGAAAATAGAAGCCAGAAAGTAGATCAATTAAATAATTCAAAAGGAACATTATTCCTCCAAAAGTCTAGGATGGGGGGCAAAGAAAAAACAGAAAAAAGAAAGAAACACAATAACTTTATTCTATATTTAAAAGGAATAGCAAGTTGTACATAATAGATTTGCAGTTTTATATACAATCATCTTTTTATTATATGTTATGGAAATGCTTGTTTTATTCCATATGCTAAAAATTAAATAATTTTTTTAAAAAAGGAACATTATTCTAGCATAAATGCTAGAACATGCCACCTTCCTACTCAAGTTTTTTGTGGCTTCCTAACCCCTACCAAATGAAGTTCAAAGGCAGTTCACGATCTAGTGCCACTTATTCCAATCATGTCATATAACTTTTCTCTATACATGCTAATCTCTCATAAAACTGGATAATGCCGTGTCTCCTGAAAATTTTCTGTGTTTTCCCATCTCCATGACTTACCGCATGATTTCCCACCTAGAAGGTCCTCCCCTCCCCACTTTGGCGAACTTCTCCCCTCCAAGTAAAGCCTCTTTTATTGGGTTTTTTGTTGTTGTTGTTGTTTTTGGCCGGGCAATTGGGGTTAAGTGACTTGCCCAAGGTCACATAGCTAGTACATGTGTCAAGTGTCTGAGGCCAGATTTGAACTCAGGTCCTCCTGACTCCAGGGCCAGTCCTCTACTCACTGCGAGACCTAGCTGCCCCTGTAAAGCCCATTTTAAATGCCCCTTCCTTTGTGAAACAACCTTTTTCTATTTGTCTTATCCAAGGAGGAGAGAATAGATAAGGATACAGAGAAATTTTGAGTTTGTAGGATCACAGATTTCTAACTATAAAAGGTTAAGATACTTGCCGAGGTCACATGGCTAGTAAGTATCTGAAGCAGGATTTGAACACAGGTCTTCTCAACTCCAATGCTATAGAAAAGTGGAGGTGAAGGTGCTTCATCAGAAAACCTTAGTCTTCTCAATAAACTAGAGGGCTGGGTCATCAGCTGGGTTATGTGGGGATGGGGTGGGAATCTTGAAGAGAAATGAAAAAACTTAAGGGAACCATGATAGATGAATAAGATTGCTAAAGAAGTGATATCATCAATTTGTAGTGGGTGAAACCAACATGATTTCATGACTTCATTCAGCAAGCCCAGCAACCTAGGAGCAAGAGGGGAGGGATTGGATGGGGGAGGGGAAGGGACAGGTTACGTGTTGCTGAGTATGAGTCAGTCAGGACGAGCAGAATGTTAAAGGAAAAGGGATCCTATGCATGGAGCTAATGAATCACTGATCATGGGATCAAGACTGGCTATGGAGGAAAAGACAAGTGATTCAATAGCCAAAGAGAAAGATGAGTGAATTGTTATTATGGCTTTTAGTCCAGACTTTGGAGTTACCAGGGAGGAACTCTCCCAGAGCTGATCAGCTGCTACTTTGCACGTTAGCAATAGGGCATTGCTTGAGGCATCAAGAGATTTGCCTAGGGTGATAAAGCCAGTATGTGTCAAAAGTAGGACTCTGAGGAGGACCTTCCATCTACTTTGTCACGCTACCTCTTAGATAGAATAATTATTGATAAACTTAAAGGTATTATATTTAATTAAATCCAACACATTTATTAAATGCTTACCATATACAGGGTATGGTGGTAGGTGCTGGGGATTTCTGCCTTAAAGGATCTTACATTCTACTGTCCTATAAATCAGATTCCTGGGCTTCTATGTATGTTAACCTCCACGAGACAAAAATGGTTAAGAACTTCTAGGCTAGAAGCTAATATGCCTAAGATCCCAGAAAAGAACCAATGTAAGTCTGAGTACAAAGGTTACCTAGCTTCCCACTCATGAGAAGGTTTATGTATTGGGAGGCAGGCTAGCACTGGAGAAAGAACAGTAGCTTTGGAGCCAGAGGATTTGGGTTCAGTTCTTTTTTCTGATGCTTACTATTTATGTGACCTTGGGTGATCAACCACTTTAAGCCTCAGTTTCCTTATCTGTAAAAATAAACTTGCACTGGATGACCTCTATACCTATGGTCCTTGTGACCCAACCCTTGAACTTGTCCTGGCCTTCAGAAGTGTTCATATGTGCCTCTGCCAGCAGGTGGCGCTGTTTGACAACAGAGAAAATGGCCCAACTGAAGCCACCACCAATTGCTTTTCTCAGGAAGGCTCCAACAATGCCCGATGACTATTGATTCAGTGGGACCTTCTTCTTCTAAAGTACCATTTCCCAAACTAATTTGACTACAAAACAGATTGAGCCATGAAATAAATCAACAAACCCACCAATGTTGCTCTAGGGGCCTTTTATAAAGGGTAAAGAATATCCCTGGGGTAAGGGATAAAGAGAGATGTTTGGGGGCAAAATAGAGGAAATTAAATTTAGAATCATTTTATCTCCATCGCCTTCATGTAATTTTTTTCTTGCCACATACATATTTCATATTCAGATTTTTTTGATGGAAGAATATTGCCTGCATTGCCACTTTTTTTGGATCTTTGCTTCAGAACAGCAGGAGTCTACAAAATAGGGTTATGTCTTGAGGCCTTGCTCTTGGCAGCCTACAATCCTGGAATTATCATGTGGGGAACTAGTCCCACCTCTTTAAACTTGGTTGGAGGCCTTGCTTTGATTCAACTTCAATCGAGCTTAATTTCAGTGTTTACTTTATTAGCCTTGTTAGCTTACCTGGCACAGGTACTGAGCATACAAAGTCACTCAGTGTGCTGGAGGTAATGCACTGTTTAACTCAGACTAGTGTTGCCTTCTCTCTCTCTCTCTCTCTTTGTTCAGCAGTTCTTTACACAGGACTGGAAGTTCTAGGGGCAACTATTAAGTTCTTACGACTTTCACCTAATCGCCAATGTTCTCTTTCTCAAGACAGCTAAACAAAAAGTACCCATGCTTTCTTAGAAAGGTAAATGCTTAACTACAAGTGACATGTTTTTGATAGTTCTGAGAAATTCATTATGTGATTAGAACAAATGCTTTATGGGGGGAAAATGACCTCTAGCCAAACCCCAGATTTATATAGTACTTTATGTTTTGTATCTACATCTTCCTAATAACCCTTCAAAGGAGCTAGTGTTTTGTCCTCATTTTATAATTAAGAAAGCTGAGCCTTAAATAGGTTAAGTGACTTGTATATCGTTGGTATTTGGAAGAGCTGGGACTTAAATCTGGATTTTCCTTTTTAATCTATCCCCTTTTACATCAGAATTCCCCTCTACTAGTACAGCTGTTATTGTTCAGTCATCTTTCAGTCATGTCTGACTCTTTGTGACCCCCTTTTGGGTATTTCTTGGCAAGAATACTAGAGTGATTTGAAATTCCTTTTCCAGCTCGTTTTAAAGGTGAGGAAACTGAGGCAGACAAGGTTGAGTGACTCACCCAAGGTCACAC
Organism: Trichosurus vulpecula; assembly: GCF_011100635.1. NCBI lineage: Eukaryota > Metazoa > Chordata > Mammalia > Diprotodontia > Phalangeridae > Trichosurus > Trichosurus vulpecula. The sequence continues at coordinate 185,133,333 of NC_050573.1, read as the reverse complement.
AGCTAGTAAGTATTTGAGGTCAGATTTGAACTGAGGAAGATGAACCTCCCTGACTATAGACCCATCACTTTACCCAATGCGCCAACCAACTACCCCCTACTGGTACTACTTTTTGAAAATATGCTCTACATATTTAAGATTGGAAAGTTACAGGATGCCTAATATAATACAACAGCTGGTATTCAATAAATGCTTAAAGATTAAGATTTGAAGGTTTTGATAGATTGTAAGCTCAATATGAATCAACAGTGTGATGTGGTGGCAAAAGAAGGAAGGAAGGAAGGAAGGAAGGAAGGGAGGGAGGAGAAAGAAAGAAAGAAAGAAAGAAAGAAAGAAAGAAAGAAAGAAAGAAAGAAAGAAAGAAAGGAAGGAAGGAAGGAAGGAAGGAAGGAAGGAAGGAAGAAAGAAAGAAAGAAAGAAATACTATCTTGGGTTACATTAAGAAAAACATGGCTTCCAGGAATCAGGAAGTGATTGTTTGTAGTATTATGTTCACATTTGGGATCTACATTTTAGGAAGATATTTGATAAATGCTTGGAAAGAAAGCAGACAGAATGCTGAAAAGCCTCAAGTTCATGGCATAGGAGGGTTAACTGAGGGAACTGGGAATGTTTAGCCTAGAAGGAAGAAGGGAAGGAAACTAGTGTTTATCAAGTGCCTACTATGTACAAGGTAGGCAGCTAGATGGCACAGTGGATAGAGTGATGGGCCTGGAGTCAAGAAGACTCCTCTTCCTAGGTTCAAACCTGACCTCAGATACTTGCTAGCTTGTGTGACCCTGGGCAAGTCACTTAATCCTGTTTGCCTCAGTTTCCTCAACTGTAAAATAAGCTGGAGAAGGAAACGGCAAATCATTCTAGTATCCTTGCCAAGAAAACCCCAAAGGGGGTCACAGAGTCAGACATGACTGGAAAATGACTCAACCACAATAAAAAGCTCACTAAGCATTGTGCCAAGCACTTTACAAATGTTATCTCATTTGATCCTCACAACAACCCAGAAGGTAGGTTCTATTGTTTTAATCCCCACTTTACATTTGAGGAAACTGAGGCAGACAGAAGTTAAAATGGCTTGCTCAAGGTGACACAGCTAGATAAATGTCTGAGGCTGGATTTGAGCTCAAGTCTTTCTGACTCCAGAACCAACGTTTTATTCCCTGCCCCACTTAGCCCCCTGGAGAAAAGAAGACATATGGATCACATGACAGCTCTTGTCAATTATTTGAATATCTGTCATGTGCAAGAGGGCTGAGAACTGTTCTGTTTGTCCTAGAAGGGCAGAACTAGGAACAATGGGTGGAAATCGAAAGGAGGCAAATTTAGGCTTGATTTAAAAAAAAAATCAACTTTACAATACTTAGAGTTATGCAAATATGTAATGTCCTTCAGGTGCTAGTAGTTTCTTCCTCACTTAAGAGGCCTTAAGCAGATGTTGCCAATAGCATTTGTTGAGCATACTGTAGCGGATTTACTTTTGGTGGGGAAAGGGTATTAATATAATGCTTTGTGATTCTAATCAATTGGCATTTCTTTCCTTTTTTCCTTCCTTCTTTTTTTCTTTCCATCTTTCTTTCCCTTCCTTCCTTCCCCTTTCTTTCTTCCTTCCTTCCTTCCTTCCTTTCTTTCTTTATTTCTTACTTTCTTTCTTCCATTCTTCCTCTCTTTCCTTTTTTCTCTTCCTTCTTCCTTCCTGTTTCTTTCTTTTTTCTGTCTTCTTTCTTCTCTCTCTTTCTCTCTCTTTCTTTCTTTCTTTCTTTCTTTCTTTCTTTCTTTCTTTCTTTCTTTCTTTCTTTCTTTCTTTCTTTCTTTCTTTCTTTTTTATTATGCCTATTATCCTTCACTCCTGATTTTGTGTTATACTTACCCACATTTCTGTCATCCGCCCCTCCCATCCACCAAGTAGGATTTAATGGGAACATGGACTGATTGTTTCCTTTTTGTCTTTTTTATCTCCAGCTCCTATCCTATTATGCCTAGATCGGGAATCTCTACATTGGGTCTTCTGATATCACCTAGGCCCTCTGTTCCCCATGGACTCACAGTATTGGTGCTTGAGTTAATGTGGATGCCTGATCAGCTTTTAGCCCTACTGCAGCTCAGAACTCAAAAGCTTAAGCAATCCATTAGCCTCAGCCTCCCCAGGATCAATGATTACAGTCATGTGCCACCATCTCTGGATATCCCTCTATATAATTTACCATGAGTTGTTTGCTTGACAGATTCTGAAATCGTTTCAAAGTACAGTAATGATATGCACCCATCCAAAAAGGAATAGTTGAAAGTAATTTTGTAGGACTTCTTACAATGAAAAGTCCTGCCAAGGTAAATGTTGCTTAGTTTCCCTGTACAATTTAGAGCTCATTCCAACACATCCAGATCATACTTCTGGTCAGGGTCCTGCAGCCAAGAGGAATAACAGAGTACGGTGCAGGATTACTTTTATTTCCTGAAGTACAGCTGAAACAAGAAAGTCAAATTTGGGGTTTGGTAGAGGATAGTCTTAGAAATTTGAATTTACCCCAGACCATGATGTGCCCAATGTTATAAAAGTTTGGTATTTCCTTGCCCTTTTCTGTCCTACATACAACTTGATACTAAATTGAAATAATTAACAGTGCTTCAAGGCTTAAAGACAATCAACAAATATTTATTTAGAAACTGATGCACCATTTTATTGTTGTAAATGAATTCACTCACTACTATGCTAGGAACAGTTGGAGCTCTGATTGAAGTATGAAATGATGTCCCTGCCTTAAGGGAGCTTATCATCTAGTTGGGGGAAAAAGTGAGAAAACTTAGAAAACAAAGCAAGGGAGGTTGTAAATTAGTTGTTGTTGTTGTGTTTGTCCTTTCAAAGAAATGGGAAATGGGAAATGATGACATAACTTGCAGTTAAGTTTGATCTGAGTGAGGGAGGTCTGTGCTGAGGTCACCAGCCTCACTTTCTCCTCCAAAGCCATCTGGATCCAGTGACCAGATATTCACCAGCATGACTAGAGATGGCCCAAGATGCAATGGGAGATGCTGGCCCTTTTAGGCTAAGGCCTTTTCATGGACTCACTTAGAGTGAGGTAATGTCCATTCAGTGAATAGGCTTCTTTAAGAAGTGAGTCAAGTGATGGTCCCTTTAATTAGAAAAAAAAGAAAAAAATCAAGCTGGGAGAGGAAGACCCTCAGGGTTGCTGTTCCAAAGAGAAACAGTTACCATTGACATTCACTCTAACCCAGGAGGGCCAAAAATACAGCCATTAAGTGGAGCTTGGGCAGAGACCTATTCTGATCCAATCTATGAGCTTCAGAGTGAACTGAGTTTAAGGTTTTGAGAAAGAAAGAAAGAGAGGGAGAGGGAAAGAGAGGAAGGAATGAAGGAAGGAAGGAAAGAAAAAAGAAGGAAGGAAGAAAGCAAGGGAAGAAGGGAGGGAGGGAGGGAGAAAGGAAAGAAGGAAGGAAGGAAGAAAGAAAGAAAGAAGGAGAGAAAGAAAGAAAGAGAAAGAAAAAGAAAAAGAGAGGGAGGGAGGGAGGAAGGAAGGAAGGAAGGAAGAAAGAAAGGAAGAAAGGAAGATAGAAATCTAGCCAGTAAACCCCAAGTTAAGTGGTCAGCTTCTGGCCATCAAATTTACCTTCCTTTGTAGTAACATCCTGTCAGCAGTGTTCAGAGAAAGAAGGTACCACTATAGACCGGAGTTACAGCAGCCCTCTGTCTGTCTGGCTCTGTATTTTCTTTTTCTGGAGTGCCTTAACAATAAATTCTCATCCCCCAATGCTATAGACTATAATCTTTTTAGTGGTATGGTGGAAACGATAGCTGGTATTTATGTAGTGCTTTAAGGTTTGCAAAGCACATATATGTTATCTCGTTTGATCCTTACCACAATCCTGGGATGTAGGTGCTCCTATTAGCATCCCCATTTCATAGCTGGAGAAACTGAGGTAGAGAGAGGTTAAGACTTGCTTAAGGTTACAGAGCTAGTACGTGAGGTTGGATCCGAAGTCTTTCTGACTTAGTAACTGGAGTCAGAGGATCAGGTTCAAACACCACCTCTGAAGATCTGTAATCCCTCTGATTCTGTGCATTTGGGGACTCTCACTACTGCTGGTGGACCCAAGATGGGCCCCCTAGGAGACAGATTCTCTCTTCCTGGCGAGACGGGTTCACTGTCTTTGAATGGGGAAAGAAATCCCTGCCCAGAAGCTCCCTACACTGATTAAATCAAATGTGTGGTTAAGAAAAAAAAATCATCCACATGTCTGAACCTGCAGAGTAGAGTGGGTAGAACACAGGTTACACTTATCAATGCCTATGGTGGTGGTGGCGGTGATGGTGCCAGCCAGCCAGGTGATGCAGTGGATAAAACACCAAGCCTGGGATCAGGAAGGCTCATCTTTCTCCTGAGTTCAGATCTGGCTTTAGATACTCACTATCTGTGTGACCCTGAGCAAGTCATTTAACCCTGTTTGCCTCAGTTTCCTCATCTGTCAAATGAGCTGGAGAAGGAAATGGCAAACCACTCCAGTAACTTTGCCAAGAAAACCCCAAATGGGGCCACACAGTGTCAGACAAGACTAAAACAAACAACAACAATAACAGGTAAATAAATGTTATCCATGTTATAATTTAATTCAATTGTAATTCATATATGTTGTATGATACAATTTATGTAATTCAGTTATAATTAGAATTCAATGTTATAATTCAATCCAAGAAAACATTTGTTTGCTTATGTTTCATTTTTGTCTTTGGACCCTGAGTATCTGTCACAGGCTGCTAGTATATAGTAAGCACCTAGTAAATGTTTCTTGCTTGATTGATTGAGTTGAGTTGCTTGGTAGTAGGCACTGTACTAGGAGCTGGAGATAAAAGACGAAAAGAAAACAATCAGTCTATGTTTCCATTAAATCCTACTTGGTGGGTGGGAGGAGGGAATGGCAGGAATGTAGGGAAGTATCATACAAATTCAGGAGTGAAGGATAAAGAGGCTAAGATCCTCATCCTAGGAGATCCTAAGCTTCCTAGGAATATTGAAGGGGGATGAGAAGGCCTTCATCTAAGGGGAGTGGCTCAGGGAAAGGTGCATTTGAGGAGATTCCTCAGGGGAATGGTCAAGAAAGGTACAGATTATGAGAAGAAAGATGCAGATGATGGGTGCTCCAGGCATGGGTTTTTCTGTGTGCAAAAACATGACAGCAGAAGATGGAATGACAGATTCAAGAATAGCCCAGAGATCACTTTGGCCAAAACAAAGAATGTAAGAATTAGGCTAATGTGATAAGAGACTGGAGAGGTAGATTGGAGGCAAATTGGGACCATCATACCAAATCACAAGGCTGATCATAGCATCAGGGAATGCTAACTAAGGAGGGAGTATTGACTGATTGTATTTCATCCTAGAGGCAGTAGAGAGCCATTGCAATTTTCTTTCAATAGGCAAATATCCGAGTCAAATCCGAGTCTTACTGTTGTAACTGTGAGGAAGAGGGATGGGAGATGGAAACGACTAGAAGTCAGACAAGCAATTAGGAAGCTCAGATGAGGGGATGAGGCAATATGGTGTGGGATCAGAGGAGTTGGATTCAAATCCCAACTCTGACATTCTTCTTCACTTTGTTACCTTGGACAAATCACTTTACTTCTGAGTTTCTTCAGTTGTAAAACCAAAATGTACAACGTGGTTGGACACATGATCTCTAAGATCTCTTTTAATTCTGAATCTATGATCCTGTGGTAGTGACCCTGAACCATGTTGGTGGTCAAGTGGTTGAGAAGGAAGAAACTGATAAGTCTACAAGACTTGGCTATGGGGATGAGGGAGAGGGAAGATCCAAAGATGACTTAAAGTTTTATCCAAATTTGGAGAATGATGGCACCCTTAACACAGAAATAGGGATATTTGGAAGAAGTTTCGGGGGGTAATAATACCACCTCCTAGGATTGTTGTGAGGATTAAATGGGATAATATTTGTCAAGTGCTTAGTACAATGCCTGGCATGTTGTGGACAATTAATAAATGCTTGTTTCTCTTCCTCCCTCCCTCCCTCCTTCCTTCTTTCTCTTCCTCCTTCCCTTCTTCCTTCTTCCTTCCTTTTCTTCCTTCCCCCCCTCTTCTCCCTCCCTCCCTTTCCTCCCTTCTTTCCAGCTTTCCTTCCTTCCTTTTTCCTCCCTTCCTTCCTTCTCTTCCTCCCTCATTCCTTCCTTCCATCTTTCCTTCCTTCCTTTTTCCTCCCTTCTTTCCTTCCCCCCTCCCTCCTTCCTTTCTTCCTGATTGCCTTTTTTCCTCTCCATCTATCAAAACCCAACCTCTTCTATGGAGCTTTACTATGTAGTATTTTATATCCTACTTATTTGTGTTTTTGTCAGATTCCTCTACAAAACTGGGAGCCCCCCAAAACCAGGAGCAGGGCAGTATCTAAACTTTATATATTCAGCATCCCCAGTGCAAAGTGCTCTGTATCAACTAAGCATTTCATGAATATGTTAAACTGAATCCTTCCTTGATACTGCAACCCACCTCCCCCCACCTTGCTCACAGTGATCTTCTCCTCTTTTGAACGTCTGTGGCATTTACTTGTGTATATTTTTAAGCTGCTTCATGTCCTGGTATTATGGAACTTGTGGCCTGTGTTGTGGAGATCATTTAAGTTTTTGGGGGGAGAATAAGAACCTAGTGTGCAGAGACACACACTCATTAGGCAACTTTCTATTAACCTGCCAGTGATGGATCAAACTATTAGACAATCTAAATGTATTGTTAATTGTCATTATAATCTTGAAATATTGAAATAATCATTATTAGTCATGTCTTCCCTGTGCTAATTTTCCCCACTTTATCTTAATGCACTGATGTTTCCCTTGTGTGGTTTTATTTCCCTTGTTAGTTGTATATTGAGCTTTTAGGGCTCAGTGCTGTGTGTCTACTTTTTTATAGGCTATCTGATGCTTTTATTAAATGACTTTGGTTCCATGGGCTTACTGCATTCAATGACCCTCACTTTGCTCCAGTAAAATGCCCAGTATTGGCCTGCTGCCAGAGTCTCACTGTTACTACCTTTCCCTGGGGTCTAGACTCTCAGGTTTGTATGATCATAGCTTTAGAGTTACAAGAGGTCTGGGAAATTATCCAGTCTAAGAGTCTCATTTGAAAGGTGAGGAAACTAAGCCCCAGAGTGACTGACCCACCCAAGGTCACAAAGGGAGCAGGATTTGAACCGTGACTTTCTGTCTCCAAACCCAAACTCTTTCTACCATACCATGATTACCAGATGACAGTTTTCCTTTTCTTTCCTGGCCCTCTTGTCTATAAACAACAAACTGTTCTTTTTTTCTTGTATCTCTTTTCTTTCCTTTCTTTAATAGCTTTTTCTAAAAGAATTTCCACACCACCTCTATCCAATCAGTTACCAATTCTTGTCTATTCTCTGGTCACATTCGTCCCCTCCTCACTGCTACCATCCTAGTGATCCATCCAGAACTTTTGGCTATTATTCAAGTTACCCATCTAATGTCATTAGGTCAGGGAAATAATTTCCAGCTCTGGTTTTCCCATTCCCAAATGCCTCTAGTTTTTCAAGGGGGCACGATAAGATTCACAAAGCAGAGTTAATTTCAGTTCATTTTTAATGATCTTTTTCTAAAGTGATGCTTACCTAGCTCTTTGAGAAGGTGGTAGAGATGATGTCATGTAATGGAAAATACATAGGATTTATATTTGCGCTCTAAATCCTGGCTCTGCCACTTTTTGACTTATGGAATCTCAGGCAAATCATTTTACCTCTCTGGGCCTCAGTTTACCCACATATTAAATGGAGAGGTTGGGCTCAATGACATTTATGATCTCTTTCAAATCTAAATCTTCTCAGTACTTCTCTGGCCCTCATTATGGTCTTCCTGCCTGACGCAAAAGCTTCCTACCAGGCCTCTCTGGGTTCACTTGACTCCTATTCATCGTTATCAGACTCATTCTCACTCGTATAGTTGTAGTCATGTGAACCTCATCTCAAAACCTTCCAATGGCTCTCTGTGGCCTACTGGATAAAATACAAGCTCCTTGCTGTCCTTTGAGGACCAATGACATCACAAGATCATGTCTTGACTGGAGCGTGAGTTGGATTTAAATGAGCCAGAGTTTCACAAAGTCATCAGCCTCGCTCTCTTCCAGAATCACTGAAGTCCAGTGGCAAGACAAAAGTCCAGATGACCAGTAATATTTTTATATACATGTATGTATTAATATATATAATTATATATATACATATATTATATAATCCTGAAGCCATGGTCCTCTTCAAGAATGAATGACAAACAGCAGCAAATCTAGTCAAACAGAACTAATCCCTCTGGACCCAGTGATTGATTGCCACCTTCCCGGGCCTCAGACTGATGAGTCATAGCTCATATCTCCTCCCCAGGGGAGTGATTCACTAAAATTCTCCCTTCAATTCAGGTTGACAAAAGGAGAAGGGATGAGAAGGAATACCTTCTATATACAGTAAATAAGAATAAGCAATTAGCAGCCCCACCATGAGTTCTGTCCAATTTGCTGTATGGACTTTGCTGTTGCCATGGAGAATGATGAGGGTAGCAATAAGGGCTCTCTAGCTGGAGGGACTTCAGAAGAAACTGGAAGCTCTGGCCAGCCCCACACAGCCAGGCATAGAAACCAGCGTCCACCCACAGATCCAGTAAAGGCAATAAACTGACCCCCCTAGATCCTGTTGTGACTCCTGCTTTTAACCCTGCTTCCTCCTTCAGACACCGCCTCCCATTTCTGACCCTTATAACTCCATAGCTAACTGTTTCACTCTTGACTTCAGCTTGTTAACGGTGTGGTTTTTATTCCCAGTTATTTGGGGACTTCCTGGCTGCAATGTTTAGTCCCAGCTCCCTGCAGGAACCAAAATAGTGCCAAGGGAAACATTATCCCCAGGGGCAGGGGCACCATCCCCCAGTGCCGATGATAGCAACAGTGAATGCTGACTAAGGACAGGGGATTGAAGACGACTTCCTCAATCATAGGATGACAGATTTAAAACTGTATCAAAAGCCATCTAGTTTGACTCACCTCTTTAACAGGACAGTTAAATGACTTGCATAAGGTCACAAAGGTAGCATCATGGACAGGAAATTTCTGACCTTGTACCCTTCACTTTGCCAACATCGAATATTTTTAATGCTGTTTTCCTCTTCTTTATCAAGTCACTAATAGAGCACTGTTTCAGATGAACCCAAATAAAAGTTCTGGGACAAGTTATTTAATCCTCAAGGGGCTTTAACTGACTGTTCTACCTGTAGTTAAATTGGAGAAGAATGATCACTGTTTTTCCCCCTAGAGATCTTTTACCAGTTTCAAAGTGGGCCAGAGTCACTCCCCGAGCAGGAGAGGAAGTAAACCATGTTTGGAGCCGTTTCTACTTGCTTCGTTTCTCAACGTTTTGGCAAAATCACTTGAAAAATGAAATCTTTTGGCCCAAGCTCATTTAGACTTCTGAAGCACTCACTGTGCCAAGGCAGCTCCCCCTCAGCACTTCCACCCATCAGCTGAAGCTATGAGTATGACTGAGGCTGTGTCAACATGGGGCCATGGACTAGAACTGAATGGGAAGTGTGGGTATTGATCACTTTGAGGGCTTGTTGGAACATACTCAAAAAAAAAGACAGTACAGAAATGTGTTCAGCAAGTACTCATTTGCTCATTGGTTCATTCGTTCACTCAGAAACAACTTTTCAAGTGCCTAAGACTCAACAAGCATTTATTAATCACATACTATATGCCACAGGCATGCACCTACTGTATACTCAACTACCCTGGAGGAGAAATAAAATAGATAGTTGACATGACCCCTACCACGGGGTTATTGACACACCACACCTTAACAAATACAGGCTTACCTTGGAGATACTGTGGGTTTGATCCTAAACCACTGCAGTAAAGTGAATATCACAATAAAGCAAGTCACATGAATTTTTGGCTTCCCAGTGCATATAAAAGTTATGTTTATACTATACTGTAATCTATTAAGTGTGTAATAGTATTATATCTACAAAAACAATGTACCTACCTCAATTTAAAACTATCTTATTGGTAAAAAAATGCTAACCATCATCTATGCTTTCAGCAGGTCATAATCTTTTTGCGGGCTGGTGGGTCTTGACTCAGTGTTGATGGCCGCTGACTAGTCGGGGTGGTCATGGTGCTGAAGGCTGAGGTGGCTGTGGCAATTTTTTAGAATAAGACAATAATGAGATTTCTCACATCGACTGACTCTTCCTTTCACAAAAGATTTATCTGTAGTACATGATGCTCTTTAATAGTATTTTATCCATACTATAACCTCTTTCAAAATTGGAATCAATCCTCTCAAACACTGCCACTGCTTTATCAACTAAGTTTATGTAATATTCTTCAATATTTTTGTGTCTCAGGGAATAGGGAGGCCTGAGGAGAGGAAGAAAGAGGGAGGAACAGCCAGCCTGTGGAACAGTTAGAAGCATTTATCAATTTATCAATATATCAATGCAAATCAGTATATCAATAAATCAAATTCTCACAGCATTTATCACTTAAGCTCATTGTCTTATATGGGCACAATTCATGGTGCCCACAATTACAATAGTAATACCAAAGGTGGGACAACTGGGCACTGAAATTTGGGGAGGTACAAAGATTTAACCTAAGTATAAGAATAAAACAAATGTAGTATCCAATAGAGTAATTCTCCTTTTCACTCAACTAATTTTGTCTTAATTACTTCCTGTATTTTCACATCGTGCAGGACAAGCTCCATGTGCATTTTTTGCTACTTGACCTAGGCGTCCAAATTGCTAGTCACAGCTGTCTCCTTTTGCTTCCCAGACTGGAACAGGCCCAGGAAATGTGCTTTGGTTCAAAGATACTCTCAGAGTTTCACGGCCCTTCCCTTCCTACCATTCTCTACCCAGAGTGAGACCTACTCCCTTGCTAAACAAATAAGAATATCCAGGACCTCTGGCAATTGCATTGGGAAGGTGGAAGGAAAGGTGTTCCAAAATCATATCTTCCTGCAGCCTCCCTACCACTAGGATTTTTGGAAGCTTTGGGTTTAATAAGACATCAGCACCCCATTGGGAACGTTCAAAGAGGGTGAAATTATTTCAGTGAAGATAATTGTTTATCGATGTAAAGATATTGCCAATTAAGAGTGTTCTCTTTGGGTCTAGGGTGCTCCAAAGATTGATGTCATTTTCCTTTGCAAATATCCAGTCACATGAAGGAGCACTATTCTTTTCAGCCGTCAGTATACTCAATAACCAAGTCTCTTTCTTCTTCTTCATCACTTGCTAGAAAACATTCAAGAAAATGTAGTATGCCATCTTGGGAATAGTTTTCTAGGAGCTTATGTCCAGTTTACTGAAATATCTTTTTTGTTGGGTTGGGGCTTTGCTTCTCCTTCTAGTGTTATGAATATCAGTAGAACAAGGATGGCACCAATTAATAATTAAATGCACTGAATCAAAAACTTCTCCAATACCCTAGAAAAGAAATCACCTATGAGTAATAGCATTAGGGACCAGGCCTGAGCTGGGCTATTCCAGTGTCCAAGCTCAAGAATTAAATTACTATAAGGTCCTCATGGGTAATAAAATACAGTGAAAACAAACTTTACAAATAAAAGAATTAATTTAAAATAATATTAAGTCAAAATAAAACACTCATCTTCCTCCAAAACCACTACGGCAATAATTAGCTAGATCAGAGAGGTATCCACAACCTCAGTGAGCTATAAGAACATGAGGTATCAAGGTTTTCAGTCATACCCCCAAATCCTTTAGTTCTCACATGCAAATGAATGGTTATGGGAAATCAAGACCAGAAATGTTTAGGTGGGACACCCATGAAGCCTTAAATTCAAATCACTTTTTCAAAATTGTTACATCTTTTATGTATATGTGTCCAGCCACATGGTCTCCATTCTCTGAGGTCCCATACATACAAAAATATATTTCAGACCTTAAAGTATTATATAAAGACAGCTACTACTATTATTCCTGCTGAACCATTTCAGAGTATATGTTCTGTCATTGTCAAGGGTGCCCCAAATAAACTATGGCCTATGTTCTAGGCAATGAACCATGGCCTATGTTCTCCCAAATCTTGGAGATCTGAATTTTGGTTTCTCTTGTGTCCTCATTCTAACAAACATTTCTAGTTTTCATCTCAGTGACATTAGCTCGTCCGATGTCATAAATGTTTCACTTCTTCTCATGTATCTTTGCCCTTTGGTTACTCCTGTGGAATTCTAAGCAGTGACAAATCCCTGAACTACTACCTTAAGAAAGAAAGAAAAAAGAAACTAGAAACCCATTTTTGTCAACACCTCAAGGAGACTTGTCACTGTAAAAAGAACTAAAATTTGAGGGACTGGTGGTGTCTGTTGTTAGGTGAATGTGCTTGCTGTGTGTTGTTTGTGTGAAATGAAGTTGGCAAGGAAAATGCTGGGTGACTGCTATTTCTTTTGGGTGCCTTTAGAAAATGAGCTGCCTGTCTCCTGAGGCAAATTCATCCAAATTCTAAATAAAAGTCACATCTCAATTCAGACCATTTTGTAGAGCACATTCACAAAGCTTCATTCTACATGTTTTGTTTAACTTATACTGGCACTTGAGTTTAGAGTTACCCAGAATTCCTTCTTTTTCTTTCTCATGTCACCTTCCTTATGTCTTCCTTCTTCATCTACTGATCAGGAATAAGGAGTAGATCATGAACCATAGGTCTGGCTGTTTGACATGCTTTTTTGGGGGGGTGGGGTCTATAGCAAAGAAGGCTAAAAAAGCCACACACTTGGGAGAAAATGGACTGCAGCATCTGACACAGTTGACCCTGCCCTCCTCTCAAACATTTTTTCTCACTTCAGTTTTCATGACACTGTTCTCTCTTAGGCTCTTTTACCAGATCATCATCTGTATTTGGTCCCATAATGGAGTTCCTTAAATTAGTTTCCAAGGCACACTTCTTTTCTGTTTCTACTTTCTCTCTTGGTAACATCATTAGCACCGAGGGATTCCATTATTATCTCTACGTAGTGACTCTCAGATCTATATAACAAGCTCTAATATCTCTCCTGGGCTCTAATACTGGATCACCAATTGCTTGTTGGACATTTTGTACTGGAAGTCCCACAGGCATCTCAAACTCTATACATCTAAAATGGAACTTAAAATCTTTCCTTCCAAGCTTACTCTTCTTCCTAACTTCCTTATTTCTCTTAATGACAGCAGCATTGCTAATGCTTCACAACCTTGGAGTCATCCTCAACTCCAAATGCCTACCCCTTTCCAATCAGATGCCAAGTCTAATTGATTCTATATCCACAATATCTCTCATATCTATCCTCTTTTCTCTGCTCACATGCCCTCATCACCTCTTATCTGGCCTCCAAACCGGTCTTCCTGCCTCCAAGCTGTCCTTGCTTTAATCCATTCTCTGCACAGTTGCCAAACTGAAAATCCTAAAGCACAGGTCTGACTCCATCACTCCAAACTGAAGAGGCTTCGGTGCATTCCCATTTGGTTGATTCTCATATTTTGTGTTTCATCCAAAGGGGCCTATTCCTTATTCTTTGTCAAGTCAAATCAACAAGAATTTATTTGTGAGTGACATTCCTTCATCCACCTCTGTGCCTTTGACCATGTTGTACTCCGCACCTGGAATGCTCTTCTTTACCTCTGCCTTTTAGAATCCCTTTTTGTTCAGTCATTTCTCAGTTGTGTCTGACTCTTCATGACCCCATTTGGGGTTTTGTTGGCAAAGATTCTGGAGAGTTTTCCATGTCCTTCTCCAGTTCATTTTACAGATGAGGAAACTGGGGCAAATAGGGTTAAAAGGCTTGCCCAGGGTCTCACACAGCTAGTAAATGTCCAAGGCCAGATTTGAACTCAGGAAGATGAGTCTTCCTGACTCCAGGATCAGGACTCTATCCGCTGCTCTGCCCAGCTGCCCTTTAGAATTCCTAGCTGCCTTCAAATTTCAGCTTAAGTACCACCTCCAAGGGTCCTTTCCTGTCCCAACTGCTCATCAAGTTTTAGTGCCCTCTTCTTCCAAGTTATTTGATATTTGCTTCTCTGTGCTTGTGCTGTTCTCCCCACTCCTTCAGTAGGAGGGATTATGCTGAGGGTAAAGACTATCATTTTTCTTTTGTGACCCCAATAGCTAGAAGAGTCTCTGAATATAGCAGGTACTTAACAATTGCTTATCAAATGAATGAATAAAGGGAATGGAATAAGCATTTATTTGTTGTTGTTCATTCAATTGTTCAGATGTGTCCAACTCTGTGTGACTCTAAATTCTAAAATTTTCTTGGCACAGACACTGGTTTGCCATTTTCTTCTCCAGTGTGTCCCCATTTTTACGAGGAACTGAGGCAAATAGGGTCACCCAACTAGTAGGTGTCTGAGGCCATATTTGAACTTAGATTTTCCTGATTCTAGGCCTGGTGTTCTCTCCATTGCACCAACTAGCTGCCCCCAAAGTATTTATTAAGCACCTACTACATGCCTGACACTGTGCTACATATTTTACCAATATCATCTCATTTTATGCTTTCAATTACCCTGGGAGATAAATGCTATTGTTATCCCAATTTTACAGTTAAGAAAACTGAAAGAGACAGAGGTTTAAGTGACTTGTCCAGGGTGACAGAGCTACTATGTCTGAGGTTAAATTTAAATTCTGATCTTCCTGACTCTAGGTCCAGCACTCTATCCACTGCTCCAACTAGCCATCCCTAAAGAGTGACTAGTGTCCTAAGACCAGGCCAATTTTAGTCCAAATTAGCTAACTGCTTCCCCTACCTCTGACCTCATTCCTTCTGAGTCTTTAGATCCAACAATTGCACCATATTCAATGTTTGCTGCTGTTTTACAAACTGTAAATTGGAGCCAGAGATATTGGCTTAACAACAATGTCATGCAAGTTCACCAGTTCATTAATATTCATAAAAGTACTGGAGAAGCAAGAAAGTCACACAGGTCAGACACGATTTTTAAAATTCCTTCTGCACTGTTATCTTAGTTTTTACTTCCTTTTCCCACTCCCCTACCCAACTCCCACTCGGTGTCCCCCAATTCTTTCTTTTCTGCAGAATGTTGTATAGATGTGAGTTTTATTCCTTATTCTTTTCCATTTTACCTTTGGGGCTCAGCAGTGTGGATTAGCCCAGCACAGGTGTGTCATCTCACATTAGTCTCTCAACGGTACTGCTCTAGATTTTCTGATTTTTGTATTTTATTTGTCATTGGAAAGAGTAAGGCTTTTCACTGAGGTCAATTGTTAGAGAGGGAGTGAGCTCAGCATAATGGAAAGGGTGTTGGCTTAGGAGCCAGAAGGCCTACCTTTGACACATGGCCCTGACCCTCATGATGTGGCCTTGGCAAGGCCTTTCATTTTGCTAAGGCTGTTTCCTCTTCTGTAAAATGAAGGTAATAATCCTTCTAAACACCTACTTCACAGAGACATTTGCAAGTCTTACGGTGATTATATATGTGTGAGTTTTAACTAACCCTTAAGCATCAAGTAAAAAAAAAAGGATTTAATGGAAATCTTTCCAAAATATAATACACAATTTGCTGCTTTCTTAAATAGAGGATAATGAATATTAATTATGTTTATAGGTTCAGAGATTTAGAACATGAATGGACCTTTTAGACAATCTGGTTCAACCTCCTCATTTTGCAGATGAAGAAAGTGATGCTCAGAATGCCTATTCTAAGATCACACAGGCAGTCAGTCACATACGAATCAAAACATCATCCCATGATGTCATTGGTCCTCTTCAAAAACGAAGGACCAACTTTGATAGACTTAGCTCTTCTCAGCAATTCAATGATCTAAGACAATTCCAAAAGACCCATGGTGGAAAATGCCATCCACATCCAGAGAAAGAACTAGGGAGTCTGAATGCAGATCGAAGCAGACTCTTCTCTCCTTTTTTTGGTTGTTTTTTCTTTCTTGTGGTTTTTCCCTTTTGTTTTGATTCTTCTTTCCCAACATGACTAATGTGGAAATATGTGTAATATAATTGTACATGTATAGCCTATACCAGATTGCAGGCCATCTTGGGGAGGGGGAAAAATTTAGAACTCAAAATCTTATAAAAATGAATGTTGAAAACAAAATAAAAGGTGCCCCAATTAAAAAAAATATGAAGGATCGACAACAATAGTCAGTCAGTCAAGTAGTATTAAAAGTTTGTAGAGCTGGAATTAGAACCCAGGTCTTCTGACTCCAAATGCAACATTCTGTATACTACCCATCTCTTTCTTGAAAATTCGAATTATAATTATTTTTGTTCAAGTGTTTGATTTCACTGGCAATGGGAACTCCCAGTAAGGACACTCCTTCTGCTAATACAGATAGGCAATTTACAGTTTTAGGGAGTCACCTGGGGCACTGAGGTTTTGCAACCCAGAGAAGGCCACAGAGCTAGTATACATACATACATACACACGTACATATACATGCATGTATATGTGTATGTCTATATGTGTGTATATATTATTCATAATTATCTGATAATTATTTGATGCAATAATAAATACACTCATCCTCTTAGAGGTTATGAGAATACGCAGAACTATTTGCTCCTATGTTAAAAGATTCCAAATTGTTGCTATGCTGTTGTATCATAAATTCACAGTGGTCTTCTGGTCCAACCCTTCCCTCAGGAGGAATTCCCTATTACTACACACCCAACATGTAGTCATTCAGCCTGTGCCTAAAGAAATACCTTCAGTGAGGAGAAACCCATCATTGCCTGAGCAAATCCATTCATGGGATCCTTGATTTAGAGCTGGCAAGGACCTTGGAAGCTGTTGAATCTAACCTTCTTATTTTTTACATATTAGGAAACTGAGGCACAGTGTCACATAGACAATAAGTGTCTTGGGCAATAGTCCTGTCTCCAAAACCCCAGCACTCTCTCCACTGTGCACCTAGAGTTCACATGTTCTTTACAACGGTTTTTAATTTAGTTCATTTCTTTATAGTTTTTTCTGTTTTCCTAATTATCAGGCTGTCAATTGTCTCATTCCTTGTCATTTGCTGTCAGTGAATTGCTCCCCAGGACACCCCCACCGTTGCTTATAAAATTATAACTCCTAAATTGTTATGAACTGAAAGACCAGCTGACCAAGCCTTTTAGAATTGAGAGGACAGTGGTTAAAGTTTCCAAATGAGGACCTATAGACCACTTTATGATACACTTCTGGGGTTCAGAAGCCTTTTTCACTTCACTTCAATACAACTGTGCAGTTGATGTCCACTATATGCAAGGCACACTTCTAGGTACCACAAAGAATATACATATAAGTAAGAGTTTCTAAGGGCAGTTAGGTGGCTCAGTGGATAGAGTGCTGGACCACCTAACTTGAGTCAGGAAATCCAGACTAAGATACTTACTAGCTGTGTGACTCTGGGCAAGTCACATAACCTTGTATGCTTCAGTTTCCTCATCTGTAAAATTACTTGGAGAAGAAACTGGCAAACAACTCCAGTATTTTTGCCAAGAAAACTCCAAATAGGATCACAAAGAGTCAGACATGACTGAAACAACTGAACAAAAACAAAAGAGTTTGTACCTACTCTCAAGAGCTGGAGCCAGGTGGGGAAATTGGGCAGGGGAGAGGAGGAAAGAATCCAAGAGAAAAGGAGAAAATACAATTCCAATAATATGATAGCTGTAAGGGACCTTAGTGATACTGTGGTGCAATGAAGAGTCCTGGATTTTGGAGCCAGAGGACCTAGGTTTGAATCCTAGTTCAGCCACTTAGCATCTCTGTGAAGTCACTTCTCTAGCTCTCAGTTTCTCCATCTGTAAAAAGAGGGGGTTGAGGTAGATGACCTTTAAACTCCCTTTCAATTCTAAATCAGAGATACCATAAGTCCCTTTATTTTACAGAACATATTAGATAATATATGTACAGTTCTTCTCAAACCTTAAAGTGCTATATAAATATTAGCTATTTATTATTGTGGTATCATAATTACAAATTTTTATTACAGATGAAGGTGCTGAGATGCACAGCACTAAGACAACTTGCCCAAATCACTTACATGTTTGAGCCCACTTTTTTGAGTGAAGGGATAATGGAAGCAGTTAAGGTAGAGGTGCTATTCGAACTAGTCTAAAAAGAATGTGTAGGGTTCCAACAGGTAGAAACACAAGGAAGAGCATCTCAGGCAGAAGGCATCGAATGCAAGAAGGTGTGAAGAAAGGGAAAGTGGGAGAGAGAATGTTCAAGTTATTGAACTAGTTTATATCAAGCCCAAGAACTTTGGGGACATCATCACCATCATCTTCATCATCTTCATCATCATCATCATCATCATCACAATAACAACAGATGTTTACATAGCCTCTTCATGTATGGAACCCCAGAAGGGTATTCATACCGCTGATGCTATAGAGTGACTGATGTCCTCTTGCAATGTCATCTGGCTGCTCTCTACTGGAGATAACGGGCAGTTGAGAACAATCTGTTCCAATGGCCATGAAGGTAGCTGAGGCAGGTGCTCTGGAGCACTTGGAGCTCTGTCAGACATCGAAGAAACCAAAGTCATCTACTGCAACCTAAGCCATCACCAGTTGTCTTGACTTTTGTCTTGACATTGAACTGTGATGACTCTGGTAGAGAGAGTAAGGCTGACAACTTTGTGCAACTCTGCTTCGCTTATATCCAATTCATGTGCAAGTCAAGACATCACCTGTGAAATCATTAGTCCTCTTGGAAAACAAAGGTCAAACGACAACAACTGGAGGGAGCATCTCTGTCATGTGCATTGTATCCATTGGACATTTCTGCTAATTTCTTGGTCATCAAAACACTTTCTGCCACCATCTGCTGGACTTTAGCTATTTAGGGCCATCATGTTGCTGCCATCTAATATGATACAGTGGCTAGGAATGCCTCTTTCTGGCAAGTGTCTGGCAAGACCACCAGACAGCCAACAACATCTTGTAGAATGCTCCAGGCCAAGACTAAGTCTAATCATTTGATTCCTTTTCTCTGATGTGGACTTGAGGACCTTGGTTCTATTCAACTATCTGATTAGGGGTTAGAAAATTCTTTTTAATTATGATTAAATTTCTGATTATGAGTCTATATTCTCAAAACTCATTTCAGGGACTCTGCCCATCCAAACCCCACAAAAGCTATCTGGGAAACTAGAGTGATAATTCTTCCCTAGATCCCAAGATCTTCCTTCATTTGAATGCAAATGAAGCTAGAGCAAGAGGGAAAGTAGACAGGGTCATCAATTACTCAGGTGCTTCATATATTAATCAGTTTGGCCTTGTGGACAAAGAGCAACCTTGGAACCAAGATGACCAAGGTTTGAGTCCCCCCTCCTCTTCCTCCTCCTCCTCCTCTTCCTCTTCCTTCTCTTATTCCTCCTTCCTTCCTTCCTTCCTTCCCTTCTTCTTCTTCTTCTTCTTCTTCTTCTTCTTCTTCTTCTTCTTCTTCTTCTTCTTCTTCTTCTTCTTCTTCTTCTTCTTCTTCTATTCCTTCTCCTCTACCTCCTTCTCCTTCTCCTCCTCTTCCTCCTCCTCCACCTCCTCCTCTTCTTCCTCCTCCTCCCTCCCCTCCCTCTCTCCGCCCCCCCCCCAAATCTCTTGACTTTTGACTGTTTTCCATCTAGCATGAACTTCACTTGTCTTCCTACTATATAAATAGGCATGTTTGGTGAGATTATAGAGTATGCATAGGGTAATACAAATATGAAACTAACAAGCATTTATTATGTGACTACTATGTATATAGTAGAGTTGTATAGGACCATGAAGGTTGGGGTCATATTTTGCAGACATTCCAGAGAATTCCAGCCTGAGGAAACTTGGCATTACCATGTAGACAATGAATGGGGAGCCCTTGGAAAATTTTGAGCAGTGGAGTTTTGTAATCACAACTTTAGGCATATTAACATTAATATTAATGTGTAGGATATTTGGAGAGGCTAGAGAGACTAGAGACAAATATACTTGTTAGGAGTCCATTGCAATAGTCAAATGATAGCAGTGAATAAAAGGCATTAGGGAACTAGAATATTTAGAGGTAGGCAGAAGACAAATGTTAAGAATAGTGTCAGAGGAGTGCTAATAAGGCAAGATTTAATGAAAAGTATTTCTGGGTTCTTGCATATTTTCTACATGTCTATGATTGCTAGAAGTCTGTGTTCTTGGTAAAGTATTACAAGCGATAGCTCTACATAGTGAATAGAGTGTTGAGCTAAGAGTCAAGAAAACTTGGGTTCAAATTCCCCTCTAAAAACATACTGGATTTATATCCATGGGCAAGACAATCAATAAGTATCAAGTACCTGTTATGTGCCAGAAACTGTGTTAGACACTAGGGATATAAAGCAAAAAGGAAATTGTCCCTGTCCTCAAGTATCTTACATTCTATTGTTGGAAAAGGCATCTATATATATATAATCTAATATAATTATATATATATAATATATATAATCTAATATATATGTATATATGTGTATGTATACACATATACACATATATATAACACATATATATTAGATTATATAGAATTTATATATACACATATATACATATATATATATTAGATTATATAGAATTTATAGTATCATTATAGTAACAATAACAACAATCATAATTGTAACTAAAACATATTATATTATTGTCGATATTATTGTTATATTATTGTAGTTGACATTTATATAGTGCCTACCATGCGCTAGGCATTGTGCGAAGTGCTTTACAAATACCTCATTTGATACTTATAACAATCCTGGAAGGGAGGTGCTATTATCATCTCTATTTTACAGTTGAGAAAACTGAGGCAGACAGTGGGTAAGTGATTTGTGCAAGGTCACATTGCTAGTAAATGTCTGAGGCTACGTTTGAACTCAGGTCTTCCTGTCTCCAGGTCCAATGATCTATCCACCTACACACACATCTGTGTATACATATACACATATATATGCATATATATGTATGTGTGTATATATGTGCATGTACACAAGATATGAGTATATACATATATACACACATACATACATATATATACACACAAAATAAATAAACACAAAGTAATTTGGAAGGAGATACCTTTATGGTGCCAAGTCATCTTTCTGAGCCTCAGTATACTTATCTGTAAAGAGGGGACAAAAATAGCACTTAACCTTGCAATACTATTATGAAAATCAAATGAGGTAATACGTGTAAAGCACTTTTAAAACCTTATAAATATGAGCTGTTAGTGTACTCTGAATCTAGTTTCTAGAGTACTTATACCACATCTTAATTTCTCTTTTGTATGTCATCACACACACACACACACACACACACACAGCTACCCATCAAAACAACAATAAAAAAGATATTTCTCCATCACATTCCACAGAGAGGGAGACAGATAGAGGTTTAAAAAGAAAAAGAAAAGCAGAGAAATATAGAGAGTGCACTATTTGGGATGGTAAAACATTTTCAAATTACTTTTTAAAAACCTTTGATTTTCACAAATTAGTAGATTGTTTTCATTCCCTCCCTCTTCCCCTCCCCTGTTTAATGCTTGATTGAATCTATTTGTCACAAATGCATTCACAATGTTTTTCTTTCATTTTTTTAACCTGCTCTGGTATTTCTCCTAATTTTCCTTTGTAGTTTTTAAATGTCTTATTTGCACTGTTACTAATACAGAGACTCAGTTCTTCCTGCCTGCCACTTACGGGTCGTTCCTACAGTTCCTTACTACAGTTCCTTGTGCTTATGCTATGGACACACCCACATGCTCAGACCCGGGTTTTATTTATTTCAGAGGATTGTACCTTCAGTGAGTAATAAGGCAAAACTGGTTATTTTTCTTGTGCCAGAATCCAACCTAGTAAGGCTTTAAATGCCTGTCATCTACTTAAATGACTTAGTCTTTGTGTACAAAAATAAGAAAAAAATAGCTCAGTTTTTGAATGGGCTTTCCAGGACATCCCCACATAGTAGACAGGGTAGATATTGCCTATTTCCTGGGGCCATTTTCCCTTTGCCTTTTTAACAATTCAAAGGCTGATGGGTCCTTGAGGGTGTAGAGGGGAGAATATGGAAGGTGGTCAGTGCTAAGGGGAATTACTGAGGTGAGTGAGAAGAGAATTATGAGAAATGTAGATACAAAATCATATGCAGTCCGTGTGAAGGAGGGATTGGGAAGAGGGGAAGGGGATTATGTTTAGAGGAGCACCAGATATGCCCATCCCACATAAAAATAAAGGCACGGCCCCTGTCCATTTTCTTTTCCTTTGACATTTTTCTTTCTTCGTTTGCAATAACAGCTTTCTGTGCCTTCTCTGCATCTTTTTGGCCAGTGATTACATTTCCACTGTCTTGCTAATCCACCTTGGCCTTTTTTACTCCGAGAATATTTATGACCAGATAGCATGTAGTCATTTTGGTCACACGTTAACTTACCTTTGCACACTTTCTATTTCCTCTCATGGCTTTCTTTTTTCACTGCTTTATCCTGTTTAATTTCCCTCAGTACCTTCCCCATTCTTCCAAAATTAGCCCTCCTGACATTTAATGTCTTTAGCTTCCCCTCCCGGCATT
The DNA here is from genome assembly GCF_011100635.1 of Trichosurus vulpecula. Taxonomy (NCBI): domain Eukaryota; kingdom Metazoa; phylum Chordata; class Mammalia; order Diprotodontia; family Phalangeridae; genus Trichosurus; species Trichosurus vulpecula. The sequence continues at coordinate 185,110,737 of NC_050573.1, read as the reverse complement.
GCCTTAATCCTCCCAGGCATAAACACAGCTATCATTACCCAAGCACTTTTGCTTATGTGGGCTTCCATGGCTCTATTTCTTAATACATCCCAGAGCTCTCCAGCAAAGTCAGATATTGCAGCTGTTCCCCATTCTCCCTTGCACAGATGGCTTCTGTCAGGGCCTGTCCAGCATAATGGGGACACACCTATTGTTTAGGTTAGTCTCTGTACTTCAGAGTGTCCTAGTTTACTGTTGGGTATGGTGTGTCCAGATGACTGTCTTTCTCTCCCTTTTGTGATCGCATCAACTATGCCCAAGCTGCTGTAACAGTACATCCTACAGTCATAGCAATGAATTCCCTTTGGATTGTTAAAAGGGGAGGCAGGCACTAAAGAAATTCACAGATTGCTTTTTAATGTGCTACATATTCTGACATTCCTGAAACATACACGTGGAATGTACACGGTCTTCTCGCAAGCTTGCCACTTTCAAGATGCTCAATTTGGGTCTGCTCTCTGCTGTGTTTGGGGTACTTTATTTGGCAGAAAGCTGGAAAGCCACATTTGATGGACAAGTCCAAAAGATTGATGTGCAAATTGTTGCTGTTTATGCTTCAAGCCTTCTGGAAGAGTGGAGAAATACTCACCTCTCCTGAACATTTGCTCTGCTACCAATGCCAAATTATCTAACAACCAGTCCCTATCCAATTTGACAGCATGGTATTTATTATTTTTTTTAAAAAATTATGCATTGTGGTGTCTGTTTCTGCCTATGACAGGTTCCTTATAATAATAATACTTTGCCTTTATGTAGTTCTTTTTTATTCCGGAATCTCAAAGTGCTTTTGAATACCATCACCTCTGTGAAATTTCATAGACAGGCAAGTAGAGACTAGATTAAGTCATATGAATAGCAGAGTCGTTCCAAGGGCTTGGGGCTGCCCTGGGCTGCCAGCTTCCAGGAAGGTATTTTATCTCTGGCTCACTGCCCTACTATGGCACTGTTCTTTTCTACTCCCTAGGCGTTAGGGGAGGCTGCCCTGACACCAGCCCACTTAGCTCCCTCTCCCTTCCAGCCCTCTCCAATTGGATTCCTCACATCATCACAGTATCCCTCCCCTACACCCCCTCACCCACTTGAAAAATGGTGCTAGGGACAAGTCCAAGGTTATCATGAGATCAAAGGCAATAATATGGTGTGGTAAAAGGAGATTGCCTGGGAATCTGAAATCCCAGTTTACCCTCCTGAGGTTCACCGGTGATTTCCTGTGGGATCCCGGGTGAAACATTTATCTTCCCTGAACTGCTTTTTCCTTAATTGAAATACAGAGAGAATAAGTGTCTTCCTTGCCTTTTATTGACTTCATGGGGTGGCCTGGGACATGGGGCAAGGAATAGGAATAAGATTTGCATAGGAATCTAGATACTTTCCTAAAGAACAGTACCAAATTGTTGGGCAGCACTCCTTGTCTATCCCAACTGAAATCTGATAATATCCACTAATTCTTTCACTTATAAGTGAGAAGCAGGGTGAAGCAAGGGAAAGAACCCCAGCCCCAGTGCCCAAAGGTCTCTATCAATTACCTGTTTATATGATCTCGGGGCAATTCACTTACTTCTTTGTCTCTCTTTCCTCACTTGCCAAATAGAGGTGATGACAATACTTCTCCTTACCCCTACAGGGTTACAGTGAGGACTAAGTTAGATAAATGGAAAAAAAAATCATTTATTAAATACTTAGCTATGTGCAAAGCACTGTGCTAACCACTAGGGATACAAAAAGAAAAGTAAGACCATCCCTGCTCTCAAGGTGCTCATATTCTAACAGGAGAGATAATACACACGGAAGACTTCAGCTGCAAGTCAGATGGAAAGGTCCCATAGTCCCTAGGGGGTAGCAGCAAAGCAGATGGTAATGCCTCTTCTTTAATACTATATCAGTTTCTGCTATTGGACCATGTGGCAGTGCCAAGGACTTGGGTGAATCTTCAGTAGCTGTGGCTGAAGCACCTGCAGGAGCGGTGGCAGGGCTGCATCTCCACAGGGGTTGTTTCTCAGGATGATGGCTGAGGACATTGGGCTGGCAGCATTGCAATTCCCAGGGCTCTTGGGTGCAGCATCCTAGGGTGTCTCCATCAGAGTCTGAGGGGAGATGGTGGTCAAGATGATGATGGTGGCTTTAGTTGCTTGGTACATGCTGCCCCTTGACTCTCCTTCAGAGGATACTACTGCATCAGCCTAAGCTGACTTGCCTGCCCTGCATGTGGAAGTTGATGGGGATGGCTGGTTCCTTCTTTCTTTTTTGTTTTTCGAGGCAATGTGGGTTAAGTGACTTTCATGGGATCACACAGCTAGTAATGTCAAGTGTCTGAGGCTGGATTTGAACTCAGGTCCTCTTGACTCCAGCTCTATCTACTGTGCCACCTAGCTGCCCCTGGTCTCTTCTTTATAGGAATTGCTGCTTGTCTGGGAGTAGGACAGGTGATCTGGGAGGGAGGGGCGGAGTGCTGCCATTTCTAGGGCTCCTGTGTTTGAGGATATACATGATAGTTCTATATGAATTGTAAAGCACTATAGAGAAGCAAACTGGTATTTCTATAACATGTGTGAGTAAAAACTGAATAAACATTTCAGCCTTGATCCATTACTATTACATCTGTGCACAGAGCTGGGTTTATATGTGTAATTATCGTGTGGCATGGCTTGAGGAGGTACAATGTACCAGGGCACCCCCATTTGCAATGAAGGTGCCTTGTCACCAAGAATTTCCATTCTTGAAGTCATTGTTGTGGATCAAGTGCTATTACTGGTTAAAAAAAAGGTGGGGGGGCAGGAAGTACTGGTAACACAGGAAGGAACATGGAGAGAAAGCCCATTAGCACATGAGTAGCCATCTTCACTTTTGTGGTTCTTAAGCGGTTTTAGTTGTGTCCAACTCTTCATGATCCCATTGTGGGGTTTTCTTGGCAGACATGCTGGAGTTGTTTCCCATTTCCTTCTCTAACTCATTTTACAGATGAGGAAACTGAGGCAAGTAAGGTTAAGTGACTTGCCCAGGGTCACATTGCTAGTAAGTATCTGAGGGTGGATTTGAACTCATGAAGATACCTTCCTGATTCCAAGCCTAGTGCTCTATCCACTGCAGCACCTACTATCAGAATAGCTGAATTTTCACTTTGGGTCATGATTGTTTGGATTTCCTTTGGGTATCAAAAGATACACAAGAGAAGTTAAATCAACAAATATTCATTCAATTACTCAACAATAATTTATTAGACTCCCCCTAAGGCATACCTAGCAGCGTGCCAGGCTGCGTGGAATAAACAAGAAAGGCAGGTCTCCACCTTAGAGGAGCTGACATTTTGTCTAGGCAAACAGATGCCATTTTGGAAAGCCCACCAGCGGGGCACAGGACGGGTCACTTTTGACTGAGTCCATAGAGGTCTGTGGCAGGAAGGCACAATAAAGTGCGGAGGGCGGTACCTCACTGTAAGATTCCTGGCAACCGAGCATGTGGGCGTGGGGATGAGGAGGGAAGGATGCTAAAAGCGATGAGACTAGAAATGAGTGTGCTTCCCTTCTCGTCTGTCCTCACCAGCTTGATCTTCAATTGTCATTTCCCTCGGGGCAAAGACTCCCGGTTTCACTCGATTGCGGAGAGAGTGCCTGGCACACGGCACCATGTGCAGAAAGGCACCGCAACAAAGCTTTTTGATTGACGGTTGTACTTTGACAGTCTGTGTATCATTTTTTTTTCTTTTTGCCGTCTCCTTTGGTTTATTAAAAGCAGAATCTTGAAATATCGACATTTATTTTAATTCCCATCACATGTGAGTTCTGATGCTCACGTTTCTGACTAGATTCCATCCAAGCTGGGTTTCAGCAAACAAAAGCAAGAAGTTACAACACCTGCAAACACTGTTCCGTGTGTCTCACAATGACATTGTGAAGACCAAATGAGATAGTATGTGTGGGAGTGCTTCACAAACTTTAAAGCACGATATAAATATTAACAATTATTATTGGTTGTTGATCAAGAGCTGGAAGCCTCAGAAGCCATTAGGATCAAATCTTTAGTTTTACAGATAAGGAAACTGAGGCAGTGGAGCTTAAATGACTTGTCCAAGGTCACAGGGGTAATAAGCATCAGAGATAGGGTTTGAACACAGGTCCTCTGACTCTTTCTAGTACTCTTTCTACTGTGCCAATGTATATAACATGCTTTGCAAACTTCAAAGCTCTATATAATTGACTGTTATCATTAGACCCCACTAGTTCTCTGGGTGGACAAAACTGGTTTGAAAACCTTCAGAACTCCTGAAGTTCCTTGTTGGACCCTGCTGCCTGGGTAGACAGAAGGAGGCTTTCATCAGCCAGCATGCAGAATTGCAGCAGGAGGTCCCTGGACAACCAACAGGGAAAATGTTGAGGGTGTTTCCAATTTAATTCAATTAACAATGTTATTTTTCCCTAGTGAAGACTAGGTTCAATGTGCTCTAAATCTTCAAAGAAACCCCTGCAAATAAGGATTTTAAACCTGATCCAAAATTTAGGAGAAAAAAAAAGTGGAGAGAGAATGATAAAATGAGAGAAAGTAGATATTAAAAAAAGAAGAGGAAAGAAAGAGTTAGCACGTAGGCACCCAGAAAAGGCATTGGAACAAGTCCCAATATAAATTTTGGAACATATCCCCTCAGGTCAAAAGCCTTTATTTCATTGTCCTGTTGGCCACAATTCCAACGTTGCTCCAACTGCAAGAAAGGGGGGTTTGGACGGCTGCCTATCAAAGAAACGGAGCTTGTCCTCTATTTGTAGTGGTAAGGCAAAATCAGCCCCAGCAAAGTTCACTCAGGGTAGCATTTATCTATCTCTGGCTCCAGCTCAATCTCAGGCAGGCAGAAACCAGAAAGCCATTTTATAGGATGGGGGTGCTTGGGAAAGCCATCTTCACAAAGGGGAAGGATTTCCACTTTCCCTTTTTAAAAGCAGTTTGGGGTGTTTCTCTTTTAAAATCCTCAAACTTTCAGTTACTAAGGGGACCACACCCTTGCTCCCAACCGCATGGCCCAGGTGATGCCTGCATAGGAGAGACATAGACTGGCCCTACATTCGACCCCATTTCTCCCCTCTCCCCAACCATGTTCCAGGATCTGTCTATACAAAGCTGCCCTCATTTTGAGTTTTCTGGGAGCCGTCGCTCTCCCTTTCATGTTCAGCTGCTATATAACCTTTTATGGTTTTTTTTTAATCCCCCTTGAGTTTCACATCTGTTTTAACAGCACTTTGACAACCAGAAAACAGAACTGTTTACCCAGTTCACAGCTGCTGGTAATGCCGGGGAACCAGCCAGAAGGGACTGTTTCCCTGGTTAGCTCATCCTACAGAATGGAACCCTCTACAGGGTTTGTTGAAAGTTTTTGTTTCAGTTGGAGCAGTATCAAAAGTCCCCACATCTGTGAAGTTCTTGGACTCCATCCTCTTTAGCAAATCAAAAGGCCAAGGCTACAGCTCACTTATTCCAGCAGCCTTTCAGATGGTTCCTGCTAGTGGCACACCATGGCCTTTTCAAATACAGCAGGAGCTGTGGAGAAAAACAGTCAATCGTCGAATATACAATACATAGAGCCATCCCCTCCATCATAAAGGTTTGTCATTATCTGAGTTTGGATGTAACACTGGAATATGCCCAAGGGGGGAAAAACCTATTGTACAATACATAGAGGCAAAGAAGTATGGTGGAGAGGGCACCGGTCTTGGAATTGGGAAACCTGGCTTGTAAATTCTGGGATTGGAGGGCTAATTGAATGGAAACTGGAGGAGAAAAGGGACTATGTCATTCTTGTCTGTGCATCCTAGGTAACACCTTTCATTGTACAGCTAGGATAGCAGTAGATAGACCACCGGGCCTAGAGTCAGCAAGCCCTAAATTCAGGTCTAGCCATAGACACTCACTAGATGTGTGACCCTGAGCAAGACCCTTAGCCTTTGTCTGCCTGTTGCCTCAACTGCAAAATAATAGCACCTACCTTTCGGGGTTGTGAGGATTAAATGAAATATCTGTAAAGTGCTCAATGCACCTTCGGCTGGCACATAGTAGGCATTAGTTCCCTCCTGGTACATAGTGGGTACTTAATAAATGTTTGTTGACTGAGTGATTGGTTTTTAATTCAGTTCACTTGCTAGCTAGGCAAGTCTCTGAGCCTGACTCTCTTTATCTAGAAAAATGGGAATAGTGATGCACTACCTACCTCACTGGGTGGTTTTGAGGAAAGCACTTTTTGTAAACCTTTAAAAAATACCATAGAGATATGCTATTATTTTTATTATGATTTAAATTATTATAGATTTTACAGCTTTCGAAGTGCATTTTCTAAGCATCATCACACTTGAGCATCACAACAATCCTGAGCAGAGGAAATATTAACCTATTTATTTACTTTAACAGATGAATATACTGGGGCCCAGAGACATTAAGGGACTTGCTTTGGGTCACACGGTGGCAAGTGACAAAGAGTCTCAGCTCAGTCCCCAGATCTTCTGATTCTTATGGCAATGCTTTTTCTCCTGTAGCATTCATGGAATCAATCACAGGCTCATAGACTCAGAACTGGAAGAAACCTCCTAAATCATCTAGTCCAATTTCCTCATTTTACAAACGAGGAAACTGAGACCCAAGGAGGCAGAATGAGTTGTCCGAGGTCACACTATCAGTGTGTCTCTAATGTGAACCTCTAAGTAATAGACTCACAATTTAAACCTAGGTCTTTCGACTCCAAATTCAATGTTCTTCCCACCATGACAGACTGCCTGTCATGTTACCTGATAAAATATAATTAGCCTGTTACTTAGGACTAGATTCTAAAATAACCCAGTTGTATTTTAGAAATTCCAGTACCAAAAGTTGACTAAATAATTTTAAAGCTGCCCTTTAGCACTCCATAGACTTTTTCCATTAGAAACAAGGTTAGTTGGTTTCATTATTTGGGGGGAGGGGCAGGAAGAATCAGGGCAGGGTTAGGGACCTGTGATTTCATTTGTATAAATAACTTGTAGGTTTGGAAACTCCCTCCAATTAGTCAGCTAATAAATATTTATTAAAGGCCTAAAATACACCAGACACTGTGCTAAGCAGTGGACATACAAAAAGAGGCAAAAGACAGGCCCTGCCCTCAAGGAGCTTACACTCTAAAGGAACTATACAGGTTAGCAACTCATCTGTTAAGTATATGTATAGTAAGAGATAATTGTTTGGGGCATTTAGAGATCAAGTGACTTGCCCATAGCCACCAAGCTTAAAATATGGCAGAAGCCAAGACTGTGTGAAGTCTTCCTGATTCTAAGGCTAGATCTCTGCCTACCGCTTCCACATAGCCTCTTACATTACAGGAATGTTTGGATATTTTTCACTGGAGCATTTCATTCTAGTAATTAAGTTAGGCTCTTAATAGCATAAAATTTGGTATGTTGAGGAAGTTGTGGGATTTCAAAAATTCCTGGAGCTGATCTGACTTTTCCTTCTCAATTAGCTAACATGTTTATATAATCAATCTGTTCTCACTGTAACTTTTAAAGTTTACTGTGGTACTCATGTTTCAAGAGGCTTTCCTCAAAGTGTTTTAAAGGCCTGTCTATACTAAACTTTTTTTGCTGATGGCTTTATTGATTGGTTCAAAAATCAATAATACACTTTAGTTACCAATTCTGTTAAAAATTTCCAATTTTATGCTTTTAAGGGTCCAACAAGCTTCCATGACATGGGAATGCTTATTCACTTCATAAAATCTCCTTTGGGGCCTGAAAAGTTTTTAGCTGCAGTTGTAGAATCCTGAGTTACCAAAGCTCAAGTGTCTGATGACTTAGAAGTGATTGGACAGTTCAGCTTTTCCCCTCTTTTCACTGTGAGTGTTTCCGACACCTCCCCCTCCATTAAATGGCATAATTGATGTTGAGAAAATGGAGTGGATCTTTTTGGTTTGAGAGTTTGAAGGTGATATGTATAATGTGTTGATTATTCTGTATGTATTTGTTAGCCAAGTGAGGAACTATCACCTCAATTGCCTTCATTAAGAGAAAGTTTTTGGCTGAGTCACGCAAATTTTGCAGATTCTCATATAAAAATATTTTCATGACCTTTTCCCAAGATTCTGTGAGCCAGACTCCACCATATATGAAGGCAAGGCATGTATAGAGGCATTATTTAATTTTTCAGGCTACTAAGAAGCAATTTATAATACAATTTTCCTAGGTTGTTTTTTTTTATTTTGAAGGGGGTGTTGAGTTTCTTGAGTCTAAACCTGTGATTTTATAAGCATTAGGAACTCCTAACGTGGAAACTGTTCACCAACGCAGATCAACAACTCTTCTGTAACACTTTATGGCCCAGCTAAGCAGGAAGAACTACCAGTAGAGGCACCATTCCCTCTTGCTTCCTCTTAGGAGGTAGGACATGGCTGTTCACATCATTTTGGTGAGCTGGGAGTTCCTAGCTATAAGGCTTCCAATGAAATGAAGGACCATCTGCCCTGTTGCTAGATGCTATAAATCACTCACCATTGTCATCTAACCTGGTAGTGGACCCTGAGCCTTGCCATCCCACCTACAGTTGAAAACTTATACCTATTGTCTTCCCAAATTAGAATCTTAGTTCCCTGAGAATAGAGACCGTCTTTTTTTTCCTCTTTGTACCACATAGCACATAACAAGCACTTAACAAATGTGTTTCCATTCATTCATTCATTTTAGCCTCAGAATGCATAAAGTAAGCATTTAATAAATGATTTCTCATTCATTCATTCATTCATTTTAGCCTCAGAAAGCTTCCCAGGCACAGAGAGATTATGAGACTTGTTGATGGTCACACAGCTATTATGAGTCAGAGCCAGGACTTGAAAGCAGGCCTTTGGAATCCAACCTTTGTCTACTATATCACACCACCTCTCAGTATCTTAGGATACAGTATTAAGAATAATGAAATAATGTATACAAAAAAAGGATGTTATTGATCCTCCATCAATAGACATTTTGAATTGCTTTACAAGGTGGAGCTGATCCCTGAGGTCAAGTCAAGAATGACCTGCCTCCTTGAACTCTTACTTTTCTGGTTCTGATTGCACAGATATCTCTCCTACTTCTGCCTGTCAAGCAGAATGAGTCCAATCACTTATCCAAAAAGCATGCCTTAAAATTCTTGATGATAGCTCTAATATTACCTCTTCTCTCACCCCAAGTCTTATGTTCTCTAGACTAACTATTCCCAGTTCCATGATCTTGCCCTCATTGGCAACTCACCAACCAGGCTAACCAATGTTAAATGACATTCCAGCAAACTTCTGATATGTCATCATTTCTCCATCCCCAGCACATTATTTCGCATTGACTTGTGGGGTGCTAACACTATTGAAAGCTTTTTGACTTGCAGAAAGGCTAATCATATGTTTGGGTAAAGAGCAAGCCTAAAGAGAAGTTACCTCCACACAAGGACAAGAGAATTGTTTGGAGATATTTACAAACAGTGCTCCCTTTGTAAGCAGACATTCTTTAATCTTAAAATTTTGTTGTTCTTTTTTTAAAAAAATTACCAATAATGCCCATGGTAGTATTTTAAATACTTGTTTTAACTGTGCATAAATACAGAAATACCACAGGTCCAAGTGCCCTTCAACCTTCACCTCCCCTAGTCACTCTTTATAGAAGTTAGCCAGCTGTAAATACATGGCATGGCATGTGCATGAACACAGTTATGTAAATTACTCTATCAGAAATGTGTCCAGCTCACAGTTGGGCAGTTCAAGATTTCACGCCTCAGCAGCTGAAGCTGTTGATAAGACATAGTTATAGATAAGCGTAAAAACATAGAGGCAAAGTCATTTAGAAGTGGAAGGGGAGAAGGGTAATTGTTTCGCAATACATACCTTCTTTCTTTCCCTGCTCTTCTCTCCCATGTATATCTAAAAACCTGTATCTGTATGTAATCACTATCAGTGCGCAGTGTAGGTATCAGTAAAGCTGCCTGGCCTGTTAGGATTGTCAATTGTTACCACTCGCTCATTACCTCTGCCTTCTGCAGAAAAAGAACCCAGTTCCTACTTAGTTCTAGACATATTTGTATGTCTAACAGTGAAAATCTCTTGGCTCAGCCCCCACCTAATTAGCTGATCTCTGCTTTCCTTCACAGCTGTCAACCAAAAGCATTTATGGAAAGCAGTATATCTCAGTAAATTCTTTAATTGGGTTAGGTACAAGGACAATAAATTGTAAATAGTAAATACACATATTTCATAAATGGCAACTATCTCAGTTCTCCCCATCACATACAGAGAAGAGTTTTACTCTTCTCCAGGATGAAAGGAATGAATGAAAAATTCAAGGGTTTAATGTAAACCTTACAACTTTCTAGAACAGGAAGGAGATGAACTTTGAGCTGCTAACACACTCCATACTTTGGGGCATTTTCACTTGGCTACTCATGGATGTTGGTTTCTCTGCTAGTAGAATGGAAAGATTATGCATTGGCCCAGAGGCATGTCAAGTTACAGGTTTTAATATCTTGAGGTTGTCAACGCCCTGCTTGAGATATTTCTCTTTTCTTTTATTCTTTCTATGAATACATATATTTGGATAGATGTTCTTACTATATGAAAATATATATAAATATGTGTATAGATATAGATATAGATATATACACACCTAGGTACTACACATATTTTAAGGGAAAGTCCACTGAACACACAAAATACTGGAGAATGAAATTATATAAAGAAGCAAAATAGATATTTAACAATCTCCTTTCTTCCTCTTCTCCCCTAAATTCTCCTTTAGTCTGCACTTATTAGTTATTACCACTCCTTCATTAGCTGACTCTGCCATCTTCCCATTCACTTTTGAGCTGGAATAGATTTGCAAAAGAGCCAAAGTAAGTGTCCACCTTAGACATAGAGAGGACTGATCCCACCACCTTCACTTGTTCACCACTCCAAAAGTCATCATTCTCAACATAGAGTGAAAAGAAAGAATACATGATTGGGTTGGAGAGACATGAATAGAGTAGTACTGCAAACTTATCCTCACCCCCACCTTTTCTTCTCTCAATTGACTTCTTTTCTCCATCGTGTCTGCCATTATAACAGGAAGTGGTTCTGTGGTGATGTCACCATGGGTACCCACACTACAAGTCACTGATTCCTAGATCCAAATCATAAGGGAAGAATGTTCAGCTGAAGGAACAAGAGATACCTAATAGTGACATTGTAACCCCTACCCACTGTATCCAAATGGCCTAGGCCAGGGGTGGGGAACCTGTGGCCTCAAGGCCACATGTAGCCCTCTAGGTCCCCAAGTGTGGCCCTTTTGACTAAATCCAAACTTCACAGAACAAGTCCCCTTAATAAAAGGCTTTGTTCTGTAAAACGTGGACTCGGGCAAAAGGCTGCACCCAAGGACCTAGAAGGCCACATGTGGCCTAGGCCCTCCTCATCACTAAAAGGCATAAGGGATAATGAACAGGGAACGAGGAGCAGACTCTGATGCGGGTAATAGTCTTTGGTTCAAGAACTCTTGGAATCAACACAACTTGGTGCATAAGGACATAGTAGCAGACCTCCTTTTGCACCAAGACATGGTTGAAGACACGACCAAATTTAGGATAGTTAAGCAACAGGTTGCCCCAAGGTATACTTATTGCTTGTGCCTCAAGTTACACTGGAAGACTGCAGGCATTCTTTATGCTCATGAGGTTTTATTATGTCTATTTACCAAAGCCACCAATGTTACATTTATAGGCTGCAGTGCAGGTCCAGACCAAAAAAAAGAACAAAAGAAATGGCATAATCTCAGTACCCAGATGTAAACGCTGAGGAAAAATAAAAATGAGGAAGGGAAAAAAATCCTCCTTTAAAATGATCTCCAAGGTCCCTTTCAGCACTAACATTCTGTGACTTTGACAGCAGCTTGGCAGGTTGAGTGGTGGGGTAATAGGAATAAGACTTGTCTGCTTCAATGATATTAATCTCACTACAGAATTCACATTAACACTACAGTTATGACTGAAATGAAGTTTCCATTATTATGCGCAATCCATCTCTTTTTCTCTCTGTTCCTTCTGTTTTTAGTGACAGATAACTTCTTTAAAAAAAATTCTCCTCAGACTGAAATTTTCCTTGTTTGACATCAGCCCAGTGGTAAAGTGTTTGGAAGACCGGAGCCCCATTTCCTTAGTGATCAGGGAAAACATTATATTCCCTCATGAAGTAAAAGATTTCCCTCCCCCACCTTCTCCTTTCATTTAAGATGTTAAGGTGCCTGGTCTCCTCCCTCCCCAACAAGATGACTTATAGTCAAGATTGCATATATGTAGAGGACAAGACAATGACTTGATATCAGACTTCTTCCTCAGCTAATATCTATTTCTGATTTTTTTCCCTTCCATTTCAAAAGGGGAGATTAAATGCAGCATTAAAATGTCAAGACTGATCACTTAAGTGCTGTATAGATATTACCACAAGTACTTTAACTAGGACATTTAAAAATAAGAGGCTGTATTTTCATTCTCCACCCTACTTCATCCAGATATACTTCATTGTCTCATTGAGATGGCCCTGCATTCTCCAAGGATGGACCAGAGGACCACAAGTACGATCAGGTTCTACTAAACTAGAAAGGCTAGCAGGGGCCCAATCATGAACCATATGTAGGTAATCTAAGGACCAGCTGAATTAAGTCCACAGAGGAGCATCTCTAAAAGATACCAATCACCAAGGGATGAATTTTTTCAACTGCAGCACCTATAAACAGTGTTGTAGAAAGGTTGTAACTCATTTCAGGTGAGTTTCCACACTTATGAAATTACAGAACCTTCAAGTATTAAAGTATGTTTATGTACATGGATACATGAAATGTATAGATTTAAATCATTACCTGAATTAATTTAGATTTATAAGTCATAATATTTGTATCCAAATATTCACATGGATTGGTGATCCCACCAAATTGGATGCTTCCAATATTACAAATAATTCATACCTCCCTATCCTGTGTGACTTTTGTCCATATCTTCCCATAAATTTGCCATAAGAGCTGGGAGCCTTCTTTAATTTCTCCTGACATTAAGAAAATTGAGAAATTGGGTTGTTCATCATGTGACCAGCCCATTCTTTCTACCTATAGTTGTTGTTCAGTCTTGTCCACCTCTTTGTGACTCTGTGGATCACAGTATGCCAATACTATCCATGGGTTTTTCTTGGCAAAGATACTAGAATGGTTCACCATTTCCTTCTCTGGTGCACTAAGGCAAAGAGAGGTTAAGTGACTTGCCCAGGGTCACATAGCTGGTAAGTGTCTGAGGGTGGATTTGAATTCAGGCCTTCCTGACTGCAGGCCCTACACTCTTTCCACTGAGCCATCTAGCTGCCTATCATACATCGCCATAATGAGTTCACTTCCTCCTGTTCTTCTTAGTTATATGTTGTACTCATTAGTTACATGTTATAGTCTGCTCACAGACATGTGCCTCTCCATGTCCTCTATGAAACAATCATATTCAGTTTTTGTGTTCCCTGTCACGCAGGCATGCAATACCACTCCCAGAATACTGATATTAAAACGATAGACCTTTGTTTCCAGAAGAAATGTGGGGTCAGTGAAATGACTTTAGAATGTCCTGAAGGCAATGCCCTCTTCCTCCTCTTTAATTCTGGGCCCAACTCACTACTTGCCTGTCCTAGGCATAGATTCTTATGGAAAATGCTATAGATTGTCTATCCAATTTTATTTCATAGTCTACGCAATAGAAATTCTTCATATACTTGGTCTTCCCTTTGGAGGTCAGGCCAAATGCTTTTGACTGGTCACGGATTTCTCCCTGAAGGCTTTGCCCCGTTTTAAGATTTGATAAAATTAAAGCCATCTGCGAACAAGAGTGTTCCAAAAGGAATCCCTCTTCAATTTTTACATGGGATATCCTCCATCACAGTGGTAAGCATCTCTGTTTCCTCTTTTATGCCTTATCTGATATTTATGATTGAATAGTCTTTGAAAAAATGTATCTCTATTGTTATTTCTCAAGGATCCTTGAATAATTTTGATGTATGAATGGAAGATACCTGGCTGAGGAGGAGCCTGTAAGGTGATGTTTTGCTTTACTGAATCAATGCTTTCCCATAATCAACAAGCATAGCAAGATCGTGTATTCTCTACATTTTTCAGTCATTTAAGATGTGGTAAAAATGTGCTTCATTGTAAAATATCTCTTGTGAAAGCTTTCCTGTTACATTTTTCTTCTTTCAGATACCTTCTGAAATGATGCCTCAGCACCCTCAGAAATGTTTCACCCCCAGGACAGATATCCATACTTGGCCCAGGACAGCTGCTTTTCCTGTCTTTTTTTTAGGATTATTTCTAAAGCACATCTGGTTCTGTGATGTTAGAGTCCAAGTGTGGTGGTTTCAATGTCCTTGGTGGTTAAAACAGTTTGTATTAAAATCTTTGCACATGATTTCCATTTTTCTTCTGTTTGCTGTTCTCTTTCGATGTTCATCCTTAAATGCCCTTAGGATTTAAGGACTGTATTTGCATACAATATCTATATAGATATGACATATTTTATATTGACGTCAATACCTCAAGTATCTCTGGTTTCATTGGTATAGGCACCCTTTCCACCAATGGAACTGCAATGCCTCTATGTCTTAATAGATATTTGAGACTTGCTATGGCTGAAAAATTCATCACTCCGTGGCTATGATTCACCAGTCAAAGATGATGAAGTCCTCTGAATTTAGTCAGGCTCATTTTCAGATAATAGTCATATAGTCTAGTGACTGGGTCCTTATTCAAAACCTTTTCACCTTTGCAGGATCTTCCAGAGCTTATGCTCTTCTAGCTTAGCCTTTGAGAACCCAGATGGAGACCCCTCCGTGCCTTAATGAGATATTGGAGTAAGACTTCAGTGGAAAAGAGAGACAGACAGAGACAACGAGACATCAAGAGACAGACAGACAGACAGAGAGGGAGAGGAAGAGGAAGAGGGTTAGGAAGACCTGAGTTCAGATCCAGTTACTGGCTATGTGACCCTGGACAAGTCACTTAATCTCTGTCTACATCAATTTTTTGTTTTTAATCTGTAAAAATGGGGATAATAATAGAAATTACCTTCCAGGGTTGTTGCAAGGATAAAATGAAACAATGCTTGTGGAGTGCTTTACAAACTTTAATAATAACAACAACAATAATAAAACCTTATGTAAATGCTAGCGATTATTGTTGTGGCAGCTGGGTGGTACAGTGGATAGAGCACTGAGCCTGGAGTCAGGAAGACTCATCTTCTTGAGTTCAAATCTGGCCTCAGATACTTACTAGCTGTGTGACCCTAACCCCATTTACCTCAGTTTCCTCATCTGTAAAATAAGCTGGAGAACAAAATGGCAAACCACTTTGCCAAGAAAACCCCAATGGGATCATGAAGGGTCAGACATGATTGAAAAGAGACTGAACGACAACAATGTAGTGTGCATATATGTGTGAATACATATGTGTATGATGAGTATGATATATCATATCATGTAATAATATAATAAACATAATATAAAATATATGATAAAATAAATATAATAAAATATAACACCATATGCAATATGTTATATATTATACACATACATATGTATTAAAACTAATACTTTTGGGACACCCTTACTACTTGTTTCTTCCCTGAATTACTTGAATGTGTCTATTATCCATATTATTGTCTTTAGGAATTTATTGTATGGTTTATGACGCAACTGCAGAGAGAGCTAGAATCACGGGAAGGGATCTTATCAATTGAATTTCCTCAATGTACTTGATGAAATGACAGGCTATAAGGCACAAGCAGCAGAAACAATGAAATAAAGGGTACCCTTTAAGAATTTTTGCTCCTCCTCAAAGCCTTCCCAAGTAGTCAAGAGGAAGGAAAATCTCCTAGGAGAGATGCCACAGCCTCAGAAGAGCAGTACAAGGACATCAGGAGAAGACACTGAGGAGCCCTGAAGCACCAGGGATTTATTTTGGTTATATGTTCCCCTCTTATGTACCTCTCTATTTCTAAACTTCAAAGTTTTTATAGGCAGCGAGGTGGCACAGTGAGTGGATGGTATGCTGGACCTCAAGTTGGAAAGATCTGAGTTCAAATCTAATCTTAAACACTTTCTAACTCTTTTTGACTCAGGGCAAGTCACTTAATCAAAATGAGGATGTAATAGCACTTACCTCCCAGGGTTGCTGTGAAGATCAAGTGAAATAATATAATAATACATGATTTAATTGTATTATTACAATATAATTTGAATTTAATAAATTGATCCTTTGTGATCTTATTGTTCCTCCATCTCTCTCGAAGTATTTCTGTCTATTTTTAAGCCTTATATAATGGAGCCATAGTACCCAACAGCAAAACAGACAACAGAAGGGTCTGTTTGAAGGTCATCCCAAGTTTCAACTTACACTATCATAAAATAAATGTCAGAAATCCCAGTAGGGCAGACAGCCAACCTGTAGGGCCAGGCAATATGAGTATGTCACACTTTGGCTAGTCAAATGTTAGCCTGTGTGAGTGCCTGGGATGAAGTGAGGGTATCTACCCCATCTTTAGAACAATTTCATTGATGCTATCTAATGACTACAGATTTTCTTTAAGCCATCCCAGAGCATCGGGTCATAGCAGTCCTTATTACTTCCACACATGTGACTGCCATGCCAATGTCTAAATTTAGTTTTGTAATTCCACCTCATAAAATCATTAATTTAGATCTGTGAATAAGCCAGAGGCCCTCTTTTAGTCAAAATTTTGCAGTGAGGGAAACTGAGGGCCAGAGAAGTTAAAGACACTTGCCAACAGTCACACAGGTAAGTGTTAGATTAAGGACAGAACCCACATCCTCTGACTTTGGATCTGTGTTCTTTATACTGTGCCACCTTGTCTCTCCTCTATATTTCTCCCTCCCTGAAGTGTGAAATCAATCAATCATTTTTCAAGCATTTGTTAAGTACTGTTAAGTGCTCACGCCAGACACTGTGCTAGGCACTAGGGATGCACACAGACCTGTTTCTGGGGGATAGTGCCTGTCCAAAGAATAACTGTTCACTAAATGCTTGTAGATTGATTGATTGTTCCAGTGCTAAGATGAAATATAAACTCCTTCCAGAAAAAGAGCTGTGAGGGTTTCACTTCCTCCGCATCTTCACCAGTCTGCTTTATTCTTGCTAAACCTCTGCAATTCAAGGTCTGCCCTTTGGCTCTTTGGGACAAAAGAGGGGAAGGAATTCAACGAGATCTTGGAAGAGAAAAGTGTGTCTGTTTTTTCAACACAAAGAACTTGACTAATTTGATTAATATGTTATTACACCAAACGTTCTTTGGGTTTTTAGGGTCTGGCAAGCACTTCCACATACTATTAAAATAGCTGAAGTTGCAGGATTATTGTTGTTTTCTCTAGAGCTTATGTGAGTCACTACCCTCAAAAACAATTAAAATCGGAATCCAGATCAAAATAACTCTGCTATCAAATTTATTTATTATTTCTGGCATTTCTTCAGTCTTCAGGACTTCTTTGGCCATCCTTCTAGGCACAACTTTCATAATGAAATCTACCCCTCAGATCAAGGAGAATAAACAAGCCCAGTATCTTAGCCTAATGTCATTTTTTGAGTTTCTGGAGGACAGCATTCGTTTATTTTTTCAGCCTGATAAGTTTCCAAGGAAAAAATGATTTATCTCTGTCTACTCCTTCACTGGTGTATTTACTGGGCAAAAAAGTGGATTAAGGGAGTTGAGAAAGAGTTTGAAGTCAAAAGGGAAGGCAACGCTGCAGCGGTGATGACTGAACCTGATTACTGTGTATCCTCTAAAGAAAACGGAAATCAAATTAAATTGGGGAAAAGAAAGTGAAAAGAGACGGAAATTGCAATATTTTGGTCTAGAGGAGATTACATTGTAGGGTTAATAGAATTTACATGGCAACATCATTTTTAAAACTGGATTGGCTTATTCCTATAATTCCTGAACATATTGCACATGAGTAAGGTCTGCATGTGTGCATTTCCTGACATTACACAAGGAAAAACCCTAACCAATGAAAATTATCTGATGCAGGAGTCACCTAATTCCCTTTCAAAAAGAAATCCATCTTTGGGAGTGTCTATCTTTGAGGCTGTGCACACTCAGAGCCATTCATTATGATCGAGGCACGTACCCAGAAAAGTTGGTCCATTTTCTCCCAAAGCATCAGCCGGCTTTCCTAAGGCCTTAGTCAGGATCACCGCTTGGCAGAATGTCAGCTATGTCCACCAACCTTTGCTCTCATTCATGCCATACACGATCAGTGCACATTTCTGTGGCACCTATTATGCATAAAGCATCACATGAAACACTGCGGAGAGATCAATACAGAGAAGCCGAAGGGATAATGTTTGTCTTTAAGGAGCCTCCTATCCAGCTGGGGAAGCAAGTCCTTCATTTAATCTGACCATCCATATATAGTCAGAGTAAAGATACAAAATTGTGTGTGTGTGTGTGTGTGTATGCATATATATACACACACATATATGTATACATATATACACAAATTCATATAGATGTATCTGTGCATATGTATCTATACATAGATACACATATAAACATATGTGCACCTATATGTATATGTATAGATTAAATATATTTATGTGTATATACAGGTATATATATACACACATGCACAGATGCACATACATAGACATACAACACACATGCATATACATCCACATGTACAGTCACATACATGTGTATATATGTGTGAGTATGTATATATGTGTGTATGTGTGTGTGTTTGTGTATGTGCGTATATATAGTCCTGTATCTCTCTTCTCAGTTAAACACCTTGAAAAAATTGTCTACATTGGATGTCTCCACTTCTCCTCTCACTTTGCTTCTAAACACTCTGCAATCTGCATTCTCACTTCACATTCAACTCAAACTGCCCCTCTTCCAAAGTTACCAATGATCTAGGTGGCACTGTGGGTAGAAGGCATTCTTCTTCATTTATGGGTTGGTCTAGACGGCCTCTGAGGTACCTGGTAAAACTGAGATTCTGTTATTCCGGGTATGTGCTTTTAGCTCTCTGTTTTGCCAGAGTATTTCTAAATTCCCTCCCCACAAAAAGTTCCCCTCCTTATTACCATTTGTAATTACAACCTAGGGCAGCTGGGTGGCGCAGTGGATAGAGCACTGGCATTGGAGTCCAGAGGACCTGAGTTCAAATGTGCCTTCAGACACTTACTAGCTACGTGACCCTGGGCAAGGGCGTAAACCTGATTGCCTCAGGGAAAAAAGGACCGCCCAGCATGGCCTGCCGTCATCAAAGAAGGTGCTGTGCTGTATGAGGAAAGCAGAATTGCAGTAGCTCCAAAGAAAGGCTAGATGCCCAAATTTAGAGCATCCACCCCAAATGTTCACACAGACTAAATGTGCCCAACCTGTGTGGTATTATAGCATTCTGAGCTCGCCTTGGTCTGATCAGACACACATCTCGACTCTGACACAGTGACGTCATTCTGTTCCTCTTGGAAGGACAATAACCAATTGAAACCTGAGCAGCTGACAAGGCGCGGAGTTTCAACTAAAGAGTAGTCCCCCCTCCTTTTCACCCATCGACTCTTACTCTTAACAACGCACCATGGAATCTCTTCTCTTCCCTTCACACTTTTGTTTCCGGCCTTGAAAAAAACGGACAACTCCTAGTTTGAACTGTAGAAATAGCGTAGCGTGGCTTCGAGACGGGTAGGGAGGCCTCACTGTCACCTCCCAACGCACGCGGCGAAGGCGGCGTGCGGACACATATATGCGCACACATATATGCGCACACAATGCACACACATACACGCAGCGTTCTACCGGAATGCCGGAGGATGCTGCTGCTCAAGTTTTGCTGTTTAGTCTCTGTTTAGTTGTGTCTGACCCTTCATCTCCCTTTTTGTTAAAAAAAAAAAAATGAAATGCTTACTGGGGGCGGGGGTGGAGGGAGACGGGAGAGAAACAGCTTCTTGGTGTTGTGGGTGGCATGCCGGACCCACAGGCAGGCCCCCCGTCATTTTCTAGCTGTGTAACCCCGGGCAAATAATTTAATCCCTCTTGTATTCAGTTTTTTTCATCTGTAAAATGGGAATAGCGATAATACTTGTCTCACAGGGTTATTGTGAGAACCAAAGGAGATAACGTGTAAAGTATTTTACAAACCTTAAAACGCTATATAAAAGCTAGTTATGGGGCAGCTAGGTGGCGGGGGGAGCGGAGCACCGGCCCTGGAGTCAGGAGGACCTGAGTTCAAATGCAACCTCAGATGCTTGACACACTTACTAGCTGTGTGCCTTTGGCTAGTCACTTAACCCCAATTGCCCTGCCTTCCCCCCTGCAAAAAAAAAAAAAAGCTAGTTGTTATTATTTCAAAATTAAGGCAATGTCATAACAAGATTCAATTAAATATACATTTTATATATATTAGATAGAAAGATAGATAGATAGATAGACTCTGACTCCTACTATATGTAAAGCACTTTACAAATTGTATTTCATTTGATTCTCACAATCCCTATTTTACGGATGAGGAAACGGAGGCAAACAGAAGTTTAGTGACTTGCCCAGGTTCAGATAGCTAGTCAGCATCTGAGGTTAAATTTGAACCCAAGTCTTCCTGACTCCACTCCTGACCAGCATTCTATCCATTGTGCCACCTAGTCACCTCACTCCAAGGCCATTCCATCCAGTACACTACCTCTCCTACAAATGAAGTATTATAAATAAAAATTTCATTTTGCTGTTGTTCAGTTGTGTTTGACTTTTCACGATCCCATCTGTGATGTTTTTGTTGGTTTTTTTTTTTTTGGCAAAGATATTGGAGTGGTTTGCCATTTCTTTCCCAAGCTCATTTTACAGATGAGGAAACTGAGTCAAACAGGGTTAAGTGACTTGCCCAGGGTTGCACAGCTAAGAAAGTATGCGAGGCTGGATTTGAACTCATGTCTTCCTGACTTCAGGCCTGGTGTTCTATCCACTGCACTACCTAGCTGTACCATGTTGCAAAGTAATATAACAATTTTATTCCTTTTCCTTAGTGTTTTGTAACTTTCGAATTCTCACAGTTTTGTGAATCTGTGATTTTAGATAAGGTTTTGCAACAATAAAGTACATTCATGATGAAGACTTGTTCTATCCCTTATGTCTTTATTAATCGTAGATATAATGCCCATTCTGGAATGACGGCAGAATCATATTAAAGCTGGATAACTGAATGTAATTGCTCCTAAGTAATTGAACATAGCGTCCTAGATAGAACCTGAGCAGACTCCTTCTTAGAATGATTGGTTTGGGACGTACTAAAGGCTTTAACATGAGCGAGCCAGCTTCTTAGGATTCTTATGAAGGATGACTATGCTTCTTTCTTAAAGCAAAAGCAACTATCGTGGAGGAGAGACAGTTAGGGGATACTTCGACTACCTATGTATCTACTATGCTAGCTAAACATCTGATAAATTCTTCATTTGCTTCATTGTCACTTTTTTAAAATACATTTATATTTATGCCTTTTGTTTGCTTTTATACCATATACATTTTTGAATACACCTTTCCTCCTTCCTTGAGCCAATGAGTCTTTTCTTGTAACAAAGGATTTTTTTTTCTTTTTTTTGCAAAAGATTGTTGAGGAGAAATGATACTGTGGACTTAAATCAGATGAACAAGGAAGATCTGATTGGAATGGCTGATGCCATAACAACCTTGGGAGAAAATGCCTATACCCTCTGGAGTGTATGTTAGCCAAGATGTGCAATATTAGCTGTTATCAGACATGTGGGCAGGTAGACCAGTCTGGTTGTGTGTAGGGAGCTGACCTCTTTAGCTTACTCCTAGCAGCCTAGCTCTCACTCTCTGCCACCTTCTCAAAGTCTCCCTTTCCTTATATCCTGAGCTCAGGACAAACAGCATTGCTGGGTCAGGAGCTCTGCCACTTGGGTCCTAATCTAGGTTCTGTCACTTAGTTGGTGTATAGCTTAACCAAGTTATATAATAACTCTGTCTCAATTTTGTCATCTGTAAAATGAGGTGCTTGGCCTAGAAAATTTCCAAAGTCCCTTTTAGTTTTAACATTCTATGACCCCAAAGCCCAGGCCATGGTGTGCTTATTATTGCCAGCTCTGAGATGGATGCTCTTGCCAGCTGGCTTCTTCCACCTTCAGAAGGCTAGGGCTCTCTTGCCTGTCCATCAGCCCCTCCCCCTCTCCTTGTTGTCTGAATCCCAAACTCCCTCTTTTGATGTTTCAGCTTGTCATTAATCCCCGTAGATTATCTAGAGAGAGATGCCCTCCCAGGGGCTCCTCACTCAAGCCCTTCTTCAAAATAGTTATTAGCTCACTATCTCCTCCCGTCCCCAAATGGCCCTCGGCTGGTGTCCTTGAGCAAAGTCTTGAACTTGCCAGATATCTACCATTAAAACTCATCATCTAGTATCCTGTGCAGTTAGGTGGCCTGAGGGAAGTCAGGAAGACCCGAGTTCAAATCTTCCCTCAGACCCATCCTAGCTGTGTAATGCTGAGCAAGTCTATTAACCTCCAGCCACCTTGGTTTCTTCATCTGTAAAATGGGGATAATGGTAGCATCTGCCTCCCAGGATTGTTGTAAAAGTTAAAACAAGGCAAGGTATACAAAATACTTTGCAAATCTTAAAGTGCTATAGAAATGCAGCCCAAATATTTCATAATTCTAAATACTGAACAATCCGGAACAGAGGCTTATATCCTCAGTCAGTCAGTCAACACTTATTAAGTGCCTACCATGTATCAGGCACTATGCTTAACACTGGGGAGACAAAAGAAAGCAAAAGACAGTCCCTGCCTTCAAGGAGCCCACAGTCTAATAGGGAGACAGTACATAAACAACTATGTGCAAACGGGTTGTAAACAGGACAAACTGAAAATAATTAACAGGGAAAAGAAACTAGAATTAAAATGGGATCAGGGAAAGCTTCCTACTGAAGGTGGGATTTTAGCTGGAACTTGAAAGGAAATAGAAGGCAGAGATGATGAGAGAGACAAGTTCAGTTATGGGGGACAGACAGCTAATCTGTCTGTCCCCAGAGTCTTGGGGAAAGAAGTCAGTATCACTGGATTATAGACTATGTCAAGTTCAGGGGAGTGGGAGGCCATTTCCATCCATCTCTTCAATCTCACTGCCTTCCCCTACTAGTTTAGAGCCTTAGAACCTCTCCCTAGACACTGTAATATTCTATTTCTCTCTCTCTCTCTCCCTCTGTCTCTCTCTTTCTGTGTCACTCTCTCTGACTCTCTCTCTCTGTCTCTCTCTCTCTCTCTCTTTCTCTCTCTCTCTCTCTCTCTCTCCATCTCTCTCTCTGTCTGTCTGTCTCTCTCCCTCTCTCTCCCTCTCTCTCTCTTTCTATCACACACACACACACAGCTGACAAAATAGTTTTATTATTAAGGTACAGATCTAACCATGTCATCCCCCTACTCAAAAATTTTCAGTGGCTCCCTACTGCCTCCTTAGTATGGCACTTAAAACTACCCACAGCCTTCCCCATCCTACCAGCCAAGCCTTACTTTATTATTACCTCCACCCATTGAGAAGGCAAGAAAAACAAAATCCATTCTAAATATGTGTAGCCACACAAAACAAATTCCCGTATTAGCTATATCCAAAAAAGAGAAAAAGAAAAGAAGGAAAGGAATATATACTTCTATCTGCACTTTGAGTCCATCAGCTCACCACTGTCAGGAGATGGATAACATGTTCCATCAAAACCTCTTCGGAATTGTGATTGGTCACTATGTTGATCAGAGTTGCCAAATCTTTCAGAGTTGATTGTCCTTAAAATGTTTCTGTTGCTATATAAATTGTTCTGGTTCTGCTCACTTCACTCTGCATCTGCTCATATAAATCTTCCCAGGTTTTTCTGAAACCATTGTCATCATCATTTCTTATGGAGCAATAGCATTCCATTGCATTCATATCCCAATTACTTGTTGAAGTAATTATTTAATACACTTATTAAAATAAATGTTCAGTACATTTTAAATTCCTTGTACATTTTCTACATATTGGTTGTCCAGAGTTGTTGATCTAAAGAAACAAATTTTAAAAAGTACCTCCCACAATCTACAAGTTTCATTTCCTAATACTACAGAGAATTTGTTGTTGAGTGAAGGTTTACTTTTTAACTGGATATAATTGTTAAATGAGCTCTCCTCCATGTTCCTCATTATTTCTATCATTCTTCTCAGCCTTTCATCCCTCACCTACCTTCACCTGCAGCTTGCCTTTACTTTTGTTCTATTGGCCCAACAAAGAAGCCAGACTCACTTTCCTTTTCTTCCTTTCCCTCCCCCTTCCTTTCTTTCTTCCCCATTCGGTGCCTAGCTAATCCACTTTCAATAGGAAAGTTTAAAATCTCCGAGTTGGGAAATCTGAGAAGCTCTCCAGAGATTAGCAACTTGGAGGGTTTCACTCAGCCCTGGTTCCAAAAAAGAAATCCTGCAGAATTTGAGTCCCTGGACTGGTGGCATCCGCACTGGGTTTTCTTTATGCTGTTCCTTTATTCCCCCATGGAGCCTAGATCACAAGAAACGAAAACTGCCACCACAGAGGGTTAAAAGCATTGAGAGCAACACAATTCCACAGAAATGCACAAACCGACATTATCGAGACAAAGTCACATTTGAAAGTTGTGGAAAGTGCTCTCTCCTTGAAGACTGTCACTCACTTCACTTATAAAAGACACTGCACTTAAGGGCTGTCAGTCATCTCCCAGGAAAGCAGACAAGAAACTTTTAACATGTGCATTGCTAATATTTACCATACACGTGGAGAGGTTGGAAGAAAAAGAAAAGGAATGGGAGAGAGGAAGAAATAGGAGTGCTTCCTCTCCAACCCCTAACTGGTTCACAATGTTTCACTGGGCACATTGCCACCAAGTGAGAGCTGGACGAAGAGAGTTAGCTGAGGCCTTGTGAGAGTAAAGAGCCTTCAGCCCTGCTCTGTCCATAGAGGCCAGCTCTCTGTAGCAGATTTGCAAATGGACAGCTTATTAGAGAGGAAAGCTGGCTGACTATGGAGAGGCAGGCTGCCCAGACAAAAATAGCGTGTGATTTGGATCTTTGAAAAGCTGCCTGGTGGAAAGGGGGAATGTGCCAATGAACCACTTGCCTCCCACATGGCACCGCTTGCAACTCTTCACCCCATTTTCTTGTTCCCATTCAGGAACACAGGGTAAGTTGGAGGAACTCGGATGCACTAGGATGTCTTGGTTCTGGGAATGGGCAGATGCATCTCCTTATAGAATGTAGTACTTTTCACTTGAGTATGATTGGGAGAAAGCAAATGGCATACTCTCTCTAGGCTCTTTTTCCCAACTCCCACTCTCACAGGGGCAGGTTAGAGTCCCAGAGGATGGCCTATGGTTCCCTCTTATCAGAGGACCTAGCTTCATATTCCACTGAAAAAAAATCAATGCTCATTCTCCCCTCAGAGTTCTAGGGTTAACCCTATCCTACTACAATTTCTAATACAACTGCTCATGAGCCCCCATCCACTATGATCCCCTCATGTCAATTAACTAGTTGATATCAATGAACTTTTACAAATGGATATTTATCAAGAGGTAGAACAAGGACAGAAGTTACAAAAACATCCCTCAAAAATAGGAGGCAGAATCTTCCCTGCTCACACTCAATTCCTAGAGAGAGTGGGTACAAACTTAAGCACAAAATTACACATGTAAAGGACACATGTGACCGAAGAGTACCTATTAGCCTGGGGAGTCCTTTTCTTCATCCGCATCAAGTTCACTTCTGGGGTGTGGCATGGCCAGTCAGCATGTTGTTCCCTTGCTCAGCTGGGCTGGCACCTCTCAGGACATGCTTTCTTGGCCAACGGGCCACCCTGCTAATGGACTAAATCATGCAAATTGTTTGGCTGATTTTCAGGCTCCTCGTTAGATTCAGCTGCTATGGGTCTGGGACTCCAGTTGCCAGTGGGCCCTTTGATGGATCTCCCACACTCACTGGTCTCCTGGGTGCTCCTCTTTCAGGGTACTCATTCACCTATAATAAGGAAAGAATAAACTTAAGAGACAAAAGAAACAGAGGCGCCATATGTTTACAGACATAACTGCCAAGTAGGGTGATAAAGGCAGCTGAGGCTGCTAACCCTCCTATTCCTGGACACTCAGAAGAATCTTCACTTGAAAGCTGCTAAGGAAGAAAGTCAGAGATCATCTAACTGAAACTTTTGCATGCACGCTCAGTTCTCACAGTAAGACAACAGAAAAATCAGAAGAAACTGAAACAGTGGTTAGAGGGGAAAGTGTGGGAAAGGGCTTCTCCATTACACATGCCTGGAAGCAGATTCACCAGGTCTCCATATGTTGTACTGAATCAGTCAGGGCATCCCATGCCAAGGACCAGGCACTCTCTTATTACACAATCATAAGACCAAACACCATCACGGGTGAGATCAGCTGAAATGAACACACTCATCCAAGTTGAGGACGAAGGAATCATAGAGTCTTATAGATGGAAGAAATTTAGAGATTTCTAGTCACACAACTATGCTGATTGGTCCACTACAAAGACATGCTGACTGGTCCATTACAAATTATATCATCCAGTCTCAAATGAGCCCTTGCTATTGTAAGCAATCCCTTTAGCCTTTCCAAATTAACTTTCTTTTATACTCCCCATAATAGCTATTCCAAACATTCTCTTCTCAAGCTACCTATGGCGTCCCTTCCCTCTCATCAGAGGACCAAGCTTCAGACTTTGCTGGAAAAGTTGATACTGACCATCACAAGCTCTCTCCTCTTCCCAGTTCCACATTTCAAAACAGCCCAACATTATCTCCATTTTCCCCTCCTTTGGTCCAATTTCATAGGATAAGTTTAATCTCTTAGCTTATGTTTGGTTTTCTATTCTTGTACCCTTGATCCTATCCCCTCCTGTCTTCCCTGGCAGTTAACTCTTTTGGCCATTTCTCTCTCTATCCCGAATTTTCAACCTCTACTTATCCATTGGCTCCTTTCGTGTTGCCTGAAAACATACCCAGATCACCTAATTCTTGAAAAATTTCACTCAGTCCTACTATTCCTTCATCTTTCTCCCCATTTACAAACTCCTAAATAAAGTTGTCTATACTCATTGTCTCCACTTTCTCACTTCCCACTCACTTCTCATGTTGTTGTTCAGTTCTCTCACACTATTTGTGACCCCATCTGGAGTTTTCTTGGCAAAGATACTGGAGTGGTTTGCCATTTCCCTCTCTAGCTCATTTTACAGATAAGGAAACTGAGGCAAATGGGACTAACTGACTTACCCAAGGTCACAGAACTAGTTAGTGTCTGAAGCTAGATTTGAACTCAGGAAGACTCATCTCCCTGCCTCCAGCCCTAGCACTCTATCCACTGGGCCACCTAGCTGCTAAATTCAATGACTTTTTTTTAAAATTAGTACTCATCTTTCTTGATCTTTCTGCAACATCCATCACCGTTGACCACTCCTTCCTTCTGTCTACTTTATCCTCCCAGGATTTTTGTGGTACTACGCTATTGTATTTCTCTTCCTATCTGTCTTACTAGTCATTCTAAGTCATTTTTTGAGGATTATTATCTGTATCCCACTACAATGCCTTCATGTCCCCTAGGGATCTGTCCTTATCCCCTCTTTTCTATACATTCTCTCTCAGTGGTCTCATAATCCTCATGAATTCAACAACCATTTCTATGTAGGTGCTTTCCAGTCTACACATCCATTCCTCATCTTTCTTTTGAATTCTGGCTCTACATTTCCCACTGCCCATTCATCATTTCCACTTGGAGATCTCATAGGCTTCTCAGACTCAATGTGTTCAAAATTGAACTTATTATCTTTCCCCAGAAGCCCATTCTTCCTCCTAGCTTCAAAATTCTATCAAGATCACCACCATTTTTCCAGTCACACAGGTTCACAACCTAGGAATGATTATCTACCTTTCACTCTCACTCACCCACAACATCCAACTAGTTTTCCAATTTTTGTTAAATTCACTCCATATGTCTCAAATGTATCCTTTTTGCTCTAATCACACTTCAACCATCGTAGTTCAGGTCTTCATCACCTCTCATCTGAAATACTATAATAGCCTCCTAATCATCCTTCTTGAATCCAATCTCTCTCCCTCTCCAATCCATCCTCTAGTCAGTTGGAAAATTGGTATTACTAGAGCACGGATTTGACCATGTCACTCAAGACCTCTAAGATAAAATACAAACTCCTTCATTTGGCATTCAAAGTGCTTTACAATCTCACCCTAGCCTATCTTTCTGAATTGCTAGCTCAGTTTTTGGGAGGCTCTGAAGGAAAGTGTGGGAGAGAAGATGTATTAGACTGCCTACCAAACTGAAGACCTACAGAGCCATTGTGCTGACCTCATTGTGGTATGCCTGTGAAACCTGGACAGTATGCCAGCACCATGCCAAGTGGCTGAATCACTTCCATCTGAATTGTCTTAGGAATATTCTGAAGATCACCAGACCCTGAGGTCCTTTCTCAACCTAAACTGCCAAGCATTCAAACTCTACTGCAGAGAGTACAACTCTGATAGGCTGGCCATGTTGTTCAAATGCCAAATGTACATTTGCCTAGAAGATTATTTTATTGAGAACTAATGCAAGGAACTTGTCCACACAGAAGTTGGAAGATGCGATACAAAGACACTTTCAAAGTCTCTCTGAAGAACTTCAGAATCAGATGGTGACTGTCTCATTTTTGCATTTGTATCTCCAAAGCCTGGCATCTGACTTGGAACATAGTAGGTGCTTAATAAATGCTTGTTGATAGGGTTGATGGATGGAAAAGACCTTAGAGGTCAACTAGTGGCAAAGGACCACCCAGCATGGTGTGCCTGCATCAAGGAAGGCACTATACTCTAGGAGCAAAAGCAAATTGCAGTAGCTCAAAAGAAATGTGAGATGCGTGAATTTAGAGACATCTCCATTCCAAATGTTCATATGGACTATATTAGTGCCTGACTTGTGGTAGAGCCTTCTGAGCTCATAGTAGTCTGATCGGCCACAGCCAGATACGGTGTACCTTGTCTCCAACACAGTGCCATCATTTTGGTGCTCTTCAAGAAGGAAGGACAACTACCACCACCACCACCACCACCACCACCACCACCACTCCCTCCTTACCTTCTATTACCAACTAAACCAGCCCACTTGTTGTTTCACATATACAACATGCCCTACCTTACCTCCTGCCCCATATCTGAAATGTTTTCCCTTCTCATTTCTGTCTCTTGGAAGTTCCAGTTTTCTTTAAGGCCCAGCTCAAAAACCATCCCCCTCAAGAGGCCTTGTCTAATACACTTATTTGTTAGTGACCACACCCATAAATTATATTGTTTTTATCTGGTTAATATCTTTTTTTACTTACCTGTGAATATAGTGTATCCAACAAGAAGAATGTAAGCTCTTTGAGGGTAAGGACTGTCTCATTTTTGCATTTGTATCTCCAAAGCCTGGCATTCTACTTGGCACATAGTAGGTGCTTAATAAATGCTTGTTGATAGGGTTGATGGACGGAAGAGACCTCAGAGGTCAGCTAGTTTAAATTCCTATCCCAAGAAGGAATCTTACTCTACAACACACCAGATAGGTAAGTCATTCAGTCTTTGCTTGAATACTTCTAGTGACAGGGATCTCAGTATCTCATGAATACTTTAATTGTTAGGAAATTATTCTGCATGTTGAGCAAAAATCTGTTTTCCTATAACTTCTACCTATTGGCTGAAAGAACCTCTAGGGGCCTCTGGGACCCTTTAGGGGCCACACAGGTTGAATCTACTCTCACTTTTACATGGCATTTTTCAAATATCTGAAGATAGCAATAATAATTTCCCTAAGTTTTCTGTTCTTTAAGCTAAGCAGCCCCAGTTCCTCTAAATGACTCTCTTAAATGGTTCCTACCCCTTTTAATATTAATATTCCTATAATATATATTCCTTTAATAAATGTGATGATTAATATTCCTAATTTAATTTATTATTCCTAATATTCCTCCTTGGATATATTCCATTTTGCCTATGTCCATCTTAAAAGGTAGCATTCACAATCAAACATAATTCAGATGTGTTGTAACCAATATAATCTCTTCATTGTGCACATAAGAAAATGAATGTCCTGAGAGGTCACTTTACCTAAAGTGCAGAGAGCCTGCATTACCTGATTTCCAATCTGGTGTTCTTTCTCCCACTTTACAAATAACATTCATTAATTATCAAGAAATATTTATTAAGAGTCTCTTCATCTCTATCTCTTCAAATCCCTAATTTCCTTGATGGCTCATCTCAAGCATCACCTTCTGCATGAGGCCTTTCCTGTCTCACCCATCCACACAGCTACTAGTGCCACCCTTCCCCAATTATCTTGTCTCTATTTTGTACACTGAGCATTACGGTCTTAATATACTCATTCACCTAAGAATAAGAAAGGATACAAAGAGATAGAGGTGTCAAGTGCTCTTGGGTATGTGGTAGCTCGCTGAGGAAAGGTGGTCTACTGCCTCTCCGTCACCTGGCAGTTTAAAGCAATCCTACCTAACTCTCTGCCAGGAAGGAAGGAGGCTGAGAAATGGGTATACTGTCCATTTGGAATGTACACTCACTTCTAACTCAGCACCCTCCAAGTCACAAGTTACTCTTGTTCCTCAGTCACTTAGAAGAGTTTCTGTCATCATACAATAATACTATCTGCTCGTCTATCCATGGCTAGAAGCAGGTTCACTATAGTTTCCAAGTGCTTGTGTTGGAAATAGGCAGGGAATATCTGTTCATGTCATAAGAACTGGTCCTCAGAGGCCTTCATTCTGCTTATATAGGTTCCTGTTGTATCTTCTCCCAGAATCAAAGCCCCTCAAGAGCAGGAAGTGTCTTATATTTGTTTCTCTATCTACAATCATTAGAACAGTGTTAGCACATAGAATATAATAAACGCTTCTTTATTGTTGATTGCTGCATTCAGAGCATGACGCTGGTTCTAGGGGAGAAACAATGTTTGGCTAAGACACAGCTTCTACCTTTGAGGAATTTGGAGTCAAAGGCAAATGTAGATAAATTTTAAAATAATAATATACCTTAAGTATGTTAGAGAAATGCAAAATAAAGTGCTATGTGAGTCGGGGGTAGGGGAGATCATTACTGACCAAAAAAATACCCTAGAAGGCTTCTTGGGGGAGGTAGCTTATTGAGACATTAAAATGATAGCAAGAAACTCAATAGAACTCAAAAGTGGGAAAGAGAGAGCAGTCTCGACATAGTGAGAGAACACAGCACACAAATGGAAAATAGCCTCCCTTATTGAAAAAGAACTTTCAAACAACCCTCAAGCATATTTCCCCCCCTAAAGCAAGACAATTATTTCTTTCCATTTATATAAATCTGAATGCCCTACAGTGTAGGGTGTCCTTTTATTAAGGGGACTTGACGTTTGGATTCAAAGGGCCACACTCAAGGACCTAGAGGGCCACACATGGCCTCAAGGCTGCAGTTTCCCTACTCCCATCCTACACCTTTTGGACCAATGATAACACAGAAGAGCAAGAAGAGCTCTTTTCTTCCCAAATAGTGTGAAACCTTATAAGTTCATAGGATTTCAAACTGAAGGGTCGTCTAGGCCAGTGTTCTTGCTTTACAGAGGAGGAAACGTGTGCAGAAAGACGGAGTATCATACGTGGCAAAGTGACTTAGAATGCTAAACCCGGAGACAAGAAGACCTAAGTTCTAATCCTGACTCAGACATTTGCTGTGTGTATAACCTCAGGCACCTCATTCAACTTCTCAGCCTCAACTTCTTCAACTATAAAATGCTTATAATAGCATCTGTTTTGCAAGATTGTTGTGAGTATCGAACAAGATATTATATACAAAGTGCTTTACAAACGTTAAAATGCTATGTAAATGCTAACTACTGCTATTAGTGGGCCAAATAGGTAGCACAGTAGATAGAATGCTGGGCCTGGAGTCAGGAAGATTCATCTTCCTGAGTTCAAATCTGATCTCATTCAATTACTAGCTAGGTGATCCTGGGCAAGTCACTTAACCATTTTGCCTCAGTTTCTGCATCTATAAAGTGAACTGGAGAAGGAAATGGCAAACCACTCCAGTATCTTTGCAAGAAAACCTCCAATGGGGTCATGAAGAGTCAGACACAGTTGAAAATGACTGAACGACAAACTGTTATTATTACCCAATATCAAAAAGGAATTAAGTAGCTGTTGAAGAAAGGATGTTACATGGGAGAGGGGAGGATATTATACATATGTATGCCCATTCTTTTCATGTTCATTTATCTCCTGCCAGTCTCTAGCTCTCTGACAATGAGTTTTTAAAAACTCTATTGCCCCAAACGATACTAAAATTACCCAAAATATTGGATAAGAAAGCTTGTTGCTGGCTAAATATAAATATTAATACATGTATATAAAAAGGTATGCTTGCAACCAGACAGAGGGAAGAAAAATGAACTTGCCCTCTGCAATTAGATCTTGTGATTTCTCAGATTAGTTTGTATAACATGAGCCAAAATATTTTGAAGTATTAGAAAAAAATTATGGAGGGTTAGATCCATATATTTCTACGGACTTTCTTTGGTAGTTTATCTCCCTGAAATTAATTGAGGGACGTGGGATCCCCATAAGGTAATTAAGCAAAAATTATAATAGCTTTTAAACTTTAAGTCAGATAGAGACTTGGTACAGAAAACCTGTCTCTGTTGAGCAAGAAGAGGTTAAAATCAGAATTAAAGTCTTATATGGACTCCTAAGCTGACTGGCTATTTCCCAAGAAGCTTGGCCCATAGAGACAAGGTCTCTCCTTTTGGAGAGGAAATGCCTATCACAGCCAAGGCACCAAAAACAAACTGACTCTCCTTTTGTGAGAAAAAGCAGCTGAGGATTTTTCCCTGGCTTGATAATGGGTATGTAAAGTGCCCGATGCCCTAAAAGAAAAGCTCAAAATTAAGCCTCTGGGCTCTAAACTAAAAGGTAGATGGTGGCACCTATTTTTTTATTAAAGGGAATAAAGCTAATACCTCAGTTGAGACCTCTAGGTCAAAACAGGAATAGGAAACAGAAAAGTTCCATAACTATGTGCTCATCGGACATGCTCCTGAAGAGAAATATGGGACTAGCAGATCATTCTTTAGCAGTGGCTTAGTGAGAGCAACACTCAGAGGCCTGGCAGAAACAGTATTGCTCTCCAGACCAGTGGGGAATAGATAAAATATTCTGATATCACTCCATGAGATGACAGTGTACTACAGTATCAGACGGGTCAGCTGGGTCTCCTATTATGTCTCTTGGACATGTCTTCCCTACGTGTGTTTCCTACATATGTGTTTTCTTATTATATCCAGTCTTCTCATTGATCTTACATGTATTTGTGGACAAGAGTGGGCAAGATTTATGGGGAAAATATATAAGATGCTTCGTAAACCTTAAAAGACTATGTGTGTTATTACTATAATTGTCAGTATTGTTATCATCATGATTATTGTTGCTGATATAAACTGACTTTAGCATTTTGTTCTCTTGTGACTTCTCTCTCTAGCCAGAATGTGAATTCCTGAGGGCTGCAGCTACTTCTTTTCTCTTTTTTCATGTGTGCCCCCCAAAGGGCCTAGTGGAGTCCAGGGACATATAACAGATGTTCAATGGCTAGCTGCTGTTTGACTCCCATACCCTTTGCTCAAAGTTTACATTTTTGGCCCTTACCTCTTAGTCATTATAGGCGATGCAGCCATCAATTTTCACCGCTAGAGGTCGTTCCTTTACACGAGTCTTCCTTCCCCAGTCAACCAATTCCATACAGCAGAGATGAGTATATGAGTGGCTCAAAGTAGGGCATGCTAATTTATTTCCTCTCCAACACAGCCTCAGGGCCATCAGAGCCTCTGATGCCAGGGCTCATGCTGTGTCAACTGCAAAATGACAACACTGCAAATAAGAAAGGTCAGTGCATCCAGCTCTTGAGAGTTATGGCTCACCTAAAGTCTCCCCTTCTCCCCTAGCAATGTTCCAGCTTGGGCCTTTGATCCATTTTTCACTATTGAATACCCCGGCAGGAGAGAGAAGAAATTGGTGAGTAGTGTTGTCACATACAAGCAATGAGGGGCTAGAGGGTCTGGCCCTTAAACAAAGGCAGGGATCCAGGAGGGCTGGGCCCACCCTGGGAGTTTCTGACCCAGGCAATGATAGTCTGATGCAACACTGCTGTTCTCACCTTGACTGCTGCTGTGTCCTAATAATAATGCTTCATCTTTTAAAATGGACCCTTTTAAACTGCCAGTCATACTTAGGGATGTCAAGGTTCGTAGAGTATATCAATGATTGGGAGTCAAAGGATTGTGCATGGTTTGCTTAATATCCATGTAAACTTGGGCAAGTCACTTAATCTTTTGGATCCTCAGTTTCCTCATCTGTAAAATGAGAAAGTTGAACCAAAGTTCCTTCTAGCTCTAAATCTGCAATTCTATGAGTCTATCCTGGGCAGCTAGGCGGTATAATGGATAGAGTGACAGGCCTGAGGGCAGAAAGACTCAGATTCCTGAGTTCAAATCAATCTAGCCTCAGATGTTTACTAGCTGTGTGACCCGGGGCAAGTCATTTAATCCTGTTTGCCTCAGTTTCTCCTCTGTAAAATGAGCTGGAGAAGGAAACTGAAGCGACTCAACACCGATCCTATAATTTTAAAGTTGGAAGGAATATCAGAAACCATCTAATCTGACCCACACTTGCTGACTGAAGAATCTCCCTTATCATTTGTCACTTGTCTTCTTGATTGATGGATCCCCTCTACCATTTGTCCCACCAAGTGGCTGTTCATTCTCTGCTTGTACACTACAGAGGTGGGAAACTCATTACCTAGTAGGACAGCTTGTTTCTTTTTTGAACTGATTTAATGTTAGGAAATTCTTTCTTACACTGAGCTTTAGCTGGCTATCTTTAACTAAGGACAGGCCCCTAGTTCCTTCATAGAAAAAAAAAACTTCACCCTTTTTCCACATTACAATACTTCCAATACTTAAATACAGTAATATATCCTCCCTCGATCTCTTCTTTGGACTAATCATCACTAATTCCTTCAAATTATCTTCATATGAATGATTTCAAGTCCCCCTCCCCCAACCTGCTCATCAGTATGATTACAAGATTTAGAGACAGAAGGAACCTTAAGAGTTCATCCAATTCACCACCCCCATTACCCACTCAACCCCGTCCCCCTCCACTTTATCCTCTGAATGCACTCCAGCTTGTCTGTGTTCCTATCAAAATGTAGTTGCCAGAATTGAGCACAATATTCTAGATATGATCTGACTAGCAACAAAATTCAGTGAGACTGTGGCTTTCATGACCTCTCTGTGATGGGGAGGTGATCCAGAATATTTTCCCCATCTGAAGGCTTGATACCTAAAACCTCTTTAATCCAAGGGCAAAGCCTCTCATTCTACATTTAAAATATCATTATCCCCGAAAGAAGTAATTCATTGACAAATTCACTCTAAGATGTAAGCAACTGATACCTCATGTTTTCTTAAAGTTTGATGGAGTAGGGAAGAAGGGGAGGTGGGGGAAACTGTACACTAAGAGAAAGGATATAAAAAGGAGAGATCATAGGGAGACCAAAAACAAAATTTCCCCAGGCAGAAGAGGTTATAATCTACTAGTATAGTCAATTCAGTTTGTGATTTCATTCATTTAAATGTTTCCTTCAGTGATGTTGATTGCAACCCATCCATTCCTGCTCATCCTATATGACTCTTATCTGTATCTTCCCATAAGATCATTACATAGGCACCATGTATTTGCTGGGAGACCTCCTAGTATTCTCTTGATGATGAAAGGTTACCAGTGAAGCACTTGACCTGAATGGAATTTGTTGTTCTTTCTTCTCACCTTGCAATCTGCCCTGGGAATCCTGGGCCTTGCCATGCACCCTGCTACTGAACCCTATAGACCTCTGGGACTTTTCACCTGCTTTGTTTCTCCTATATATGATTTCTCCTCCCCAAATAGAATGTGAGCCCTGTGAAAGCAGGGGATGTTTCATTTTTCTATTTGTATCTCCAGGGCTTGGCATAATGCTTCATACATAGTAAGCATTCATTTTCTATTTCCCTAATATACTTTACTCCAATTCTTCTAGAAAATTTCTAATTTGATATTTGTTGCAACCTGCTCACCTCTGTCATAAGCTTATACATGTGTCTCCATTGCCTTTTCAATGATACTTATTCATAATTCCTTGGAGACTAGCTTTCTAATGCCTCACAGTCATATAGCAACACCCATAGAATATTGGTGTTAGAAGTATGGCCTATGTTTTTAAGAGATTATTAAAGAAGATTTGTAATTTTTTTTTGGTTTTTAATTTAATTTATTTAATATATTTAGTTTTCGGCATTGATTTTCACAAGAGTTTGAGTTACAAATTTTCTCCCCATTTCTACCCTCCCCCCACTCCAAGAAGGCATATATTCTGGTTGCCCTGTTCCCAAGTCAGCCCTCTCTTCTGTCACCCCACTCCCCTCCTATGCCCTTTTCCCTTCCTTTCTTGTAGGGCAAGATAAATTTCTACGCCCCATTGCCTGTGTGTCTTATTTTCTAGTTGCACGCAAAAACTTTTTTTTTGTTTTTGAACATCTGTGTTTAAAACTTTGAGTTCCAAATTCTCTCCCCTCTTCCCTTCCCACCCACCCTCCCTAAGAAGTCAAGCAATTCAACATAGGCCACATGCATATCATTATGTATAACCCCTCCACAATACTCATGTTGTGAAAGACTAACTATATTTTGCTCCTTCCTAACCTATCCCCCTTTATCCGGTTTTCTCCCGTGACCCTGTCCCTTTTTGAAAGTGTTTGTTTTTGATTACCTCCTCCCCCATCTGCCCTCCCTTCTATCATCCCCCCTTTTTATCTTCTTCCTCCTTCTTTCCTGTGGGGTAAGATACCCAATTGAGTGTGTATGGTATTCCCTCCTCAGGTCAAATCCCATGACAGCAAGATTCACTCATTCCCCCTCACCTGCCTTCTCTTCTCTTCCTACAGAACTGCTTTTTCTTCCACTTTTATGCAAAATAATTTAGCCCATTCTATCTCTCCCTTTCTGACTCTCTCAATATATTCCTCTCTCATCCCTTAATTTGATTTTATTTCTTTTAGATATCATCCCTTCATCTTCAACTCACCCTGTGCAATCTCTCTCTCTCTATATATATATGTATACATACATACATACATATATACTTACATAGATACACACATATGCATATATATACATAAACATATATATATATATGCATATTCCCTTCAGTTACCCTAATACTGAGGTCTCATGAATCAAACACATCATCTTTCTACGTAGGAATGTAAACAAAACAGTTCAACTTTAGTAAGTCCCTTGCAATTTCTTTTTCTTGTTCTTTTTCTTGATTACCTTTTCATGCTTTTCTTGATTCTTGTGTTTGAAAGTCAAATTTTCTATTCAGCTCTGGTCTTTTCACTGAGAAAGCTTGAAAGTCCTCTATCTTACTGAAAATCCATATTTTGCCTTGGAGCATGATACTCAGTTTTGCTGGGTAAGTGATTCTAGGTTTTAATCCTAGCTCCATTGACCTCCGGAGTATTGTATTCCAAGCCCTTCGATCTCCTAATATAGAAGCTGCTAGATCTTGGATTATTCTGATTGTGTTTCCACAATACTCAAATGGTTTCTTTCTGGCTGCTTGCAGTATTTTCTCCTTGATCTGGGAGCTCTGGAATTTGGTGACAATATTCCTAGGAGATTCCTTTTTGGGATCTACTTGAAGAGACGATCGGTGGATTCTTTCAATTTCTATTTTGCCCTGTGGCTCTAGAATATCAGGACGGTTCTCCTTGATAATTTCTTGAAAGATGATATCTAGGCTCTTTTTTTGATCATGGCTTTCAGGTAGTCCAATAATTTTTAAATTATCTCTCCTAGATCTATTTTCTAGGTCAGTGGTTTTTCCAATGAGATATTTCACATTGTCTTCCATTTTTTCATTCCTTTAGTTCTGTTTTATAATATCTTGATTTCTCATCAAGTCACTAGCTTCCACTTGCTCCAATCTAATTTTTAAGGTAGTATTTTCTTCAGTGCTCTTTTGGACCTCCTTTTCCATTTGGCTAATTCTGCCTTTCAAGGCATTCTTCTGCTCATTGACTTTTTGGAGCTCTTTTGCCATTTGAGTTAGTCTATTTTTTAAGGTGTTGTTTTCTTCAGTATATTTTTCAGTACTTTTTGGGGTCTCCTTTAGCAAGTCATTGACTTATTTTTCATGGTTTTCTCACATCCTTCTCATTTCTCTTCCCAGTTTTTCCTCTACTTCTCTAACTTGCTTTTCCAACTCCTTTTTGAGCTCTTCCATGACCTGAGACCAGTTTATGTTTTTCTTGGAGGCTTTTGTTGTAGGCTCTTTGACTTTGTTGACTTCTTCTGGCTGTATGTTTTGGTCTTCTTTGTCACCAAAGAAAGATTCCAAAGTCTGAGACTGAATCTGAGTGCATTTTCACTGCCTGGCCATGTTCCCAGCCAACTTACTTGACCCTTGAGTTTTTCAGCAGGGTATGACAGCTTGTAGAGAGAAGAGTACTATGTTCCAAGCTTGGGGGATGCTCTGCCACACCAGCACTCCTCCTTCCCCAAGAACCCCCAACCCGGACTGGACTTAGATCTTCAGTAGGCTCTGCACTCCTGCTCTGATCTGCCACTTAATTCCTCCCACCAGGTGGGCCTGGGGCCGGAAGCAACTGCAGCTGTAGTTCTGTAGCTGCCCCACCTCTGCTGCCCCTGGGGCGGTGGCTGAACCGCAAACTCCTTCCACTCCCCTCAGCTTTTCCCACTAACCTTCTCTGCTGTCTTTGGTGTTTGTGGGTTGAGAAGTCTGGTAACTGCCACAGCTCATTGATTCAGGGAGCTAGGGCCCACTCCGCCTGGCTCCTGGTCTGGTTGGTCTGCACCGCCCGTGCTGGGCTCTGCTCCCAGTTCCGTGCATGAAAGACCTCACCCAGCAACCATCCAGGCTGTCCTGGGCTGGAGCCCTGCTTCCCCCTGCTCTAACAAAGGGTTCTGCAGTTCTAGAATTGGTTCAGAGGCATTTTTTACAGTTTTTTGGAGGGACTTGGTGGGGAGCTCACTCCAGTCCTTGCTTTCCAGCCACCATCTTGGCTCCGCCCCCCAAGATTTGTAATTTTTTAAAGGCAATCTAGACCAGTCTCCTCCTCTTTAATTCTGGGCCCAACATGCTATCCATTGCATTCTGTCTTAGATGTGTTTTTTGATGGATAAGTTCATTAGGTTGTCTATTATTTTACATGTCATATTCTTGACAATATATTCTTCATCTACATGATTTTTTTCTGTGTGGCTGGTTAGGCTACACTGTTTTGAGCGGTCATGGATGTCTTTTAGGCAGCCATGTTTCAGAGCTTAATGAAATCAGCACAATGTTATATGCAAACATGAACGTCTCACATAGGTTCCCAAATTGGGCAATACTGCCCCCTGGGGGTTGCTGGAACAATCTAAGGGGGCAGAAGTAGCTTCAGGTGCAATTGGGGAGGGAGTAGTAGTAGCATAAGGAAAGAAGAGAAGGGAAGAAAATTTCAGAGAACCATTCCTACATGTTTCATCTGTTGTGTAACAGAGTTAAAATCATAGTGATTACATTATTTTCCCAATAAACACACAAAATGCAATTTATAATCCACCAGTGGCCAAGTACACTGACAGGTCTTAACAAGCAAGTGTTGGCAGGGAAGCATGTGTCACATTGTCAGGAAGTCCAGCATGCATTGGCAGTAATATTTGCATGTAATGACTTGTTTACAATATGATAGTACAAGGTTACACAATGCAATATTGCATCACCAAAATTTCAGTTCCAGAAAAACCCACAAATTTACAATAATTTATTAAATTTAAGGTGTCATTTTTTTAAAAATATATTTTATATATTTTTTGAAATGATGCAAATTTCAAAAAAATTAATGGGTTAAAGAAAGTGGATTTGCAGGGGGCTCTGAGTAGTTTCTTATTAAGGGAGGGCAGTAGGTCAAAGAAGTTGGAAACATCTGATCTAGAGAAAGGGACAAACTGCATAAAAACATTTTAAAAAATTCTTAGCTAATGGGGCAGGGAGAGTGGTGGTAGTAGGATAGATTTAGCCTATAAACCATAGTTTGCCAATCTTTCAAGTCACAGGAAATTTATATTCAACTTGTATTCTAAATTTATCTCTTCAACCACATCAGCAAGTACATGTGGGAAAGACATGTTTCCTTATTATACTTTGTTGGATACTAATCATCAAGGGTCCTTTTATAAGCTTATCTTTCTTGTTATATTGTTTTAAGAAATCTTGAGTAATTTTGATGTAGCAATAGGAGACACCTCCTTGGAAGAAGACACTCTTTAAGGCAGCACTTTGCACTACCAAACAAAATACTTTAAGAAATAATCACAATTAGTAGAATCCTATATGCTCTGTATCTTTTAGTCAATTGCATGATAGTAAAAATGTGAAATATTGCCCATTTATTCCCTATTATTTGCCTGTTTATTCCATACTAATATCCTCATTGAGGATGCTCTTGAAGGGTATGTAGATGCTTCTTATAACAATTTTAGATAAATAGGAGAGAAGAAATATAGGTTGCTAATTGCTGGTGTTCTCAGTTACCTTTTTTATTTTAAGGCCTAAGTTTTTTCCCACACATTCAATATTCTTAACCCTCCTTCAGATACCTTCTGAATATCAATCCCTCTATGCCCTCCCAATTAGGTTGCCTCCAGCACAGATCTCCTCTATAACCATCTAATCCAGCTAGATCCTCTAATCCATCTGCTTTTCCTGTCTTTATTCCCACTTGTTCCATTTCTAACTCCTCAGTAAGCACATCTGAGACCGTGGCATTAGCGTCAACATGTGGTGGCTCTGCTCTCCTTAATGCAAAAAAAAGTTTATTGTAAAAAAGTTTACAGATCTTTTTCATTTTTATCCTACTTGTTGTCTCCTTTCCATTTTCATCTTCAAATCCCCTAAGGATAACTTTGCTTAGCTGGATGTCTCACCAATTTTTTTAAATACTTTTACCCTTTGCTACTTCTCTCTGTGTTTTCATGAAGCATAACTGATCATAATCTTCTAATATCCTTCTCCATAATATTTTTAAAACAAGTTTGCAATCTAGTCCTGTTCAGACAATTTAAACAATTTACTTAAAGTCACACAGGTCATAAATTGAAAAATTGGGATTTGAACCCACACTTTATAATTCTAAATCCATTTCCCCTTTCTACCATGCCACATCTCAATGGCGACCAATTGATTTTGCCTTCTCATCTTTTAAAAAACAATTTACAAGTGTATTGTGGACATAGCAAAGCCACATAGTCTAGAATAGAGGGCTAGTCTCAGAGTCAGGAAGAGCTGAGTGTGAGTCCTATCTTTGACACTTTCTGGCTGTGTGACTGGTCCTAAGTCACTTAACCTCTTATTGCTCTAGGCAACTCTCTAATAGTATAAATAGTAGAGAACGAACTGAGTGGCACTGAAAGAGGCAATTTCCTCATCTGGGAAATTCATATATCAATGAAATCACAGTTTCCAGCCCCATCCTTTATCCTGGAGCAGAGGTGTTAGGGCAAAACTCCCCAGTGAGGTTGGAACCAGATGAACTCATAGTTGGGAAATACTTAACAAAATAATTACAATAGAACATAGATAATATTAATATGTGGTTTTCTAAGTCAGTATGGGCTGCCAGGGATGCTCATGTGTTGTTTAAGGACCCCCATTTTCTATTTGAGTTGGATACCATTGCTGCAGAGTGAATAAAATGAAAATATGAGAAGGGATCAGCCAGGCTTTTACAAATCGTATTTTACAGTGGGCTTCTCATGATGTTATTCAGTATTCTTCTCCCATGTTAGCCATAAAGATGCTAGGACCATATGTGTAGTCATGAGGGATCCTAAAGGTTAACTAGTTTAATCCTTTCAATTTTTTAAAATAAAAATTTGGTGAACTCTTTTGCTCTTACAGCATATTTATTTTCAAACGTTCCATGCCCCCTGCTGAGTGAAACTTCCTTTGTGGCAGAGAATTAAAAGAAATTGAGCAAAATGAACTCATTGACTATGTATGCAGTATTCAATGCAAATAGTTCCCCACCTCTGCATTAAAATGAAGAAGGTGCATTTTTTATAAAATCTTCTCTGGAGGGCCAGAGTTGGTCACTATATTTACTCGCCTTTTCATTTTATTATTCTTTCCATTTACATTGCTTCTTCTTTGTTATGTTGTCTTCTTATACTTTTTCCTTCACTCTGAATTAGTTAATTGAAGTCTTCCTTTGGTTCTCTAGATTTCGTAAGGTCATAGGTCTTAGGATCATAGATTGAGCTGGAAGGGACCTCCAGGCCCATCTAATACAACCCTCTCAGGCTTCTCCAGGGAGATTAAGGAGTTGGACAAAGGGCATATGAGTAGTAAACATCAGAGACGAAAATTCTGCATATTTGCATTTCTTGCGTTGCAGTAATATTCCATTATATTTGGACATCAAGTTTTTTCTAGTTACTTGGTACTACAAATAATATTTCCATGAATCTTTTGGTGTATATAGGAACTTTCTTTTTGTCTTTTGACCTCCCTGGTGCATACGCCTAGCACTGAAAATTTTGGCTCAAAAGGCATATTGATTTTTATTCCTTTTTTTTTTTTACTATAATTCAAAATTGTTTTCTAGGATAGCTGGATCAAGTCCTAGCCCCACAAACAACATATTGGTGTTCTTTTCTTCTAGTGGCCTCTCCAACATTGACTACTTCCATATTTTGTCATCTTTGCCAATTTGCTAAACATAAAATGAAACCTCAGAGTTATTTTAATTCTCATATCCTTTATTATAAATTATTCGGAACAATTTTTAATGTAGAATTATAGACAGAGCTGGGAGGGATTTTAGAGGTCATTGAGTACACCACCTTATTTTACAGATGAACTAAGGCCCAAAAAGTTTAAGTGACTTGCTCAAGGTCAAACAGAGAGTTTGTTGTTGTTGAATCATTTCAGTCATATCCAGCTTTTCGAAATCCCATTTGGAGTTTTCTTGGCAAAGATACTGGAGTGATTTGCCATTTCCTTCTCAAGCTCATTTTATAGGTGAGGAAAACTAAGGCAAGCAGTGTTAAGTGACTTGCCCAGGGTCTCACAGCTAATAAGTGTCTGAGGATAGTTTTGAAATCAGGAAGAGGAGTCTTCCTGATTCCAAGCCCAGGGCTCTATCCACAGCATCACCTAGCAGTAAGTAGTTGCTGATATGCTTTGACCACTTACCTACTGGGGAATAGCCTTTGATCGTACATTTTTGTGCCAATTCTATATAAATGCATCTATCTATGTAAGATTATGTGTGCGTGTGTACGTCATCTTGCATTTCAGACCTTTATATGATGCAAAGATTTTTTTCACTCAACTGACAATTTGGTTATTTTGATTGGTTCAGCACTAAATCTATAAATTAATTTAAGCAGTATATCATCATGCTTATTATATTGGCACATTCCCACCATGAGCAATAAACATCCCTCCAATATTTTATATTTTCCTGTATTTCTTTAAAGAACATTTTGTGGCCAGACATGGTGGTGCATGCCCGTAATCTCATCTACCAGGGAGACCTGAGGCAGGTCTCTTGAGCTTGGTAGTTCTGAGATGCAATAGGCTATAGCAATCATATGTCTGTACTAAGTTCAGCATTAATATGGGAGTCCCCATATTAATATGATGAGCTGGGCAGAGAGGTAATATATACCAGGTTACCTAAGAAGGGGCAAAGCCTGGGTTTGGGACAAAAATGGAGTGGGTCAAAGCTCCTGTGCCAGTCTTTAGTGGTATGGGCTCTGTAAGTATTTCCTACACTCTCAGATAGGGAAACATGTATATGTATATACACACACATACATACACATATATACATACACACTATACACATACACATATGTATTGGACACATATACGCACATATGTATATGCAGACATATACATATACATGTGCAATTCATATATATAAATATTTCCATAAATCTTGAGTGTGTCTTGGTTAATTTTCTCTCAGATATTTTTTACATTTTGTGGTTTTTTTCAGTATGAGATACATTGCTATAGCTAGTCATTTTCCTCAAGTGTGGTGGTAGTGGTGGTAGTATGGGTTGTCCTTCATTCTCGAAGAGGACAAATATGACACCACTATGTTAGAGTCAAGTTTCAGTGTGTCAGACCAATATGAGCTCAGAATGTTCTATCACAGGTTGAGTACAAATTGTCCATGTTAACATTTGGGGAGGATTCTC
Source organism: Trichosurus vulpecula (assembly GCF_011100635.1). Taxonomy (NCBI): domain Eukaryota; kingdom Metazoa; phylum Chordata; class Mammalia; order Diprotodontia; family Phalangeridae; genus Trichosurus; species Trichosurus vulpecula. The sequence continues at coordinate 185,066,281 of NC_050573.1, read as the reverse complement.
TAAATTTAGTGATCCTCTTTCTGTTACTTGCTTCTAATTTTAATAGCTACTTTACTACATTTGTTTATTTAACATTTGCTCTATATACAAACATCAATAATTTATGGAGAATTATTTTAGATAACAAAATTTTACCGGAACTCTTGTCTCAATTTACTTGCTGGTTTATTTGCTGATTCTCTGTGATTTTCTTGGTAAAACCATGATGTTGTCTGCATATTGGGACAGTTCTGTCTTTTCTTTGCTGGTGTTTGTGCCTTTAATTCTTTTCTTTAGTCTTATCATTATCACTAACATTTCCATAATGTTAAATAATAGTGGAGAGAGGAAGCATGCTTGCTTTACATCCTCTTCACTGGGAAAGATTCTAGTATTTCCCTATTTCAAATAACACAGGCTTTTCATTTTAGAAGTATGTTTTATAAAATACTGAAAACCCTCTTCAATGTTCATGCCTTTTTAGTCTTTAGTATAAATGAGAGTGATATTTTATTTTTTCTTCTTATTTGATATAATCCTGTGATTTGGGCTGTTTGGGTTTTCACATGATTGCTTTTCTCATCAATCAATCAATAAACATTTATTTAAAAATGGTACTATGGGCCAAGCATTGTGCTAGGCAATAGGAATGCAAAGATAAAAATGAACCAGTCTCTGCCTTCAAGAAGTTTACATTCTATAGGGTGAAACAAAATCTACACATATAAGTGGATAGAAAACAAATGTACATATACAAAAAATACAAAGGCAACTTTCTTTTTGGTGGGAGGGAGGAGTGGCACTAGCATTTGTGAGGATCAAGAAAGCCTGTCAGCCACTCAACAAGCATTTATGAAGCGCCTACAATGTGTTAGTAGGGGGATACAAATAAAAGCAAAAAAACAACCCCAGCTCTCAAGAAACTCATAATATAATGGAGAAGACAACACATTCAGAAGTAGGGAACTTGCAGCCTCGAGGCCACATGTGGCTCTCTAAGTCCTCAAGTGCTGCCCTTTGACTGAAACCAAACTTTACAGAACAAATTCCTTTAATAAAAGGATTTGTTCTGTAAAACTTGGACTCAGTCAAAAAGCCATACCCAAGGACCTAGAAGACCACATGTGGCCTCAAAGCTGCAGGTTTCCCACCCCTGAGTGATAAACATGTATTTTCAGGATACAGAGGAAATAATTAGAAAGTGATATTTCAGCTGAGTTTTGACGAAACTAGGGATTCCAAGATTCATCTGTAAGGTGTTGCACATTGCCCATGTTTTGGGATGTTTTTTAATGTATCATTCAGTTGTGCTGATTTCCCCCCCTCTTTAAAAAATACTATTTGCTATATGAGATAGCCCTCAGGAAAATGGAGGAGAAATAATAATGGGGATAACTATGATGATATAAGAAACAGATGACATTTACAAAAAGTTATTATAAAAATAAATGAAGGATTCATCTGTAAAATGGAATAATAATAGCATCTACCTCACAGGGTTGTTGTGAGGATCAAATGAGATAACATATGTAAAGTGCTCAGCCTAGTGTCTGACACATAGTAGGTGCTTTAGTACATTCATCCTCCACACCTTGAAAATACCCTCCACCTTGTAAGTGCAAGAAAAGTGGGACTTTTTGTTGTCATTTGTTTTGGAGCACTTCTCAGCACTAAGGCAATGGAATGCCTTTGACTGAGTCTTGCCTTTGTTTGTAGAAAGGCCACACCCTTTTGCTAATTAGGTCAAGAGAGGTGTAAAGTGATCTGACCTTAAGGAAGCATATCTATACTCTGAGGTTGGCATTTTGTTTGGGGGCTCACTCATTGGAAGAGTGTTATTGTGGAGACTCTGGGTGACCGTTAAGGAGCCCCCTGGCTTTGAAAACCCAGATGTTGGTGTTTCTCTCTCTGGTCACTGTGTATGTATTGCTGTGGTCAGACAGATAGAAGCCTTTCTGTTGATTTGTGTTATTTGCTGTTTATATTTTCTCTGTTTGTAATTTCTGTTTGTATTTGCTCTGAACTTCAGGGTGCTGGCTTTTTCCCCTGAACTAAGTGAATGATATATGTATGTTTGATTAAAGTGAGATTGTAAACCCCTCAAAGATCCAAGAATCTGTGCTAGCAGCCCTCCTGTGTGCTGGTGTTATTGGCCTTATACCTCCACAGCAGCTGCTATTAATAACATTGTTGTTATACACCTCTAGCCTTCAAGTCCCCAGGCCAGCCATATCTTTATTCCTGTCCAAGTTTCACTTCTGACTCTCCTCTCCCTCCTCCTCTCTCTAGCTTTTCATCTTCCTCTTATATGTGTTGTCTTTCCCCCATAAAAATGTAATCCCTTGAGGACAGGGACTATTGTTTTCTTTCTGCTTATATTTGTATTCCCAGAATTTATTGGTGCTTGGATACATAGTAGGTGCTTAATAAATGTTTGTTGAGTTGAAATGGTATGTCATTTTTGAGATACAAGAAAACCAATTTGGTTGGAGTTAAGAGTGCATGAAAGTTGTAAAAAGTTTTAAATGCCAAACAGAAGCATTTTTATCTGATCCTAGAGGTTATAAGGAGCCACTGGAGTTTATTGAGCTTATTGAGTTTATTGATTATAGTGACATGGTTTGACTTATCCTGTAGAAATCTCACTTTGATAGCTCTATGAAACGTATTTTAGAGAGAGGAGACCCTTGAGGTAAAGAGATCAATTAGAAGAGTATCACAATAGTTCATATCAGAAGTAATGACCATAAGGTAGTGACTGTGGAGGGAAAGAAGGGGACAAATGTGAGAAATATTGTAGAAGTAGAATCAGTGTCAATATTCCTTCCAAAACAACTTATCCATGCCTTTCAATCTGCAAATCTTGTTTGTTTGATGTAGGGACATCTATCGAACCTACTGGAGATCTTAATTTCACTTGACATTGCAAAAATATCAGTGGAACATGTGAGCTATCCATAAGCAAGCCTACAGTCTTGTCTCAAGACCAGCTCATTTTCTTTTGGCTTATATATTTTCTTGACGTATGTTACTTCAATCTGGTTCTCCTTTGTAGTTTTTTCTTTGTAATGTGTTGAGAGTTACCCACACTTACTATGCCTCTCAACATTGCCTTTTGAATTAATAGTCGTTTTTCTTCGAATATTGTCAGGGTTCCATGACTTTCAGCCATACAGCAACACCAGTACAATATCAGAATTTTAAAATGGGCCTTTGTTCCTGGGGGAAGTTTAGGGTCATTAAAGAGCTTTTCTATTTCCCATGGGTAATCCAGTCTGTTCTCCTCCCCCTGTTTAATTGTGGACCCAACGCTCTTTTGTACATTTGCAGTATATTTTTAAGTCATATATGTTTATTACAAGCCCAACAGGTTGTCTATATAACTGCATCTCATCATTTGCACAATAGACTTTATCCATTTGGTTTTTCCTGTGTGGATGGTTAAGAAGAACTCTTGATCTCATTCAGGAGGCTTTCCTACATTCCAGAGCTTGTTGCAGTCAGCACAACATCATCTCCATACAGGAACACCCAGATGAACTCATCAGATGCAGCAAATCTGTTTTCCAACTTGGAGTCAGCATTGGATCTCTTCATAACAGTGGCAAACATGTTTAGTGGACATATATCTTCCTGTTCTAGTCCTTGACCGATATTGGTTATCCGAGCATCATTGAACAGCTTTGTTACCTTTGTTGCTATTTCTTTCAAGGAATTTGGTGTATTTTTACATACGAATAGGATATATTTTGGTGGAGGAGAATATTTAAGGTGACATTTAGCTCTACTATTGATAAACTATCAATTTATCCAAAGAATATAAGCTCCATGAGGACAGGGACTATGTGATTTTTGTCAACCCCAGAGCCTAGCATAGTGCCTGACACATGGCAGAAACTTAGCTTGTTTGAAACAGATTCAAATTTTTTAATAGTCAACAAACAATAAACTTGGTTGCATTTGGTATCCCTACATCTTTCAGTCAATTATGTGATGTACTGTGGTATATATCTATTGACCGATTGAAATTTGAAAAAGACTGCCTGTTTCCTCTTAATGCCCTCAGCAATGGCACCTTAAATATACTGTATATGATTATCACTAAAATTTTACATAGATGATGAAATAGGCATATAGGTCAATAGTTGTCAATAATTTCTCATTTGTTTTTTGGATTTACATCAATCCCAAGAGTTTTTCAATGCCGTCAGATACTGTGTAACCTATTCCTCAAAGCCCTCAGAAGTGTGTTGCTTCCAAGACCAAATTCTTTTTATCTACACTTGATCTAGTCCTGTGGTGTAGATGAAGTTACATAAAAGGCAAGGAACACATCCCTCGGTTTGGGTTGAGTTTGAGCTAGGTACAAATGTATCACCTTGACTTCTCCCTCATCCCTTAAATACTGAGTCTGATGCCAAAGCTACGGATAGGTGGTGTCATCTTTTACTCATCATATAGAACACTTCTCTGTCTAGCCCTCCTCCTCACAGTATATATTTTGAATAGGAGAGGCAACAATGCTGATAGAAATTTGAGCAGTAAATTCCACATGGGTTAAAAGCATTACAACTGAAATAGCTTTCGTTGGCCCAGTGTCCTCTAAACAACCACATGTAGGCTCTGGACGTTTTGTTATATGTCACATACACCACAATCCATTAATGAAATTATCCTGTTCGCTAAGAAAGCTTCTTTGCCTGTGGCTTCAAGACTCAAGCTACCATTCTTAATTCTCTTCCTGCTATGAATGGTTTAAGACATTCTAGAAAACCCCTTAGTTGAAACGAAAACCCTCAAATCACACTTCGGAAACACAGATTTACAGCAGGGGGCTGATGGGAAACTATAGCATTAGACAGCACATTCTGGTTGTACAGAAAGATCCTTCAGGTGGTGATAGTCCTATTCAAGCAAGATTCTGATATAAATGCATCTAAAAGACAAGGTCATAAATGGCACCAGGCTCTATAAATGGCAATTCTAACACAGATAGTTAGAACCTGTGTATAGTCTGAGAAGGATTGCTGGTTACCCAGTACCCTTTGTACCCTATACCCAGAGCAGTAGACATCTAACATAGTATTATGTTCCAGCAATGATGAATAAATGAAAAAGCATCTGTGAAACATTTACTCTGTGCCAAGCACTGTGCTGAACACTGGGAAATCAAATAAAAAGGAGAAGAAACTCTTCCCTCAAAAAAGAAAACAAAAATATATCTGTTTATCTATCTATCTATCTATCTCTATATAGATATTTGTATGTATGTATATGTATTATGTATGTACATTATATAGGTGTGTGTAGTATATACATAGAGGTGTGTATGTAAGTATATAGTATGTGTGTGTGTAGTGTGTACCTATATGTACATATAGGTACATACTTATTTATATACATGTGTATACATGTAATATGTGTACACATGCATATATGTATGTAAGTATATTTAGATATATACATAATGTACCATACATACATACATATATCCATATATCCCTACATCCATTCATATGGGAATAGTGGCCAGGGAGTGGTATTTTGATTGGAAAGTTACAGGGATGATGAAGGGAATTATAAGGAAATAAATTGGCATATCCTTTCTAGCAGCAGTGGCAGTATTAATTTGGTTTTGTTTACAGAACTAGAAATCAGGGAGGCCAGGAGAGTATGATCTACGTGGCAAAGCAATTTATAAGAAGGGTCAGGGGGCAAAAAGTTAAGTTTGGCTCAAGCTGAACTAAATAAAGTATGCCACATGACTCCTTCACCAATCCAGTCATGGGGGCCCCAGGGTAGGAGTTACAGAGCTGAAAGAGTTAAGTCCTCCAAGGCAATAAATTGAATATGTATTAAGCATGCATAACCCTAATTCACAGGAGATTTTCTAGGACCCATGCACAAGAACCTATCTACTTATGGATATAAGAAAGAATTGTGGACTTCAAGGAGAAGAAATGGATATGCAAACTTGGAGAAAGGCCTGTAAAACCAAGGATCCACCATAGGGAACTATGTTCACCAAGGATCATTCACCAGATGGAGATGATGAAATTGTAACACAATCATAAAAGGAAAAAGCAAACCTATGGACTTTGCCCTTGTGTGTACCACAGAAATCAGCCCAGTAGGGTGCTGTGTACACCAAGAAGCAGCACAGGTCTATCAGTATTTCTTTCATCAAATAAAATCTGTCCTCTATTTGGTGTCTTGCCAGCCTGACTACTTGAAGGAGAGCTGAGGGACATTTTAGGAAGTGCTAAACAAGTCAGATGAAGATATTCTCAGGGTTCCCCTGGGATAAGCTAGAGACACATTGTATAAGAGTTTGGGGACCAACTGAGACATGAGTTAGAAAACAGATTCTTGTTGTTGCAAAAGATTTCAAGGTCATTTATTCCAACCCACTTGTTTTGACAAATAAGGAAATGGGTCTAGTCAGTCAATAAGCATTCACTAAATCCCTACTATGTATACCAGGGACTATGTTAAGGCACTTGAACTACAAAAAAAAGACATCAAAAGATAATCTTTGCCCTCAAGAAACTCACAATCTAAAAAGTGAGACAACATGTAAACAACTATGTGAAAACACGCTATATATAGGATAAATAAGAAATCATTAAAAGTGAGAAGGCACTAAAATCAGGAGGGATTGGGAAAAGCTTCCTGTAGAAGGTGGGATTTTAGCTGAGACTTGAAGGAAGGCAGTCGATAGACTAGCATATACACGGATATATAAATACAAGCTAATATGAGGAGGGAGGGTGAACATCAGCTTCCTGAAGGAGGCAGCACCCTGAGCTCTGAAGGAAAATAAAGATTCTAAGAGGTAGTGGTGAGGAGGGAGCACATTTCAGATGATGCAAAGTCAAGAAGACGAAGATAGGGGCTGAGTTTAGGAAATAACAAGTAGTCCAGTTTGACTGAAATATTATTGGAATATCACTCCTATAGGGGAAATGAGTTGTGATTTCAAAATGCCTAATTGCAAAAGGACTTTTGAATGTAAGCTATTCATAATTTGGAGATTGACATATATATATATACATATACATATACATATATACATATATACATATATATCATAGGATTATAGGAGAAGGGATATTACATGCAGAAAACAGTAAGCAGGCCAATTTGGCTGAAACATAGAACATGTGAGGGGGAGTAATGTTAAATCGGTATAGAAAGAAATGTTGGAATTTGGAACTATGCCCAAAGGGCAATCAAACTGTGCATACTGGGGCAGCTAGGTGGTGCAGTGAGTAGAGCACCAGCCCTGGAGTCAGGAGTACCTGAGTTCAAATCCAGCCTCAGACACTTGACACATTTACTAGCTGTGTGACCTTGGGCAAGTCACTTAAACCCAATTGCCCTGCCTTTCCCTCTGCAAAAAAAAACCCGAAAACAACAACCGTGCGTACCCTTTGATCCAGCAATACCACAACTAGGTCCGTATCTCAAAGAGATTAAAAAAGGGAGGTGGAGAAAGGACCTACTTGCACAAAAATATTTATAGCAGCTTCTTGTAGTAGTAAAGAATTGGAAATTGAGGGGATGCATCAATTGGGGAATGGCTGAACAAGTTATAGCATATGAATGTAAAGGAATACTATTGTGCTATAAGAAATGATGGGCAGGCAGATGTCAGAAAATCCTAGAAAGACACATATGAACTAGTACAAAGTGAAGTGAGCAGAACCAGGAGAACACTGGACATAGCAAAGCAATACTGTACAATGATAAACTGTGAATGATTTAGCTATTCTCAGCAATACAATGACCCAAGACAATTCCAAAAAACTTGTGATGAAAAAATGCTATCCACATCCAGAGAAAAAGCTGATGCAGTCTAAATGCACATGAATGCATACTATTTTCAATTTATTTTTTCATGTTTTTTCTTTTGATCTGTTTCTTTTGCAATATGACTAATATGGAAATATGCCCATATATAACCATTATCAAATTCTTTACTGTCTTAGGGAGGGGGGAGGTGAGAGAGAGAAAGAGAAAATTTGGAACATGAAATATTTTTTAAATGAATGTTGAAATTTGTTTTATATGTAATTGGGAAAAATACATAAAAAAAGAAATTCTAGGGTCAAATTATAAAGGACTTAAAAATGTTAAATGGAAGAGTTTATATTTTATCCTAGAAGCAACAGGGAGAGATTAAAGCTACTTGAGTAGGGCAGTGACATTGTCCAACTTGTACTTTAAGAATATCACTTTGGCAGTTGTGAAGAGACCAGAATCGGGGAGACCAAGTTGGCTGTTTCAATAATCCAGGTGGAAAGTGATGAGGGTCTGAACTAGGGAGATGTTCCATAGGTGGAGAGATGGGGATAATGGATTGACAGAATTTGGTGACTGATTGGCTTCCAAGAGTGAGGGAGAGTAAAATGTTGAATATAAGTTTGAGGCTGTGAGCTCACATGTCTAGAAAGTGGTGGTACCCTCATGAAAATAGGGGAGTTTGAAGAAAGGGAAAACAATGAATTCCACAACTTGAACCATGCCCTCTTTTGCTTCTGTTTCCTCATCTTTTGTATGGTTGAGAGAATGGGACACAGAGAATAAAAATATAGCCTTACCTTTATAGGAAATTAGCCAAAAGCAATTTAAATAGACTTGGACAGAATTATGAAAGCTACATTTCTCAATTTAATGTTTATCCAAAGGACAGCCTGATTTCTGTACCATTTTAGCCCATAAAATTATTTTGCTGAGTGCACTCAGAAACATGTCAGATTTCAAGGAAATCATATATTTTTTTAACTTTAGGGAAAGTTAGTTCTCAGAATTCTTAAAGGCCTAAATATGTCTTCAGTTAGTAAAAGCTAGTTTTATTTAGTGAGGTAAACAGAAGAAATTGAAAAGAGCTCTCATCACATGTTGAAATAGGGAGAAATCAAATATTTAATATTCAACAATAAACCTGCAGAGCAATTACATTGCTGGGAAATGCCGCACAGGATAACAAAGTTCCCAGGACAACTCAAAAATGTTTCCATTACTTTGCCTGTCAATCAGTCTTGCCAATGATCTAATTAGAGGATTTTAGGAAAGGGAAAAATATTCTATGAGGAAAAAAGCTGCAGCCAAACCAGTAAACCACCCTCCACACTCCCTTTTCTGCTCTAAAGAAGTGATCTTAAAAAAAAGTAAATATCGCATTGCAGGAAAAAGTATTTTGTTTATGTTTAACTTCTTTACATTCATCAGCTTGTGGGTCTCTCCTCTTTCTCTGTCTGAATTTAAGCTGCTAGAAGGCAGGCGTTATTTCACTTCAATTCATTCCACAGAAAGGAAGAGGTTTACACATGAAGAAGGGAGGGTCAGATAGCAGATGACTGAAGAATGAAGGTCCTGTCAAAAAAAAAACAACAAAATCTCTCTTTGCCTCAGTTGCCTCAACTATAAAATAGAGATAATAGTTACACCAACATGCTAGGGTTGTGGTGGGGATTGAATGAGATAAAATTTAGAAAATGTTTAGCGTAGTGCCTAACATATAGAAGGCACTTAATAATTACTTGTTTCTTTCCTTTTTTCACATTAGTCTACCAACAGGTTCTTTGCTGTTGTTGGGTCTTTTCAGTTGTGTCCAACTCTCTATGACCCCATTTTTTTTACAAAGAAACTGGAGTGGTTTGCCATTTCCTTCTCCAGCTCATTTTACGGATGAGGAAACTTAGGCAAACAGCTAGTAAGCATCTGAGGTCAGATTTGAACTCCTGACTCCAGGTCCAGCGCTCTATCCACTGTGCCACCCAGCTGCCCCCTATTTTTCATTAAATGAAGGAATGATACAGATCAAGCAAGTAGTGTTCTGAATGGCTGATGTTTAGATAGATAATTAAGCAATTGTTGTGTGCCAAACACTGAGTGTACAAACAGAAGAAATACAGTTTCTACCCTGCATTTTCATGGGGGAAGAAAACACATGAACTCACAATGGAAAAGGTGTTGTGGGGAGGAGAAGAGGAAAGGAAGGCCCTATGGTGTAGGCTTCTCAAGATGGCAGTGCGGTGAATGAGAAAGAGGAGGCTTGCATACAGAGTTCAGCCTTGAGTGAATACAGAGGGGATAATGAGCTATAGAACTCCTTAGGGAAGGTCCTCTGTCTAATTTTATTCAGCTCTGATTTTTGTACTCTAATATCAAATGATCATTGGTGATTGGCGGCTACTGTTGCTTCCCACCCCCCTCCCATCTCTGCTACTATGATTCACAAATATAATTGAGTAATATCTGCAAGTGATGTCTGGTACATACTATGCTTTGCAGAGGCAGGTACTCGATGGCAGAGGAACCCGCACAGAAGAAGGAGCAAAACTTAGATTGAAATCAGTAAATTCCAAACATATGTTTTTATTACTGATGAGGTAGTGGCATAGACAAGAACCAGGGCTCCCAAGGTTAGGGCAGGATGAGAGGTTGAAGGGGAGGGGCATGATGGGTAAATCAGTAACTCCCGGATAGCAATTCAACAAGAGGGAGATTGAACAGTAGTGAAAGGTGAGAAGGGATGGAGAGGAGAGGGGGGAACTTCCAGTGACAGAACATGGGGACGGAAGTTCCCTGTCATAGAATTGAGTCAACAAGCAATTGCCTATAACCTTTCTCTCTTCTGCATCCTGGTTCTTTTCTTTTCCTGATCTCTCTCTGATCGGAGTCAAACCTGGCCTCAGGCATTTGACACTTACTAGCTGTGTGACCTGGGGCAAGTCACTTAACCCCAATTGCCTTTTAAAAAAAAAAAAGAAAATAATAAAAGACGGGGCAGCTAGATAGCGCATGGGATAGAGCACCAGTTCTGGAGTCAGGAGAACCTTATCTCTCTCTGCCTCTTTTCCTTTCTCTTTGGTCATGGTATGTAAGTGAGACCCTTTTAAATTATTTATTGTACTTATTAAATACATTTTATTGTTTCCTGTTCTTAATTTTAAAAGTAAATTCAACATTTTCTGTTTCTTGATTTAAAAAAAAACCCAACACACTAGACCCACAGCTTAAATCATTTATCCATTGTTTTTATTTTTATGTGGCCAGGGAATGATTTTCCTCCTTCAGGGTCAGTAGCTCCAAATAGGAAGCAAAAAAAAATTTCCCACCTCTGCCTGAGGGATATTGATTGAGGAAAGAAAAAATGGAAGAAGCACTGAGCTGAAAAGTCTCTCCTCACTATAGCTATCCAGACCTACTTCAAACAGCTTGTTTGTGTGAAAGATTTTGCTGCGGTGATGTGAGGGAATAGCCCTTCACTGCCTGTGTTGGAAATTATGTCTGTTATCTTTATTATGTGCTTAAGATACTTTATATGATACACATGTATGTATGTGTATTTATCTAGCTATCTATCTATCTATCTATCTATCTATCTATTCTGGAAGAGGCAGTATGGTACAGTGATAGGAGTTTTGGTTCTAAAGCCAAAGAATCAGGTTCAAATCCTGCCTCTGTGAGATCTTGGGCTGGTCTCCATTTCATCTGATAAATGAGGGATTTGGACTACATGGCCTTATGGTCCCTTCCAATTCAAATCTATGATCCTATAAAACCATTTCTGAGGGGAACCACCTGAGTAGAAACAGACCCCTGGGGAAGTGGTCCCATCTAGTAATACAACTAGGAAAGGCTTAGAGTATAGTCTTCATCTCTACTCTGCAAGGAGGCTAACAACCAGAGGCAGCCCTTTGATAGAAAAAAGGAACTCAATGGGAAATTGAAAAGGGAACAGGAAATAACAAGCAAGGAGTATGGGAGAGAGGGAAGAGGGCAAAGGCTGGTACAGATTTGAAACAAGAGAACGTTGTTAAAGGAGCCATCCAGAGAAAGATGGCACATGCCATCTTGGCAACATGATCACTAAGGAGACTAGGCCTTAGAACAAGAGAGAGACAAATTGAGCTTCCCTAAAAGGTAGAACTAGTTCTAATAACAGGCTGTGAAACTCTTTCAGTCAAACTGAATAGCACAGAGGGAGACAAGCCAAAGCCATAGCAATATCCAGGAGGCAGCAAAAGGCTGTATGAAGGCCAGGAAAAAGATCTTTGGGGACTGGTTAAGGAAGTGCCTTCCTCATTTAGAGGGCCAGGGGAAAAAATAAGGATCTTTAGGGGCCAGAGTAGCCCTTGAACTAAAGAACAGGGCCACAACAGTCAACTTGGGTGGCACACACTCAGAAATAAGGCTGGGAGCAGGAGCTAGGCAAAACTAAGGAACCCCACCCCCACCCATCTACCCCTCTCCACAGAGACACATACACCCTTAGATCTAAAAGAAAAAGAAAAAAAAACACCTACCTTAGGCTAAAAAATCTGAGTGTCTTTATTTAGCATCTAGTCCAGACAGGGTTGGGGCAAGGGAAAGAAACTTGGAGTTGGGTGCCCCCTAAAACATGCCAGCCAAGCCAATCTTTGGCTGGACATCAGTTAAAGTTAGAAATCTGAACTCTGTGAACTCATTCACTTCTGTGAATATGTGGTTTTCATTCTGTTTTCTCTCAGTTTCCTAGCAAAAGTTCCTTTTGAAAAATTCCAGCTCTTGAAGAGGCTGTGGGAAAACAGGCATACTACTGTACTGTTGATGAAGCACTAAATTGGTTCAGCAATTCTGGATAACAACTTGAAATTGTGTAAGAGAATTGTCTAAATCGTTCATATCATTTGACCCAATAAACTATATATCTCAAGGAAGTCAGAAAAAGAAATAAAGGTCTTGTATACACCAAAATATTCGAGGCAGCACTTTTTTGTGGCAGTAAAGTCCTGGAAACAAAGTAGACACCCACTGATATGGGGAATGGCTGAACAATCTGTGATATGTAAAGTTAATGAGATATGATTGTGCTGTAAGAAACGACAAATTCAGAGAAACATGAGAATATGGGTATGAACTGTGGTTCCCAAAGAGGACCATGACATCAGGGAGGTGATCCATGATATGAAAGTGAATTGGGTTTAACTGAGGAAGGGCTATGCAAAGTCACCAGCCTCACTTTCTCCTCTGTCCAGTGGCCAGATTTAGATCAGGACAACTGGAGATGGCCCTCGTATGAACTGATACAGCATGAAATAAGAGAAACCAGAAAAATATGTGTGTGTGTGTATATATGTGTGTATATATATATATATGTATATGTATACATACATATATATGAATATGTAACCACATACATATTTTAGATATATATGTATATGTATTGTGGTGTGTGTGTGTATATATATACACATGTATATATATATATATATATATATATATATATACATATATACATCTCACTAAAAGTAAAACTGGAAAACCAATAATGACATTGAATAATGAAATAAAACCAGTAAATAATAAACCATATCTCTGTCTTCTCAGTAGACAGGTGGGAGACTACTTGGGCAGAATGTTGAATGCAATGACAGATTCGGTCACTTTATTGGTTGTTTTCACTTAATTGTTTTTTGTTTATTATAAGAAATTGTTCAATTTTAATGGGGGGGGGCTTAGGTAGAGCAGGCTACATTTGGAAATTACTATGATTGATTGATTTAGGGCAAATTTTAAATAGTATTTTCCCCCAACTGCATGTCAAGACAATTTTTAGCATTCATTTTTTTGCAAGATTTTGAGTTTCAAACTTTTTATCCCTCCCTCCCCTCTTGTAAAACATATTTCCATATTAGTCACAGTTGTGAAAGAAAAAAACAAATCAAAAGAGGAAAAAAAATCTATGAAAAAGAATAAAGTAAGTGAAAAAAGTATGCTTTGATCTGCATTCAGAGTCCATCAGTTCTTTATCTGAATGTGGATAGCATTTTCCTTCATGAGTACTTTGTACTTGTCTTGGATCACTGTGCTGCTGAGAAGAGCTAAATCATTCATAGTTGATCATCACACAGTGTTGCTGATACTGTGTACAGTGTTTTCCTGATTCTGCTCATTTCACTTTGCGTTAGTTCTCATACGTCTTTCCAGGTTTTTCTGAACTCTGCCTATTCATCGTTTCTTACTGCACAGCAATATTCCATTATATTCATATACTATACTGTACTATACTGTACAACAATTCCTGAATTGAGAGGCATCCCCTCAATTTCCAATATTTTGCCACCAAAAAGAGGGCTGCTATAAATTTTGCACTCGTAGGTCCTTTCCCCTTTTTTATGATTTCTTTGGGATAGAGACCTAGAAGTGGTATTGCTGGATCAAAGAGTATGCACAGTTTGGTTGTCCTTTGGGAATGGTTCCAAACTGCTCTCCAGAATGGTTGACTCAGTTCACAACTCTACCAACAGTGCATTAGTGTCTCGATTTCCCCCACAAACTCTCCAACATTTATCATTTTCCTTTTTTGTCATATTAGTCAATTTGGTAGCTGTGAGGTAGTACCTGAGAGTAGTTTTAATTCGCATTTCTCTAATCAAAAGTGATTTAGACCATTTTTTCACATGCCTATAAATAGTTTTGATTTCTTCCTCTGAACACTGCCTGTTCATATCCTTTGACAATTTATCAGTTGGGGAATGGATAATATTCTTATAAAGTTGACTTAAAAACAAAAAGCATTAATAAAATTTATTTTAGGAAGAAAGAAAAATTTCAGCCCCATCTTGTCTGAACTAAAAGGAAAAGGGCCTAGGAGATAAGTGTTCTCCGGGTGCAGTAGACCAGACCAACTTGAGACCCTAAAAAGAATTAATGAGCCTTGAGCACCAGCTAGAATGGGAGTCTCAGAAGAATTGGGATCTGAATCAGCTGCTGGTAAAGGCTAGAAGAGCTGGAGCTCTAAAAGGGAAAGAACTGGATTTCAGAATAGCTTCTTCCTCAATTATGGAGCCTGGGTTATATCTACACTATCATATCCCCCTTAATGCTTGCACCTTTCTTCTGTTTATTATCTCCAATATATTCTGTATCTATCTCCTTTGTGTGAAGGTGTTTGCGTATTGTCTCCCTGATTAGATTGCAAGGTCCTTGAGGGCTGGGACTGGTTTTTTTTGTTTTGTTTTGTTTTGTTTGCCTTTCTTTGTATCCCTCATCACTTAGCACAGTGCCTGGCACATTCGGTGCTTAATAAATGCATGTTGACTTGATTTGATCAAGCATAGCCAGAGAACAGCAAGACCTCTTCTCTGGAAGAAGGAGACAAAAGCACTAGAGAAATACCCTTTCAACTTGCCTTCCCATAGAACAGTGAGTAAAATAGCATATGGAAAACACCCACAGAGCCATTATGGCTGATATTTACCTCTATGTTTTGTATTCTCTCGTTTAATCCTCACAATAACAGTGTAAAATAAATGCTATAGCTATCAGCATTCCAATTTTACAGATGAAACTAAGGGGCGGTGGTGTGCTGGAGCCAGAAATTAGCTCTCAGAGAGCTGATTGTTAAATTTTCAGTGTGAACATTTGTGTATCAGAAATTGCTACAAATCAGGACGTGACATATTGTTTTATAGATTGTCTAGACTTAAGAAAATGATGGAGAAAATGTTAATAATACAGTCTGAACTTTTAAAAGTGTGTTCTGCTTTTCAGAGAGCCCACTGTTAAACATTTACCAGGAGACCACTGAAAACTGAGGCTCAATGAGGAAAATGATTCATCCATGGCTACAAAGTCGTGGAGACAGACTTTGAACCCAAGTCTTTCCTGACTGCTGATTCAGCATCCTTTCCACTACACAAACCTCCCTCTCATATCGGGAGAAGTTCCCTACACTGCTGCAAAGATGTCCTTCCCAGAGCTCTAAGAGATTACTGGGGGCGGGGGGGGGGGGGGGGAGGGGGGAAGAGGGGTTTGCAGAAGAGCAGCTCTCCTCCTTCAGTCCCTAACACATAGTGTTTAACGCTTTTTCATTCATTCACTCCTCAGTTAAATCAATTCTCCAACTACCATACTAAAAATTTGTGCTTTCTCACCTAGGTCAGCCCTCTCTCACAGGCCGTCAGATTCTATCATAAGAAAATGTCCAAATGAGCTCACTTGTCCATGCCTAAAACAGTATGGCCCTCAAAGAAATCCAGGTTTATTATCCCACACTATTGCAAAGAGTAAGCAATAGGCAGAGGGAGAGGGCTGTTCCTCACCCCTTCCCCTCCCCCCTCCCCCACATCCCCCTCCCTGACACCATTCATAGGAAATGACAAATGACAGCCCAGTTTTTCTGTTCTGTTCCATGGGAAGACAAGCCTTTTCCAAGAAGACATTTGCCTCATTCAAACTATGTCATGGATCATTTTTCAGCCCCCTGTTGAAGTGACTTATTTATTGTCATCCGGGCTGGTGTTATATCCTGCACAAGGGGAACTGTTTACTGACTGCCAGCAATTTCTTGTTACCATGTAACCTGACCCCTCCCCCCCTCCAACCATCCCCACCTCCCACCTCAAAGTACACACTGATGATACCAGATACTTGTCTCAGTGCTGACTTCGCTAAATCAGGATATCTGAGATCAGAAGGGACAAAGGTAGCTTCTCCAGGAAGGCTAAGATATTTGGGGGATGCTGAGGGCTCAGAAATGAAAGGTAAGGAATCCTTCATTGCTTGGTGAAGAAGGATCAGAAGTCACATTTTTCTTAAATGTCAATTTTTTGGTTTGGGAAAATATTTACATTTGCTACCTAAAGAAAAACATAAGCATTATATTTTCTGGTATGGATAGCTTCCCTCTCCACCTCCTACTTCATTACCACTCTTCCTCCTCCTCCTCCTCCCACCTACGGATACAGACCTAGAAAACATTTACAGCTTGTGAATATTTCAATAGTGTGGTTTTAAAAGGTACATTAAATTTATTCTAGATGTTGAGCTCTTGACAGGGATAATGTTACATGATGGAATAAAGATCTCCAAAGAGCTATTCCTATTAATAAATTGGCAGATAAAATATGAGAATCAGACACCACTCCTGGTTTTCAAAAAGGGAGTCTTATAATAATGATAGAACTGACTTCTAGCAGACTAGCAGGACAAACTAGAGTACTGCCTGGAAGAAAAAGACGTATTTCTTTTAAAAAGTCAAGACATTAAGATAGAGACTTAGAAAGGGGAGATTAAACATACATGTTGAAAAATAAATATATAAAATCTACCATCAAATAGTAGCTTTTCAGTTCATAATGCCCAATGTGAACTTTTTGCTGACCTTATTCAATTTAATTTAAAAAAAAACAGCACTGGTTGAGTGAGTTAGATTGTGAGCTCCTTAGGACAAAGTGGTCTCTTTTGCCTTTTTTGTTCTATTCCTAGCTTAGCACAAGGCCTGGTGCATGACAGGTGCTTAATAAATGCTTATTGACTGATAGACTTATAAGGGCAATTCACTGGGCTAGGCTCTGTAGAGGACCCTAAGTTGAGAAAAGACCTGCCCTCGAAGAGTTTATAGTCTAGTAGAGGAAATAAGAATCATGTACAGTTGACTATTATACAAAATGGAACGTGATAAATGCGTGAGAGATGCATAAAGGTTGATGAGGGTTCAAAATAGGGAGAGATTATTGGAAGATGAGCCAAGGAAGGTTTCATAGAGCAGGAAGTATTTGACTTGGGTCTTGAAAAATACCTATAATGTCAATACCTAGAGATATGTAGGGAAGTGGAGAAAAAGTATGAACAGGTACAGAAGAAGGAAAGTTTGGGCTGTGTTTATGGGATTGTAACTAATCCAGTTTGGTTAGAGTTTAGAGTAGGTGAAAAGGAGGGATAAAGGAGAAGGCTAGAGAGATAGGTGGGGCCAGGTTATGGAGGTCCTTCCTTGCATAAGCAAAGCAGTACTTTATATGGTGGGCTATGGGGAGTTATGGAAGGTTTCTGAGAAGTGAATGCATATAATGACCACTACCCATTACACTGGCAGAGATATATAGAAAAGATTGGTTGGGGGTCCAGTGGGAGACAGGGACGCTAGTTAGGTTTTCAATTCAATTCAGTTCAATTTAATAAATACTTATTAAGTGCCAACTGTGTACCCCTGGGGAACAGTGAGATGCAAAATCCAGATAAGACACAGCCATCATAGTAAGGGGAATATGATTCATAGACAAGCATTTTAACACAATATGATACATGATAAACACATGAGAAGCTCAAAAGTAAAGTGCCATATGAGATCTAAGGGAGTCTTCTCTCATTACAGTATAAAGGTGAGGTTCCATTGATTATCCCACCCACTTACAAGTTATTGGCTTCTTGAGCTTAAAATGAGCTAATTATTGTTACTGAGTATTACAGCTGATTGGGGGGAGGGGAATCAGTGAGGGTCTCATGGTGGAGAGAAGATTCAATTTGTGCTTTAGTAATAACTAACATTTACACAGCATTTATCCTTATTTTATAGATGAAAAAAGTGAGATTCACTAGGAAATAAGTGATTTGCCTACGGTCACATGGCTAAGAAGTATCTAAGGCAAGATCTGAACTTAGATTTCAGATCTTCCTGACTCCAGGGCCAACATTCTATCCATCATACCCCCTCTCTGCCTTGTATGGTAGAAGGGAAACACATTCCCAGTGACCCTAACCACCCACCCCCATCTTCCACTGGTGAGTTTCTCTTCATAGAGGGGCAGTTGCCTGCCTACCTACATTCTCCTCCAGGCTCTGTTCCTGACTTTCTGGACTTCAAAATCATACCCCTGAATTAGGCATATTTATTTCCCACTTTTTGGATTTTCAGCTCATTTAATATATTCCCCTATTAGAATGTAAGTTCCTTGAGCACAGGGACTATCTTTTTTTCGTTTGTGTCCCCAGTGCTTAGAACAATGTCTGACACAGTCGATAAATGCTTCTTCCTTCCTTCCTTCCTTCCTTCCTTCCTTCCTTCCTTCCTTCCTTCCTTCCTTCCTTCCCTCTTCCCTTCCTCCTTCTGTAGGGAAAAGAGATAGCAGTATTGTGGAGATGAGCAAATATAGGCTATGGACAGTCTAATCACATATGCCAAAAAGAGATTCTACTTGAGAACAAAGGGAGATAGAGCCAGTATCTCTGAGCACCATTTCAATTGTGCAAAGCATAGATATACACTTTTATAGGCTTCTAGGTGAATGTTCTCTCACCAAACAAGCAAAATATCTACAGGTAGAACATTTTATGGGTTTTGTAGTCTTGTTCTGGGACAGAGAAGAGAGAGTTTCTGGTACATTTTGTTTTATAAACAATGTTTGTAAGTAAGTGATGTTGTTAATGAGGTTGTTTTGCTGAAATAGCTCTTTGTTCAATTTGGAGTCAGTCTTGTTATCCTCTGTGTGTGTGCGTTGTGTATGTGTGTGTGTGCATATGTGTGTGTGTGTGTATGTGTGCCAGGGATGCACACAATTATTGTAGGTGAAGAGTTAAAATAGTTAAAAATAATCTAGCAATTTCTGCGCCTAGGTGACTGGAGGAATGTTGGAACAATTAAGAGAAATAGAAAATTCTAGAGGAGGGATGTTGTCACTTAATCTATCAACAAGAGAGATGAATAAAGCATTTTTAAGCACTTACTATGTGCCAGACATTATGCTAAATGCTGGGAAAGAAAACAAGACAGTACCTGCCCTCAAGGAGCTTATATTCTAATGGGGGAAGACCATGCATAAAGTGGAAAAGGGGTGGGGGGCAGAATGTACATGGAAACATTGTGTGAAAATGGCCTAGAAATGGCATGAAGATCTGGTTTCAGGCAAAATAAGGCTTATTTATCAGAAACAGAGGACCGTGGAATATGGTCCAAAGCTTCAGGGAGCAATGGGGAAGGAGAGAGAGATGAGGATGATGGCCCAAGTATAAGCATCATGGTGTGGAGATGCCTGCATGAAATGATAGGCCTTTACATATTAGTTATATAATTTGATTGATCCTCGGTTTATCTACATACGATAACCCTGCATATAAATATACATATCGTCTTGTAGACCTGTAGTAAAACTTGTCAAATACACATTCTTATCATGGACTCAGAAGATACGTTAACGTTTGTTGAGCTGAGATTCTTAAAGAGCTCAGGATGGTAAGATGGAGAGGCAAATTGCTGGTCTGGGACTGTCTTACTCTAATTATGCATCAAACATTTAACAGTATGAAAATGGGTGAACAGTATAATCCTGAAGGTTTTTAGAGTAAATATTTTCCATTTCTGTCACTGCCCACATGTTATTATGCAATGTGGGCATGGTTTTTAAAAAAAGCTATTGAGTGAGCGGAGCAGAACCAGGAGAACATTGTACACAATTACAGCCACATTGTGTGATGACTAACTTTGATGGACTTGGCTCTTCTCAGCAATGCAAGGTTCTAAGACAATTCCAAAAGGCTCATGACAGACAATGCTATCTACATCCAGAGAAAGAATTATGGAGTCTGAATGCAGATCGAAGCATACTATTTGATCTCTCTCTCTTTTGTTTTGTTTCTTCTTTCTTGTGGTTCATTCCATTGGTTATAATTCTTTGCAACATGACTAATGTGAAAATATGTTTAACGTGAAGTATCTGTAGAGTCTATATCAGATTCATTGTGCCTTGGGAAGGGGGAGAAAATTTGGAACTCAAAAGCTTGTGGAACTGAATGTTGTAAACTAAAAAGAAATAAATTAATTTTTTTAAAAAGCTACACTTCCATTATTATAGTCTGTGGGCATTTCAGTTGAATTGAACAAACATTGAAAGACAGACATTTCTTTTGACGATTTCAGTCTCAAAAGGACAAATGTTTCTTAGTATAGGAGTAAGCATTGGTGTTAGTATATAGAAGAGCACCTCACATTGTTTTGTCTGATTTTTGTTTTACTTCAAGGACACTAGGAAAGGCAACCTGAACACAAATATTAATATCTTTTCTACTTAGAGATAAGATGATGTCTTTTGTTAAAATATGACTATCCTGGGGAAGGATAACATCTTAAACATTATTACACATTCACACTTGAGGAGAAATGATTACCATTAAATCAGAGATTTAGGGTTGGAAGGGATCTTAGAGATCATTAAGTCCAACCTCCTCTTCCCCCTGCATCACCACCATTTTACAAATGAGGAAACAGAAGCTTAGAGAGATTAGATGAGCTCCTCATGGTTGTCCAGCTAGTAAGTGTTTGGGTAGCAAGATGGCAAGTGGATAGAACTCTAGGCCTGGAGTCAGGAAGACTCCTCTTCCTGGGTTCAAATCTGGCCTTGGACACTTACTGGCTATGTGACCCTGGTCCTCAGTTTCCTCATCTGTCAAATGACCTGAAGAAGGAAACAGCAAACCACTCCAGTATCTTTGCCAAGAAAACCCCAAATGGGGTCATGAAGAGTTGGACACAGCAACTGAGGACAAGTGATTGCTGTGAGATTAGAACTGGAGGTCTTCCTGATTTTAGGTCCATTAGATACTAAGGTGTACACGCGCACACACACACACACACACACACACACACACACACACTCACCCCTTCACAAACTGGCCTATTTACTGCTTCCTGAGTGGTGACATTCTGTCTTCCACCTATAGGGGTGGGGAACCAGCCGCCTCAAGTCTACATGTGGCCTTCTAGGTCCTCGAGTGTAACTCTTTGACTGAATTCAAACTCCATAAAAGAAATCCCCTTAATAAAAGGATTTGTTCTGTAAAACTTGGACTCAGTCAAAAGGCTGCACCCAAGGACCTAGAAGGCCCCATGTGGCCTTGAGGCAGCACAGAAGACCCTCCTCTCTCACCATTTCCTCTTAGAATCCCTAACTTGCTGCAAGTCTCATCTCATTTGCTATCAACAAAGTTCAATTGAATTAAATAAGCCCTTAATAATTACCACATACCAGACATTGGTACAACGCTGAGGATACCAAGACAAAAGGAACATTTCCCTGCCCTCAAAAGCTTACACTATGTAGGAGGTAAACATGTATTTGTTCAGTCATTTTTAGTTATGTCTGACTCTTCTTGACTCCATTTGGGGTTTTCTTGGCAAAGATACTGTAATGGTTGCCATTTCCTTCTCCAGCTCACATGACGAAACTGAGGCAGACAGAGTTAAGTGACTTGCCCAAGGTCATTGCCAAGCCAATAAGTGTCTAAGGCCAGATTTGAACTCAGGAAGAGGAGTCTTCCTGATTTCAGTCCAGGTACTCTATCCACTGAGCCACTAGTTGCCCATTAAATACAAAATATATTAAATTATATTAGGATGAGAGGAGAAGAACATATGGTCTAATACAAAGGGCAGTTCATATTTTTTTTAAAGAACAGGAGTTTCAGACTGCACAATGAAAAAGTAGAAAAGAGTGAGAGAGGGAGAAGGAATGGGGTTGACATGGATGGGAGTCAGGGAAGTAAGTCTTGCAAATCTGGATCAATGGGATTCTGAGTAAATCCATAGGGCAGAAGATGCAAGGCCTGTTTTCACATACTTTGCTTCCTTGTGAATGAAATTGTTAACATGGCGACACTGGTCCTACTCTCTAAAAGACAGGCCTGTCACATTTTAACTCCTCCCCTTTTTCCCTGTCTCCCCCCAACCTGCCAGGTTTCTCTGGTAACCTGAAGTGGTTGTGAATCCTCCCTTTCCTCTGCCTTTGGCTTTAGTCCCCACTGGATGCTTCCCAAATTTTTAGGGGCTCAATGACTAGCACCCCGGTTCTGCTTAATCACCTAATATCAGACTCATCTTTAGAAAGAGATATCTACTTTAAAGTCATAGCAACAACAAACATACAAACTTCTACCATAGTACCCCCCTGAGTAATCCCCGCTGTACCTCTGAGATCTTTGCGGAGTAAGGCAAGTAGGCTCATAGCTTAGTTTAGCTCCTATAAAGCATTAATTAACCAAGTTCATGTCTCAAATGGGTGCCCCTCAGGGTGTTACAGGTTGGGTGCAACAAGGAGCCTGGATTACTGGATCATTGGGTTAGCTCAGAGACTCCATTCCCTGTACATAGAAGAAAATGACCACAAAGGCCCAAGACCCAGTCCCATTTCTCAGGGCCAAATAGCCCAAAGGGTAGAGGAAGGTTGTGAGTAAGAATCACTTTCAGCCTCAGATGTGAATGCAACCCAAAGTCTTTGCAGGTCCTGAGTCAAGCTTTTTAAAAGAATTTGATGGTTTTAGTTATGCAACCAATGGAAAAAAGACTGCTTTTAACCTGTATAGAATATCTAGATATATGTGGTCCAGTTTTCACTAGATTCTCCCAGAAGCAGGTTCCTAAGGTCTTCCACATGGATGTTATCATCTTAGCAAAAGGAATGGTATCTGCACGTATGCCTGACCCCAATTACAAAAAAAAAGGGGGGAAAACCATTCATAAAAAAACCCCAACACCCTGTAGTTCCATCACTGTGTTACATATATTCATTTGGACAAGGACAGGCAGGCAACAAGCATTTAGTAAGCACATACTATGAGTAAATCACTGGAGTAAAGAAAAGTGAACTAAAGTGGAGGTCATTTTTCTAAAAAGCAACTTTCCAGTTCTGCCAACAACTAACTGTGAGAATCACTTTACTTCTCAAACTTGTTTCTTCATCTGTAAAATGATGGAGGACTAAGGGAACAGATTGCTGATTCTCTGTTGTTCCTTCTAGCTGTAACACTGCATTCTGGGATCCTCTTCAGGCTCCAGTCGGGCTCTTAAAACTCAAGTTCTTCTGGAGGCAAGTGTTGTCAAACAGTGGTCTATTGTTGGACCTAAAAAGTCTTTCCACTCCCTATAGTTTAATCTCTTAAAGAGGGTGTTAGAGATAAGACAGACTGGGAAACTGACTCATTGACATCCAATTAGGAAGCTGGGATCTGGAACTCTTCTCTCAGAAACAAAGGTTAAAAAAATGGAAGGGGAAAAAAATGTAGAATCAATTCTTAACCAAATGCATTCATTTATTCTCCTGCTCTTTTTTTCCCCCATCATGTCTGCACAGGTTTAATCCTTATTTAACTAAACATGATTCATCTGAAATGAGAACCATGATTTCATGGGATTTCCAGGGGAATCATTACAACATGAGAAAACAAACCCAGAGATCTTGTAGATAACGTGATGGCAATAGAAGAAAGCAAATATGAAAATCTTCAAAATTATTTAAATTTCCAGGCCTCTTCTGATAATTTGATATGAACATCAGGGGCTCTTATGTTAGTTGAAGAATCAAATACCTTTAGAACCAAAAGTTTTTAAATGTTTTTGAACCAAAAAGCCCCATTTTTTTTTTTGGTGGATGAAGAAAATGAGACCCAAGATGTTTAAGTCACAATTATATCATCAAGCCTAAATCACATCTTTAAAACCTCTAACCCTTATTCCTAGTTTTGTTCTATGAGAACATGGAGAAAAAGTCTAATCCCTCTTTAATATTCCAGTCTCTCAATTTCTTGATCTCTACTGTGTCACTCCCAGGTTTGAGATTCTCCGAGCTTGGTAGACATTTCCTTAAACCAAGACTTGTCAACGTCCTCAATGTCCAGTGTGTTAGCTATCCTTTCCAGTTTGGAGTCATCTATAAATCTGATACAATGAGATCCAATCCATGAGTAAACATGCTACACAACGAAGAGCTAAGTGGAGAATCTTAGTACACTCCACTAGGACCTTCTTTCAAGTTGACATTCTTAACGATTAACATTTGAGTAGGACCATCTATTGATGGCAGCGAGGGACACAGTGGATAAAGAGCCCTGCCTGGAGTAAAGAGGACTGATCTTCCTGAGTTCAAATCTGGCCTCAGACACCTACTGGCTGTGTGACCTTGGATGAGTCACTTAACCCTGTTTTTGCCTTAGTTTCTTCATCTGCAAAATGAGCTGAGAAAGATTTAAAAAAAGAAAAAAAACACTCCAGTATCTTTGCCAAGAAAATCCCAAATGGGGTCACAAAGAGTCAGACAGAACTGAAAAATACAAAGACAATAAATACAAAGACAACATTCCTAATACTGTCATTTTAGCACTTCTTTCCCAGGGTTGAGGATCAAATGAGATAGTATTTATAAAGTGCCTAGCACATAGTAGGAGCTATAGAAATGCTTGTTTGGGGGGCAGCTAGGTGGTGCAGTGAATAGGGCACTGGCCCTGGTGTAAGGAGGAGCTGAGCTCAAATTCAGCCTCAGACACTTGACACTTACTAGCTGTGTAACCTTGAGCAAGTCACTTAACCCTGATTGCCTTGCCTTTCCCCCTCTAAAAAAAAATTTCTTGTTTCTTTCTTTTTTGGGACCAAGCTACACTTTTATATTCATCCTCCATTACTCATCCTGGCCTCCATCATTAACACATGATTTTTAAAAATCTTAGTTGGTTAGTAAAGTCACGCACTGTTCCTCAATGTCTAACAATTATTTAGAGGCAGATAGAGGATCAGAATCATGGCTTTTTTGTTTGTTTGTTTGTTTTAAAGGAAACTCAAAGGAAATTGGAAGAATGTGCTAAGAGGAGGGCCATTCCCACACAAGCCTCAAAGGAGATATTCTGTGCTGATCATATGCATGGAAAATTTAGGCCTTTTCGAGTTCTAGCTGAGTCACCTCCTTCTTCAGAAGCTGTCAGCCTGAATCACTACCCAAGTGAATGTTTCCTAGCCAGGACAGGGGATGGGGAAGGGCTCGGGACCCAGGGCTCAGGAACTGAAGCAGCCACTCCAAGCTGTCATTTGCTAGGCTTAGTTCTGTATAAACATAGACTCTGTCATCACCCTGGCTTACTGGAGCGTGAGTCTAGTCATTAAGACTGTTGTAAAAAGGCTTGGGTAGGATCAGAGACCTCCACAAGTGGTCCAGCAAAATTCCCGTGATATTGGGCCCCAGGGTTGAGTTTCTTAAGTTGGCAAGTTATTGAGATAATCCTCTTATTGGCCTTCTGCACTGGAAAAGCAGCCAATAATCTCACCTTTAAAAGCAAATTACCAGTGGTTAAGTGTTCTCTTTGTATAGCCTCACCCTAGGTTAAAGGGAGTTAACCAAAAACTACCACAGAATGATCTTCTTTTCTCATTCAAATAACCATGATATTTTTATGTTAGAAAAAATAAAGCAACCAGTCCATGTACATTTTCCACTAGCCTGCTTTCTTTCATGGTAATGCACTTTAAAAAAATTTTTTTTAATTTTATTTTTATTTTCAACTCCAAATTCTGTCTTACCTTCCAGCCCCTCCCCCATCCATTGAGAAGGCAAGAAATATGATACCTATCATACATATAAAGGGTGATGCACTTTTAAGGAAAACAATTAAGTGAGGTTTGGTTTTGTTTTCTTTTAATTATCCAACATATACCTCAGGAACAATTGTAGCAACTGCATTAAGATAATGTCATAGAATGGGCAATTGGACATGGAGTCAGCAGACTTGGGAATAAGTCTCAACTCAGCCGTTTACTAGCTATGAAAACACGAGAAAGTTGCTTAACTTTTCTGGACTTGGGTTTTCTCATATATAAAATGAAAGCATTGTACTAGGTCAGGGGTGGGGAACCTGTAGCCTCAAGGCCACATGTGGCTCTTTGAGTCCTCAAGTGCAGCCCTTTGACTGAATCCAAACTTCACAGAACAAATCTATGCCAAAGTTTTCCCTCCCTTGGACTAGATTACCTCTAGGGCCTGGGTGTGCTAGTAAATGTTTAACAACCAGCTCTCCCAGGAAAAAAAAATATGAACTCGGCACACTTTTAATATTAATCTTCTTTATTAATAATTAATATTTTCTTCGTCAGTTTTCTAAGTCCAGTCAATCAACAAAACAATAAATCAAGTTATGGCTTGTGTTTGCCAGTTTCTGAGGAGTAAATGGTTGCAAGGAAAATTTAACAATCCCCTATGAGTAACATCCATAACAGCTTTAAATCTATGATCCCTCAACGGTTTGATAGATCTGTCATTTCATGAAAGCAGGTACTCCCTCTAAGAGTACAGTTCATAACCTATCCACACTTTCTCAAGCTATACAACTCTTGTCTGTGTCCTCTTCTAAGTTCTTTACAATGGGTCCAAATTACATGCTTATGACCCTCTTCAGCTCTTTTGACATTATTCAGGAACGCAAGTGAGAATGTAAGCTGTTCACCTGCAATCCCTTGCTCTTCCTAAATGACTGGCTCACCACCTCTTCTGATGCAACTTCTCTTTTATAGGTGTGTTTCTATTGTTCAAGCTTTCAGTTGTACCGTACTGTGATTTTTCCCCTTTACCATGCACCTCTCCATTGTCCTTTGGATGATGCTCAACTTTATTTCTTTAGATACTGGGGTACTACATGATTTGTAACCATATGGCATCACCAAAAGAATATTTATGTTAAAAAAAAAGATGGGTCTTGATTTCAGGGAGAAGCTTGGAGTCATAAAAAGTACTACACAACTGTCCAAAAATAAAACAGTCTACTCCCATCCTTCTCTTTAGTTATCGATTCAATTCACTGTCTATCTGCAATGTCTATCCAAGATAGATATAGATATAAATATAAATATAGATATATAAGACACACATATATGTATATATCTACATAGATATATAAAAATATTTTACAGGACAAACTCTGCAGATTATCCATCAAATTATATAACATTAACTGGATGATAGAGAGTCTTCATCCACTTGATTTTTCCTATGTGGATAGTTAGGCCAAACTTTTAAGTAATTCTAGATTTCATTTGAGACACTTTAATATTCTAAGGGTTAATATAATCATCTTTAGGTAAGATTAATACAATTTTAATGAGATTTAATGTACTGACTTTAAAAAGAAACACGGGAAGCACTTTACTGCCTTGCTCTCTGCATCCTTTATAAAAATGGTCAACATGGTTTATGATCATTCATCATCCTACATGATGATTAACTTGATCATAATTAGAGGGTTATGAAACAAAGTTATCTTTTTGGTGTCCTATTTCATTGAATATTTTATGATTTGACACACACATGGGAAACATGTCATTTGATTTGAGCCTTTAATAATAATAGCCAATATTTAAACAGTAGCTATTATATGCCAGGTGCTATGCTAAGCACCACATAATTATTATTTCATTTGATCCTCACAACAAGCCTGGGAGGCAGATGCTATTGTTATCCCCCATTTTACAGTTGACAAAACTGAGATAAAGAGAGGTTAAGGGATTTGCCCAGGGTTACACAGGTAGTAAGGGTCTGGAGTCACATTTGAACTCAGGACTTCCTGACTTCAGGCTAGATGCTCTATCCAGTGCACTCCCTTTAATGTAACATGTTATTTTACCAAATCAAAATATTTTTAGACAGCAAACAATAAACAAAGTGTGATATTGTATACTCATTATCTTTCAGTCAATTGTTTTATTGTAATGGTCTACTGAGGAATATCAGTTTCAAAAGTCAACCTGTTCTCTTTTTACATCTCATCAAGAATGCCCTTGACATATGTGTAGATTATTCTCATAAATATTTTGTAGAGATGAAAAATAGGCATAAGTATCAGTAATTACTGATATTTTTGAATACTTTACTGGTAATAATAACTAAAACCTATGATTTTTTTTATCAAAGGTTTAGCATCTTCTCTTTCTCAGTTAAGAGAATCAGCCTCAGTGTCCTTAAAAATGAGGCATAGAGATGGCCAGAGTAGACAGAGTGCAGACTTGAGGTTAGGAAGACTTGAGTTCAAATCCAACCTCAGACTTTGATTGATGTATGACCTTGTGCAAGTCATTTAACTTTGTGTGCCTCAGTTTACTTGTCTGTAAACATAGGATAATAATAGCACCTACCTTCTAGCGTTGTTGTAAGATCAAATAAGATAATATCTGTAAAGCATTTACCACAGTGCCTGATGTAGTAGGTGCTATATAAATGCTAGCTATTATTATTATTATTGTGTCATATCCAGCATTAGCCTCTTCTATTCATATTTGTTCTAGTCCAGCTGCTTACTGTTTTTTTTTCTTTAATACCATTTCTATTTTCTTATACAACACATGACAGATTATGGTTTTAGAGGCCAAGTACAGTGGCTCGGCTGCTCTTGATGGAGAAAAGAGTTTGTTGTAAAAATCTTGGCAGATCTTTTACGTTTTTCATCTGTTTGTTGCTCTTCCAGTTACATCCTTAAATGCTTTCAAGAAGATCTGGCTTAATTTTGTCTCTTGCCAAGCTTCCTGCAATTCTTTTCCATCTACAACTTCTTATAATTTTTTGAGGCATTTAATTATTTTACTTTTCTATTTTTAATTTTATTTTTCTATTTAATATTTCAAAGATTTAAAAAATGAGTGTCTCACAGAGTACAGTAGAAAGGCAGATTACCATATTTAACTTCTGAGGAACTTCAAACAAGAACAAGGTAAAAGATTTCATAGAAAAATGTCCAATAGGAAGAGAAAACAGGCAAGCCCAGTTGGAAGGATGTGAAATGATAGCCTGATCGCTCCACTGGGATTCCTGAAATGCAGAAGAAAAGGAAGGAGGCCTTAGCATGTTGGATGGCCTTCCTGTGGTGAACCAGTGGGAGGACACGGACAAAAGTCCCACAGGATGGGCAGGAGTAGCTGAGTTGCAATCTGTACCATTAGAAGGAACATCCAAATTGATGAGATCACAGATCCACTTGAGTACTACTTTTCATCTTTCAGCATCGTCTTCTGTAAGGTTTCACAAGTGATTTATAAGGTGACACTCTAAACTGGTGTTGCACTTGGCTTTCATATCTCTCTACTTGGCAAGGAGATCAAATGTTTACTGGGTAAAGCAGCCTTTCACAGCACCTGGCACATAGTCGCATTTAATAAATGCTTGTAGACTGACCCCTAGATTCCTCCTGCCTCCTTGTGATTTCTATGATCCCAAAAGAATATATTGGGTATATGTTCAAGTACAAAATTAGGCACAACATGAACTAGTTACTACGTAAGTTTAATGTGTTTTATTCATGCCATCACCTAAATTTGGACAACCTGAACAGAGTTTGGTGTGTAAAGTATAGATGGTGTCACACATCGTTAACAATCTAATGTATGAAGACAATACTAATTGAATACTTGAAAAGATTTGTGATTTCACATTTTGTGAAAGATACTAGAGTGGCTTGCCATTTCCTTTTCTAGTTCATTTTACAGATGAGGAAACTGAAGGAAACAGGGTTAAGTGACTTGCCCAGGGTCGCACAGCTACCAAGTATCTGAGGCCAGATTTGAACTCAGGAAGAAGAGTCTTCTGACTCCAGGCCTGGAGCCCTATCCACTTCAACACCTAGTTGGGGAACAATCTTCCAGTGAAAACCTTCTATGAGAGCCTTGGCCAACATGCCATCACCAAGCTATTTCCCAAAACTTTTTCATCCCCGTAGGAAGTTCCAGAGCTTAAATTCCACTGACATGGACTTTAAGGTTGAGGTATCACAGAATCTAAGATTTGGAAGGGACCTCAGAGGGCATCTAGTCCAAGCCTTACCTTACTAAGAATCTCTTCTTCAAAATCACTCGAAATGGCCTCTACTCAAAGACCTCAAATTCAGATGAACCCTCTCTATCCTGAGGTAGCCTAGTCCCGTTTGGGAAGCTTCTAGATTTCAGAAAATTAGATATAAAGTACTCATATCCAGCGGAGGGCTGGAGCCAGCTTGGTTCACAAGAGCCACTTAAATTTTCAGCATGAGCATTTACACCTCAGAAATCAGAAAACACTATCATTCAGGGCTTTATTTATTATTTTTTTGATTGTCTAGATTTGAGAAAGTGATAGAGAAATGTTAATAAAGCAGATTAAACTTAGTGGTGGGTCTTATGTGCATCCCCCCACCACCAAGGCTGCTTGTTAAACATTTACTAGCAGACCCCTGCTTACATCTGGCTGAAATCTTCCTCTGGACAATCTTTCACCCATTTCTCCTAGACTCGCTTGGCCTTGTATGGCCAAGAAGAATAGCTCTAATGCTCCTTCCACATGGTAACCCTTCAGATATCATCGTTCCCACCCCCAAGTCTTTTCTTCTCCTGGCTATACATTTTCAGTTTCTTCAAATGATTTTGACCTGACATGTACTCCAGTCCTCTTATGCCTATGGGATCTCCTTGTCTGAACACGCAACAGAATAACAAAATCCATCTGAAAATGGATTTGAACACAGTTCTACAAACATGTTTAAACAGAGCAAAATGGAACAGGATAATCACCTCCCTTGTACTTGACTCTCACTTTTGGCTCCTAGATGCTGTAGCATGTGTAGCAGCCACACCCTGATAAAAACCTGCTTGACAGAGGGACCAAACCTGGTTGAGGGTAACTGATAGGTCTCAAACCTGTAAGTGAGTTAGGGGGATGTGTACCCCAAGTATGCGAAGATGTCCCCCAGCAGAATGGGCAGCTAAGGACAATTTGTTCCAACCACCATAAAGGTAGCTGAAGCAGGCACTATGGAGTGCTCAGAGCTTGATCAGACATAGAAGACACCAAAGCCATCCACTGCTTCCCGGGCCATCGATGGCCAACTTGACGTTTGTCTTGCCACTGTATTTTGATGACACTGGAAGAGAGAGTGAAACTGATGATTTTGTAAAACTCTGCCTTATTTAAATCCAGTTCATACAAGTCACCCCATAATGTCATTGGTCCTCTTCTAAAATGAAGGGCAAACAACAACAATTCAACACCATGTCTCTCTTAGTGACTCATCATGGCATCACCTCCATGAGGTAATAAGGTATCAGAGTAGGACTTTACTATAGAAACAACAGCAATGATATCTCAGATTCAGAAAGCAATTTATAGTTCTCAAAACACTTTCATAAACGTAATATCATTTCATAATAACAACCTTATGAATTAAGCTTTAAAAGCAATCATTTTATCTTCTTACCAAATAGAGAGATATGAAAGCCTAGGGTAGCACCAGTATAAAGTAGGAACTCATTTGTAAGATCTTACATCGCATGATGGTGGAGGGTTATGAGCAGTATCGCAATAACACTGTGAGAAGCAGTTCAGGGAAAAATACATTTAAAGAAAGCTTGACAAGAACATCACAAAAGCATTTAAGACTGTACCTGGAAGGATGACAACAAATAGATGTAGTGTTAGGGCAACTTTCTCACCCTCCACATGCACTGATGAGTTGGTCCTAAGAGTTTACAACTGCATCCCCTCAGGGTTCTAGGGTTGGCACTGAGTGTTTGGGGTACTGTTTCTCTAGCGCTAGATAGTTCACAAAACTTCACCTGTACGCTTCCTCTTGAGGTTATCAGCTGACATAATTTAGTCAACCAGACTCCATTTGTTTTCAGAAGGGGGAAATTTCTAAGGTGGTTTAGAAAAAAGCCATTGATATACAACATCCTCCCAGAAGTCTGTGGCACACTCTCCCACAAATACATTTGAGTCCTTGGGGAAGTGGGCTCAATCTTAGAGAACAGATGTGGCAGAAAGGCAGCTCAGCTTTTGGTTGTAGAATGTCCTTTTCTTCCCTTTGTGGGATATTCATGAGCTTCCCCTTAGATATGGTGTCACCTTTTTGCTGGGCCCCTATGAAACAGTGAATCCACCTTCCCACATTGTAGCCAGACTGTTCTCAGCTCTTGATTCAGATACTGCTGCCAGTGGCTGGTAGGATGCTGATGAGAAGATGGGAAGTCCTCTGGACTTCCAAATTTTATGGTCTTCTACTCCAGCCAAGGCATTATGAAGGAAAAAGACAGAAGCCTGGGGTTCTGTTCCTTCCCCCCTCCCTAAGCTATTCCTTCTCAGAGGTTAAGATGGAACATTCTTTCCTCTCCACTTGTCTAAATCTCTCAGAGGCAGCTGCTAGAGCAGTCTATGTAGCACTGAGCCTGGAATTAGGAAGAACTGAGTTCAAATGTGACTTTAGACACTTAAAAGCTGTGTAACTCTGAGCAAGTCACTTAACTGCCATCTGCTTCAGTATCTTTACCTGTAAAATGGGGATACTGATCGCATTGTAACAACAATGTTACTCGCAGCTGCTGTGGGGGTATAAAGCCAATAGTACCAGCACACAGGAGGGCTGCTAGCACAGATTCTTTGATCTGCTTTTCTAAGGAAAGCAACTTTGAGGGATTTACAATCTCACTTTTAATTAAACATACATATATCATTCACTTAGTTCAGGAGGAAAGCCAACACCCTGAACTTCAGAGAGAATACAAACAGAAATTACAAGCATATATTATATAAACAGAGCAACTAAACACAAATCAGCAGACTGGGCTTCTAGCTGTCTGCCCAAGAAATACACCAACAGTTACCACAGAGAGAAGCACCGACATCTAGGTTTTCAGAGTTGGGGAGCTCCAATGGCTACCTAGAGTCTCATCTGGCCAAATCACCAACACTCGTACATGAGCATGCCCCCAAAACAAAACTCCAACCTCAGATCTTATATATAGTCTCAGGGCCCTGGGGCACTTGATTATCTCAGTGCTGAGAAGCACTCAAACAAAAAAACAGTAAAAAGTCCCATTTTACTTGCCATTACAATTGAAAGGCAAGACTCATCAAAGGTACTTGATTGCCTTAGCATTCCAAAAGAGAAAACAGTAAGAAAAAGTCCCACTCTAATTACCATAACAAGCACCTACCTCTCAGGGTTGTTGTGAGAATCACCTCTAAGATGGTGTTAGTAAAAAAGCACTCAACACAATGCCTGGTACATAGTAGGCGCCATATGAATGCTTATTCCTTCCCACCCCCACCACCAGAGATGGCTACATATTTTATAGGTGACACCTTAGGGGGTGACCAAGTTTCTTCAGACCATTAAAACAAATTTCCTGTGCTGTATCACTTCTATCGATCTAGTAATTTTTCTGCACTTAATCTAGAGTCTTTTGATTGATCAATTGAGATGTTCTCATCTCATTAAGGTATCATTTACTTGAAATGGAGTAGGGCAATTTGATTGATTTTCTCAATCCTGCCTGTCCCTTATACAGAAAAATGTAAAATCTCTGTAAAGATTTTTGTAACAAGTTCTTTTACCTATAAATAATTGTGGAGCCATCACATCTGGACTCTAACATAATTCTATTCCCTTCCCCTGAGCCATGCCCTAGAGGTGCTACATAAAGAAGATGTGATGTGAGGTAATGATCCCTGACCCCCCCCCCCCCCCCCGCCCCCACCGTTGGAAATTAGCAAAAACCTGGGAAAGAACCCACGTGTCCAGAGGTTGGGAAAAACTGAAAAACTGTGGAATCCCTAGGTCAGAGGTCACCCACTAACTGAGAGAGACCAGATCTCTTTTCAAGGAGCAGTTCCCCCAAGGACCAGTTTGTCCCAGGCTGCACCAGCATTGTTTGGCTATCTAGTTGGTGGGAGATGGTCGATCTAAATTGTTTTTCAGTCAGATAAAGGTAAATTCAGAAAATGGACAGCTTTTCAGAAGGGTTAGTATTTTTCTTTTGGAAACTGTTGCCTATTTA
Organism: Trichosurus vulpecula; assembly: GCF_011100635.1. Classification (NCBI taxonomy): domain Eukaryota; kingdom Metazoa; phylum Chordata; class Mammalia; order Diprotodontia; family Phalangeridae; genus Trichosurus; species Trichosurus vulpecula. The sequence continues at coordinate 185,031,936 of NC_050573.1, read as the reverse complement.
AATTCTTTGATGACATCTCTCGGAGAGTAGATCATGTTCTCAGAAAGTTGTCTTAGCTCCTTATAGATTTTGGATTTTCATGAGAGGTAACCTAGAGCAAAGATTTTTCCACCTTAACCTGATATTTCTTTTTTTATTTTGGATATACTAGGGCTTTTTTGTTGTTATGCAGAACACATTTGTATAGGATGAAATCCATCTGTCTGGACTCTTCAAATTGAGTATTTGTGGAGTGTTGCTAACATTTTCTACCTCTCTACAATAGTGATAGAGCAAACAGTCCTTTAGCTTCTAATTTGGGTCCTGTATTTTTTAAATATTTCAATCATTGGATAGAATGTGAACTCCTTGAGGGCAGGCACTGAATTTTGGCTCCTGGCTCCTGGCACGGGACCCTAAGTGCTTTGTAAATGTTCAATAATTGATTGATTTAGAGTTGATTGGGGTAAAATGGGATGGGCAGATCCCAGTGAATTTTCACCTTTATAAAGGGGGAATGATGAACTACTTAATCTCCATATTTTATGGATTTTCCTTGATTTGCCAAACCCCGGCCTCCTTGATGATTTGGTTCTAGTCCTGGGTAAGCTTGTCAGAACCACATTCATTCCATTCAGACAAGTTGGAGTGAATGATGCCAACTGGCTAAGGGTAATATTAGTCTTAAAATGAGACCTAGGGCATATTATTAACAAGCCAATCCATATTTTGATTATGCACATACTCTCAGAACATTCTGGATGAAGACATAAGAAAGGCAGAGGGAGACTTTCAAAAATGTTATAGTATAACAATCCATAATTGGATAGTCATATAATTGACTGAAAGATTAAGAAAAGTAGGTAAGAAGGGAATAAGCATTTATATGGTATCTGCCATGTGCCAGTACCAATGCTTTTCACAAGTCTTATCTCATTTGATCTTCATCATAACCCTGAGAGGTGGGTGCTATCGTTATGCCCAATTGATAGTAAATAGAAGTTAATTGATTATAAATGACTTACCCAAGGTCATACAGCTAATAAGTATCATCTTAAGTCTATCCTTACTCTAGGTCCAATGCACTATTCACTGTATCACCAGCTGCTTCTATGGAAATACAAGATCCCACTGAATTTTGATTATTTAAAATTCATTTAATTCAGTATAATGAAAAGCCACCTTAATAAAAGCCACCTCCAGCAATGTCTTCCATGCATTAAATCCAAATTATATGATTCCTTGAAAAATGTAAGAAGAGAGATTATGTGGTTCTATGATTCTCTTGTGATGAATACTAGGTGAGCCACATAAAAGAGAAATGCATATTCACTAAAGGTGATTGCCTCCATCATGGAGAATGAATGTCCAACAGAGAGTTCAAATCAAAGGATGATACCCAGTCATTGCTGAGGTTCTCAAAATATTCCTTTCTGAGGATGATATTGTGCTGATTGCAACAAGCAACAGAACACTGTAGAGCCTCCTAAATGAGCTCCATAATCACTCAAAAGAGTTTGATCTAACTATCCATGTGAGAAAAACCAAGTAGATGAAGAATCCTTACTGTCCAAAATATATTATGCATTTGGGTAGATACCCTCTAGAATTGGTCCATAGGTACAAATATTTTTAGATGGACAGAGCATACAGACAATGAGCGAAATCTAAAATCAAATAGATGTAGAGAGTATCAGATTGCCTTAAGGAAATTGTTCAGTACATTTAATGACCCAATCTTCTCTCTGAGAAAAAGGACCATCTTTTTTATCAGCAATGTTTTGGTGGCAATTCTATATGACTGTGAGTCCTTTTCCACAGTCACATTCTTCTTTCTGCTGTTGCTTGACCCCCCAAATTGAACCATCACTCTTGTGAAGGTCTAAGCCATTCAGTTCTTCACACATAATTTCCCCTCCTTTCTACCTCTCTCTGAGAAGTACAGTCAAATTACCAGTAGCATTACCTCTGGAAAGGGTGCATCAAAGATTTGCCCCATTGTTCCACTCAATATCTTTGTGAGTTTGAGACTCCCCACTCCATGACTCCCTTCCCCTTATATATCTTGTCTCCCTAATTCAAATGTAAACTCCTTGAGGACAAGACTGTCTTGCTTTTATATTTGTACCCATAGTGCTTGACACACTGTTTGATATATAGTAAGTATTTGATAAATGCTTTTCTCCATTCTTTCATTCATTCATGGAATAGTTGGTAAAACATTAAGATGGAATGACACAATGGACAATGGAGAAGATCATGTTGGGTGTGAATAGGCTTCAGTACATTAGCAACCAAGAATTATGCAAGAGAAGCCATGTATGGATTTCAGAAAAACCTGGAAAGACTTTCATGAACCGATGCTGAGTGAAGCGAGCAGAGCCAAGAGAACAATGTACAGCAACATTGTGCGATGACCAACTTTGATAGACATAGCTCTTCTCAGTAATACAATGATCTAAGACAATTCCAAAAGACTCATGAATGCTTTCCATATCCAGAGAAAGAACTATGGAGTCTGAATGCAAATCAAAGCATACTATTTTCTCTTTTTTATTTGTTTGTTTTTTATTTCTTGTGATTTTTCCTTTTCATTCTAATTCTTCTTTCACAACATAACTAATGTGGAAAAATGTTTAATATGACTGTACAAATATAGCCTCTATCAGATTGCTTGGCATCTTGGTGAGGGAGGAGGGAGGGAGGGAGAAAAAAATTGGAAATAAAATCTTATAAGAGTGAATGTTGAAAACTATCTTTATGTGTAATTAGAAAAAATAAAGTGGCAGAAAAAAGATAAAGCATGTAAAAATGTGATGAAATAGATTATAACTTGGAAAACATGGTTGGCCAGTCATGGGAAGGGTGAATGATAACTAATGGAGAGCCTATATGCTTCATTTATATACACTTAATGTCAAGTGATCTAGAGGAAGGCTAAACACATTATATGGACTCCTTGTCTAGGATTTACATGAATCACCCAGGGCAAGAGGATATGGATGGTTGTTATCTGCACATTGATGGTCCATCAAAGAGGCATGAAATGAATTAGGCAGGGCAGGTATTAATTTCCCTATTTGACAAATGAGGAAATTGAGACTCAGAAAGGTTAAGTGATGTGTCAATGGTCACACTAGTTAGAAGTGGATCATTCTCTCTAAATCCTTTACAAAATATTCACGTTTAACAATCATTTTACTATTTAAGATTGGATCTTATTTTTGTTGATAGCGCTTATTTTTATGTGACTTATTTCTAAATATATCCTCCTCCCTATCCCTTCTCTTCCCCAGCAAGCTACTGTCCCCCAAAGGCAAATGATTGCTTTCCCACTGGAATATTAGTAGAATAGTGAAAAAAGTCACTGGCTGAGATGACCTTGGGTCATCTTAGGGGAAGCTAGGTGATGCAATGCATAGCGTGCTAGGCCTGAAGTAACAAAGACTCATCTCTCCCTGAGTTCAAATCTTGACTCAGACTTTACCAGCTGTGTGACCCTGAGCAAGTCACTTAACACTACCTCAGCTCCTCAGCTGACAAATGAGCTGGAGAAGGAAATGGTAAACCATGCCAATATCTTTGCCAAGAAAACCCCGGTGGGGTCACAAAGAGTTAGCCATAACTGAAACAACTCAACAACAACAAAGACCTCCTAGCTCTTTTTCCTTTGTGATATTTCTATAGAAGTCTCATTCCATGGGCAAAGGTTTCCCTCTCATCAAGTCTATGACCCTTAATAGCAACTGGATGTTTCGAAGCAACAAAAGATCTTGGATGGGTCCCCTAACTGCTAGATTTTGGTGTGTTGTCCAAGCCCTGAGACCAAACTGACTCTAAGTTTGAGGCTTCCCACAGTCAGCTCAGGAGGAGTTCTTCTCTGAGCTCAAATTGGCTTCTGTTTCAAGGAATATTTCTCAATGCTCTCCAAATTCCCTTTCAGTCACTGAACTCCTAGAGTTATGATTCTCTCCCTAGGAATGCCATTTTCCTCAGGGGTGGAAAGCACTGGTAAATTTGGATTATGGAAACAAAATAAGGAAAGCAAGACAAGGATAGTGCCTGGAATGAGGTAAAAAAAAAATAGACAGAAAGCCTAAAGATCCGAGATCTAGTCCTAGCTCTGTAACTAATTAACTATGTAGCTGTAAACTTGAACAAGTTATCATTTGAGGGGTAGTGGTGTAGCAGAGTCCAATAGACAACGGACTAAGAATCAGAAGCCCTTCATTTCACTAACTACTCTGCAACTAACTGGTTGTGTGGCCATGGATAAATATCTTCCCCTCTCCAAGCCTCACTTTTCCTATCTGTAAAATGAGGGCATTGGACCAAAAAATCTTTAAGGTATCTTCCAACTCTAACATTTGGTGATTCTAGAACTTAGCCATTTCACTGCAGTTCACAAACTTATGCCTTCAAGTTTAATTTGAAGGATAGAGAGTAGTTAATGAGAGTATTGTCCTGTTTAGTTTGACACGGGGACTAATTTGTTACCTTGGTGATAGAAATATATATTATTTGCCCACCAAAGTCATGAGGAGAGCATAACTCAGCACACTATTAATTCTACACTAATTACCTTTGCCATGCATGGTTAATTGCCCATTTCCAAGTCATTTTTCAACCTCTATGATAGCCCTCTCCTTATTGTGTCCTCAGGTCCTTCTGTGTGACTCCTGTTAACTCACATCCTCATGGAAACCTTCAGGCATACCTCCCTTTACCCTTTTGAGCATTCCCTCTCCTCCCCGAGCTTCACACATAAGAGGGACAGAAAGACAAAAAAAAAAAAATTCCAGTTTAAGAAGACATTGATTCACACAGGAAGTCGGCATTGCTTTGTTTTAATGAAAACAGTCCTTGAATATGCATGCACACATGCACACACCCTACATGGAAAATATGTGTCATTTGTACCTTAGCCCAGAGGAAAATGTTGGTGTTGTACCATTGTTAATACAAATTGAATCAACAGTAAATCCTCAAATTATTTATCTTTGCAAGTGGGATAAGTACTCAGGGCAGTAATTATTAGACAGAAGAAAATTGATATAAAATGACTTGGCATTTTTAGCTCCCTAAGAACCAAATAAGAGTTAGGAGTTAAATTTCAGGGAAATAAAAAGGGAGAATTTCAACGGCACAAACATGATTGCAGCCAAGATAAAATGCAATAACATCAGAACTGACCCAAACCTGTCATCATTTTCAGTCACTCATAATTAATAATGGTAATCTTGACAAGGGACCAAGTAGATGATAAAGGGACGTGACTGAATAAAACTTTGCCATATTCTAGGTGCCAAATCAAGCTTTGCATGTGGCAGGATGGAACTTTACTACTCAGAATAATAAAAGAGCTGGGCAAGGTTCCCAGAATGTCTCTAACATTTATTCTTCCTACTGCAGGCCAGATACTGTAATCCAGTGATTCTTCCAAAGCCATTTTCAACCCTAGAAATTTGCAGACTATGAAATGCGGGTCACCTAAGTTTCATTATAGTTCTCTCCAGATGACTTGGGCCATTCCATTTGGCTCCTGTTTATGTGGGTGGTGGTAGGAAGTGTACAGTTACCAATGCCTGCCTTGGACTGAAGATTAGTCAGTCAGTCATCATCCATCATTCTCCACCACCATTTGCTGAGAGTGTTGAGACATCTTCACCATTGTCAGCAAACCAGAGAGTAGTTTGATCGTATGATGTACTTGGTCAATGGATACTTGCCTAGTTATGCCTGCCAAGGGCTTTAAGTGGCCAAAACATATATTCATCTTTACTTTAAATCCATTAGAATTGGTCATTGGCAAAAGAATGAGTTACTATACTGCCAAAATCTACTTAATCAAAATGAAAAAAGATTTCAATCAAAATCTAAGTGACCAAAAGAGAATGGCAGAATGATGTAGTAGAAAGAACACTGGTTCTAGGCTCAGAGGATTTGGGTTCAAATCTCAGTCCTTCCACCCTTGTGCTGTGTGTACTATATGGCGTTGGATAAGTCACTTAATTCTGTCCCAGTGTCATCATTTGCCAAATGATAAGGTTGGACTAGAAGTTCTCTAGCATCCCTTCCAGCTCTAAACTCCATGATCCTCTGATTTGAGAAGAGGAAGACAACGTTTTCATCCAGGAAGATTAGGAAGGAGATGGTACCTTAGCTTAGTAGGGAAGAAGAATTTCAATAAGTGGAGTTGGTTGGGAGAGGGTAATGAGATTAAGCTATGCATGAATGATGGCTAAGTGCAAATGCATAAAGGTGAGAAAGGACAAAATGAAATGGACAAATAACTAGAAATCCAACTGACTTGAGTATAGAGCACATGAAGGCTTATACTTTGAAGTAAAGCTGAAAAGGTAAGTTGCCACTTAATGCTAAGTCTTGAATGCCAGGGTCATGAATTTGTACTTTAATCTAGGGAATAGGAAGTCAATGAAGCTACCTTCCAAAGCTGCTATGAAGATCAAATGATATAATACTTGTAAAGTGCCTGGAACATAGTAAGAGCTTAATAAATGCTTCTATCTGTCCTATCTTCCTTTCTTCATATCCCAAGAAGGTTAAAGATAGGGGAAAAATCCATACATATCAAAATATTTGTAGCAGGATCTTTTGTAGTAGCAAAGAACTAGAAAAAATATTCTTCACTTGGAGAAAGGCAAAATAAACTGTTACATGGATGTAATGGAATACTTTTACCTAATATCAATTAATATAATGGATGGCGAAGAATGGGAAGACTTATGTGAATTGACGCAAAATGAGGTAGAACCAGCTAAACAATATATGCAATGAATATGACCAACTAAATGGAAAGAGCAACAGAAACAAAACAGTTCAAACTGAATGCTGCGAAGTATAATGACCAAACTTGGCCCCAAAGAAGAGCTATGAGAATATATCTTCCTTCCTTCTTTGCAGAGGTGGATGATTATGTGTGTGAAACATTGCATCTGATGTCAGACTTGTTTGATATGTTGGTAAGTTGTCTTAAAATGTTTTTTCCTCCATTTTTTTCATTCTTTATTGTAAGGGATGACTATCCAAAGTGAGGGAAAAGAGGATGAATATATATAAATAAAAGTTTCTTTAAAACCTAATGAGATTTTGAGGTGTTATTTTGTAATTGTTTGGGGGTGAATTTGGGAGAGTTCAGGCAATTTCCTCCCTTACTCCACCATCTTGGCTCTGCCCTCTAGGGATGGCTTTCCATCCAAGGTGAGGGAAAGGAGAATGAATCAATAGGTTTTCTTTAAAACCAAATGAAATTTTAATAAAGGAAAAGAGAAATGAAAGACAATTACACAGATAGAATGAGGAGTTCTGCTTCCTAGTCTCACCTTTATCACAAACAGTCTGTAGCACTATAGGATTCATATTTTTTCACTTTGACGCCTCAGTTTTCCTGTTACAAGAATGAGAGTGATGAAAACTATATTGCATACACAAGTGGAAAGGGCATTTTTTGATTAACAATCAAAAGAATTTTGAGAAAGTCAGTCTTGATTTTTAAAAAAGCAGTGTCAACAGCTTTAAGAAATAGGGGTTTAAAGAGAGAACTTAGATGAAAAAACAATTCTCTTAAGAAGTTTAATTTTTTTTAGTCAATCCCAAAGTCAGAGGATGAGGCTGTTGCTGCCAATTCTTAACTCTAAAATAGATAAAAGAAAAATAAGGCAGGTCTATTGGGGAGAAAATCCTGAAATAACCAGTCACTGGTGCTCAGAAAGCTCAGGGTCATCATTCATCTTTAGATTGAAGAGACACCCAACAAAGACCAACAAGTTCAAGGGCTTACTTTTACATAACACCTGGGCAAGAGAAAGAAATAGCTGTAATTCTTCAGACCTTGAGTGTGACAGCAAAATTGGATGCTTTGGGAATAACGTTAAACAAACCAGCCTATGAAATGTTAGATTTCCAGATTCAACAAATGCTTAGAGAATCATGAAAGTCCCTTTGATAAAATGTAGACGGGTTTGTTCATCGTTTCATTTTTCAATCCTTAAAAATTATAACAATAAAAGGCATTTTAGTGGTCTATCTCTTACATTAAGGCCAGATGGGGTCGCAGAATCTTGATGTTGAATGGGATTTCAGAGGTCTTCTGGTGCAGCCTGTTCATGAATGATTTAGCAATAATGAAAACATAACTTCCAATGTAATAGAAATCATAGACATTTTAGCAGTTTAAGTTTAATTTCACCACTCAGAACCATATTTGGTACCCCTAACATGGTAAGCAGACATTTGCTAATAATAATAACCACCTCAATAAATGTCTAAGTCCTCTCCAAGTGGAAATCTTCTCTTCACCACGTAGAGAGACAATGTAGTATTGTAGATTTCAGGCTGGAAGGTGCTTTAAAACCCAAACACAGACCAGTTTCAAGAAAATGATGCTCAACTCCTGGCTCTGACAATTCCTAGTTATGAGATCATAGGCAAGTCACTTACCCTCTTTAATGCTCCATTTCTTCACCTCTAAAATGAGATTAATAATATCCTATCCATCTCAGGGTTTTGTGAGTATTAAATGAGATAATTTAAGTAAAACTCCTGGCAAACTTTGAAGCAGTCTTTTTATGTCAGATGTTGATTCACCTGCCTCTGACATTTCCTAATTATGAGACTCTGGGCAACCCCTCTGAGCCTTTGTTTCACTGTAAAATTTGTACCTACCTCACAAGACTGTTTTGATGATAGAGCTTTGGAGACATGAAAGCTCTATACAAACATAATTTTGTGTATACACAAAGTGGAGGGAAGAAATGGGGTAATTATCTAAATAATTAAAAGGAATAAAGAGGAGAATTTTTGTACATGAATTTCCTGGGCAAGTAATTCAGAATCTTTTTGGGGGGTGGGGGTGGGGTTGAGGGTAAGTAGGGAGTCTTGAATTCTCCAGATACTTGTTCCAGTTCTTCGTACACTCTTAAAATCAACTCCAAGTGCCCTCTAGCATATTGAGAGGGAGACATTGTAATTTCTGATGGAATCTGGATTTCTTTTCATACTTTCCTTGTGTCTCTGGTGTTCTGTATGAAGAAAGCCAAAGAGAATGGTTTTAAGTCCATTGAGTTTTAGCTTGCAGCCCACAAAGAGCGTGAGAGTCAGTCTTCTTTCCATTCTACATGCCATATGTGACCAGAGCAGTTTTAATATAAAAGCATTTTCAAGGGCTCAAAGCAAAAATCAGTCAAAACAAAGTGAAAAAGAAAACCAGGGAATAATACAAAATGAAGGCAAAAAAAGTGAAAACTTAATTTTCTGGTGTGAGAACAAAAATCTGAAGACACGAAGAGCTGTGCTTATATTGCAACAAGAGGAATGTAGGATAAACACAAAGAACCTCATGTTCTGAGAGATGTGGAAAATAATTCAGAAAGGAAAGCAACCAGTTTATGAAATTTTCATCAGTCCTGTCTCCACCAGAGCCTGAGACATGCCCTACTTATTTTCTGATATTCTAGCCTAATATGAAAAAGATGAATTCTGATTTGTATATAAATATATATATATAAGTATATATTATATATGTGTGTGCACACATATACACATGCATGCATGCATTTCAGTAAATAATATTACCTTAAAAAATAAAGGCTATATAAGTGATTCTGGTATTCTAAGAAGTGCCAGGAAAGAGAGAGTCTCCTTTTCCCACCAGAAATCCATTCATTTTGCCATACTCAAAGGGCAAAGAGCCTTTTCTGAAATATAGGAAGGGCTTAGAATTTAAATAACTCTATAAATATGAATTATCAAATAAACACAAACTCTGACTTTCACTCATTTGTTGTCAGTCAACAAAAATTTATGGATCTTCCAATATTGTGTGTGTAAAACAGTGGAGAATCTAGTAAAGGTTGATTAAACACTACGTTGACCAAACTGCTGCCTAAAATTTCTACCAGGTCTGCCAAAGTGTGGAGAAATTCGGGGAATAAGAGTGGCCATTGTAAAAGATTAAGCTTATCACAGAGAAGAGAGTATGCCTCCTTTCCTTCATTATTCTGTTGGGGATTAAGAATGTACAATACTGCATACACTGCCAAACACAATGTGCTGGTTAGCTTGGCTGAACTACTTTTTCCTCATTCTTTTTAACCTTTGTTACGAGGGATAGTTCTCAGGGCAGAGGAGAAAGGAATATATTTGGAAATGAATGTGGTAGAAAAACAAAATATATCAATAAAAATAATGTAACATTTTTAAAAGATCAAATGATTGTTAAGTACTGTAATGGTTTCTAAGGACTGAAATAGAATCTCTTTCCCTGAGAGATTATCAAAATTATAATTCAGAGTCATCTCTTTGGGATTCAGCATGTTTCCTTATGCAGTATCAGTGAGTATGTGCCAGTACTTGTCACTATCTTCCCCTCCCTGCTCTCACTTTGCAAGGCCACACTTTGTTATAAGAATTAGTTAACCTTTTTAGGCAAGCTCATTGGTCAAAATAATGGCCTCTTGGTTCTATGCAGTTCCCTCCTCTGCTGTTTCACAGAATTTCAAGCGGAAGAAAATTAGAAGAATAATCATAATAGCTCAGAGCTCCCAGTTAGGAAAACTCCTAACATTCAGGCAGAGGTTTGGCTCTCTGCCCTAGTTTTAAATTTATGTTTATGTTATTTCTTTTTTTTTTTTCGGAAGGGAGAAGGTAGGGCAATTGGCGTTAAGTGACGTCCTCAAGGTCATACATCTAGTAAGTGTGTCAAGTGTCTGAGGCCAAATTTGAACTCAGGTCCTCCTGACTCCGGGGCTGGTGTTCTACTCACTGCGCCACCTAGCTGCCCCTAAATTTATGATTATCTTTCTGTAACTCCTGGTCTCTTTATATTTGAGGTAAAAATCAATGTACAGGAAATATTTAGGTAAAAGAAGGACAGACAGTATATTCTAGCACCTAAGACTAGACAACCACAGGGAGAAGAACTTGGGAAAAGAGCAGACTTTTTCTTTTTAAACTTCCCTCAGTGCTTGAAGAGAAAGCTTCAGCTTGAGTCTTCTACTTCATGGTGTTCACAGATAACAGATCTCCGCATAGGCAACTAATCTCCTTGATTCTTTCCTCCTCTGCTGCAATTCAGCCCTAGTTTCATTTTCTCTTTTTGCTTGTTGTCCCTACACCTTTTTTTTTCCAGCTCAGCTGGTTATGAGTGGGTGGTCCTCCTTGCTATTCCCACTCAGCTCTTGAAGTCCTCACTATTCCCTTTAGTATACATATCACTTGGGTATGTTCTTTTAAGAAGGTCCGGGTCCAGCTCAAGATTAAGATTGTCCCAAATCACTCTCAGAGCTCCGAGAGGAATGATTCATAATTGCCCCAAAATTCCGGTCAGTTCTTAAACTACTATTACATCCTTCCTTGGAGTATGATATTTTGCGGTCCTTTGCAAAACTCAGCTATCATACACCTGGCATCTGGAACTATACAATATAGCATCAGCATTTAACAGAACAAGGATCATTAGTTAGCTTAAGGTTCTATCCACAATAAATATACAGGGTGTCCCTAAGGTCTGGACACATAGGCAAAAATGCATATTTTGAAATATTTAGAATATTAATAGACCTTAGCCCCCTTGACTTCTTTTGCTGGAGTATGCTAAAGGAGAAGGTGTACTTGATTAAAATCATAGATGCAATACACTTGATTGAACACATAGTGAATGTGCTAAAATTGACGGCAATGTGGAGTTATTGCATTGAGTTCACATGAATCTTGCAAAGCACATCAATCTTTGCATCACAAATGATGGAAATCATATTGAAGATGTTATTTGTTAATATTCCAATTAAATAAAATGTTGAAAATTGCATTCATTTCATTTCTTGAAAATATGCATTTTTGCCTATGTGTCCAGACTTTAGGAACACCCTGTACTTTAGCAATATATGCAATAGACCTAGTAAAATGTAGAATATGACTTGACAGATTGCTCTGCTGATTATAGATTTGAATTTCATGTAGGATTTATTAAATGCATGTTTCTCAGTAGTACATACAAATATGTGTGTATATTTGCATGTGTATGTACATGTGTATACATACATGTATATGACTCTCTACATGCTCTTACATATATACATATGAGCAAGTTAGTAAGCATTGTAACTTTGAATCATTTTCATATCTGTTCCTGGACTTTATCTAAGGTCTAGCCTTATCTATCTATTAATTCCTTCTTTAATTCAACCAATATTTATTAGATATTCACTGCCAGAAATCAACTATGTAAGTTGTGACATCCAATATCATTCTTGAACATATCTCTCTGCCTCTTCTCAGACTGAAAACTCACAGGAAAAAACCATGGTTTTAGACCAGGTCTCCTCACTTTGCACAATCTCTTTGTCTTCTAAAGAGTACCTTGAGAGACAGTATAATGGAGTGGATGGAGAGTTGGCCTTGGGCCAGGAAAAGCTGGGTTCATACCCTACCGCCAACATATATTTGCCATGTTGTTGTGTTTTGTCCTTTGTTTTTGAAGAGGACCATGACATCAGGGAAATGATGACATGACTTGCAGTTGACTTTGATTTGAACGAGGGAGGGCTGTGCAAGGTCACCAGCCTCGCTTTCTCCTCCAGAGCCATCTGGGTCCAGTGGCCTGATATTCACCAGGATGACTGGAGATGGCCCAGGATGCAATGGGAGACCCTGGCCCTTTCAGGCTAAGGTCCTTTCAGGTTCTCACTTTGAGTGAGGTAGTGCCCATTCAGTGAATACGCCTCTTTAAGAAGTTAATCAAGGGGTGGCCCCTTTAATCAAAACTCAAAAAAAAGTCAAGGTGGGAGGGGAAGACCCTCAGGGTTCCTGGCCAACAGAGAAACAGTTACTATTTAGTATTTATATTCACTCTGTGCTGGGGGGCAGAGACCTATTGCCCAGTCTACCAGCTCCAGAGTGAGTTGGCTTTAAAGCTTGGTTTTTGAGAAAGAAATCTAGACAGTAAACCCAAAGTTAAGGAGGTAGCCTTCAGCCATCAAAATGTACCTTCCTTCGGGCAGAGCACTACAAGGAAGAGGGAGAGGGAGACGGAGACGGAGGGGGAGGAGAAAACAGAGGGGGAGGGGGAAAAAGGTGGAAAAGGGAAGGGAGAGGAAGAGGCTACTCACAGGTTGTGTTTGTCCTTCGTTTTTGAAGAAGACCATGTAAGTTATGTCATGTTATATTGGCCGTGTAATCCTGGGCAAGCCACTTAATCTGTCAATGCCCTAAGACAACTCTATCAAACTATAAATTGCACTGGTAGAACCATGTTCTTCATTAGGAGTACCAATGAAATTATAGGATCAATCCAAAACAAAAGGCGAGAAGGGCTTGCCTTGACATGTAAAAAAAACGTAGAGCTCTGACTTTATGGAAAAATGACTAGCTTTTATTACTAAATGACTCAATTTCAGAGTTGCAAAGGACATCAGAGGCTACTTAGTTAGACCTGCATCGGGACAAAAATCCCCTCTATAACAAAATCTAACTAGAGGTGGTCTGACCTCTGCTTGACAGTCTCTAATGAGCAGAAATTCATCATCTCTTAAAGCTTAATGAAAACTAGGTGGTAAAGAGGCCTAGAGTGATAAAGACTTGAGTTCAAATCCAGCCTGAGACACTAGCTATGTGATCCTGGACAAGTCACTTAATTGTTGTCTGCCTCAGTCTCCTTATCTGTAAGATGGGACAATAATAGCCCCTATCTCCCAGGGTTTTTGTGAGGATAATAATTGTAAAGTGTTTAGCACAGTGCCTGGCACATAGTAAGCACTATATAAATATCAGCTATTATTATTATAAAGTAGTTTGTTATACTTCTGGAAAGATCTAAATAATTAAATTTAATTACATATCATAAACCTTATAACTTTTAATACCTTTAAAAATCTTGACATAGAATATATTCTCCTTTTGTTGCATCCATTTGTTTTACATAATAATTGACTTTGTATTCTCAAGATTTTGACATATTATTGCCAGGCCAGAGAACTGAAGAGAGGGAAGGGGACAGGACCCTGTTAGGGCAGGATGTGGCATTACACTAAGCCTGAGGGAGAGAGTCCATCATACAACTGGGCCCATTTCTATTCTCCTAAAAATCACTTGGGGAAGAGATCTAGGCAGATGAATCATAAATTGCTCAGGGGGGGGAAGATTGAGACACTTTGAGATCCAGCCCACAGGGAAACTAACATCAGAAGGAGGAAAGTGAGAAATAGGAGAAAATAAGGGGGGGGGAAGGAAGAAAATTACTAAAGATCTCAAATGAAAGAACATGCAAAGAGCATAAGCAGATAAATAAAAAAGGAAAGACATTAACAATAGAAATAGAAGGAAGTATGGCCCCCAGATCAAGTAAATGTGTTTAGATCTTTAAGAGCAAACACAATGTTGTTCAGTTGTTTCAGTAGTGTCTAACTCTTCATGATCCTGTTTGGAGTTTTCTTCACAAAGATACTGGGGCAGTTTGCCATTTCCTTCTCCACCCCATTTTACAGATGAGGAAACTGAGGCAAACAGAGTTAAGTGACTTGCCCGGGGTCACACAACTAGTAAGTGTCTGAGGCTGGATATGAACTCAGGAGGATGAGTTCTCCTTACTCCATGCCTGGCATGCTATCCACTGCACCACATAGCTGCCCTGTAATATGATAAAAAACAATAAAACAAAGGAAAATAACTCAACACTCGATGAAACAGAAGACCTTAGAATTTAAGGAGAATATGAAACCACAACATACTGTTCCTGAGTGGCTTAAAAGAGAAAAGTGAATTATACAAGCAGAATTTATGGCCTGTGTAGAAGAGAAAAACTTAAATCAATGATGCAAGTTTCACCAAAGAAACAAAAGAGAAGGCCAACTAATTGGAATGTAAATATATAGAATTCACAATCTAGAAGAAGAATAGCAATAAAATTACAAGAAAGCATGGAAAGAGAGAGGATTAGTGAACTGAATATGCCTTTCAAAAATTAGAAAAATGACATAAGCAAGAATTAGCACAAAATTTAAAATACAAAAATTAGAGGAGGAATAGATAAATTTGGAAACTAAAAGAAAATGTCTGAATGATAAATAAAACTAAAAGTTGGTTCAGTGAAAAACCAATACAACTGGTAAACCTTTAGCTAATATCATTAGAAAGACGAAGGCAGAAAATCAAATCAATAAAAAAGCAAATGAGTAAGATGAAATCACAAAAAACCCAAAAGAAATAAATATAATAATTGGAACTGTTGCTGTTGAGTTGCTCAGTTGTATCCAACGCTTTATGACCCTGTGGACCACAGCATGCCAGACCCTTCTATTCTTTACTATCTCTCTAAGTCTGTCCAAGTTGATGTTCGTTGTTTCCATGATGTGTCTATCTATCTCATCCTCTGCAATCCCCTTATCTTTCTGCCTTAAATCTTTCCTAACATCAGGATCTTTTCCAATGAGCCACGTCTTCTCACTATGTGGCCAAAGTATTTAAGCTTCAGCTTCAGTATTTGACCTTCCAGTGAGTAGCCTGAATTAATTTCTTTAAGTATTGACTGACTTGACCTCCTTACTGTTCAAAGGACTTTCAAAAGTCTTTCTCAGCACCATATTTGGAAAGCTTCAATTCTACAGCACTCAGCTCCAACTGTCACAGCCATACATTGCTACTGGAAAAACCATAGCTTTGATTATATGGACCTTTGTCAGCAAAGCGATGTTTCTGTTTTTGAGTATGCCGTCCAGATTTGCCATAACTTTCCTTCCAAGAAGTGTCTTTTAATTTCATGCCTGCAGCTGCTGTCTTCAGTGATCTTTGATCCCAAGAATATAAAATCTGACACTGTTTCCATTTCTTTTTCGTCTATTTGCCAGGAAGCAATAGGACCAGTTGCCAAGATCTTAGTTTTCTTGATATTAAGCTTCAAGACAGCTTTTATACTCTCCTCTTTCACCCTCATCAAGAGGCTTCTTAATTCCTCTTCACTTTCTGCCATCTGAGGGATACTGTCTGAATATCTGAGACTGCTGATATTTCCCCAAAAAACCTTAATTCCAGCTTTTGATTCATACATCCTGGCATTTTGCATGATGTACTCCATATATGACTTAAATAAATAAGGTGACAACATACAGCTTTGTTACAATCCTTTTTCAATTTTAAATGAATCAGTTATTCCATGTTTGGTTCTAACTGTTGCTTTTTGGCCCACAAACAGGTTACTCAGAAGAAAAGTAAGATAACCTTGTACTTCCATCTCTTTAAGGATTTGCCACATTTTGCTGTGATCCACACAGTCAAAGGCTTTAGTGTAGTCAATAAAACAGAAATAGATTTTTTTGGAACTTCCTTGTTTTCTACATTATCCAGTAAATGTCGGCAATTTGGTCTCTGGTTCCACAGTTACATCCTAACAAAACTAAAAGCACGCAAGAAATATAAAGGAATACCTTAAAAAATTTAAAATATTCAAACTACCAGAACACCAGATAGAGAGCTTAACTCAATCTCAGAAAAGTATATTGAACTATCTGTAAAGGAAATAGCATAAGGAAAAAAAAACTTCCTGGTCTTTATTCATGGGAATTGATTGAAAAATTATAACAAACTTTTAAGGAACAGTTCACAAATTATTCTTAAAACTAGAGAAATAAAAAACCCTAATAAAATCCTTTTATGAGGCAAATACAGTCTTAATACCTAAACCAGGGAAGGACAAAACACAGAAGGAAAACTATAATAGGCAATTATAATTCATGGATATTGACTCAAAATTTTTAAACAAAATCCTGTCAAAGAAACCAAAACAATTTATCCAAGAAATTATTCATTATGACCAAGTGAGATTTATATCAGGATATAAGAATGGTACAACTTTAGAAAAACAGTCAATACAATTAATCATATTAAAAACCAAGACAACCAAAACTCTATGATTGTCTCAATAAATGCAGAAAATGTCTTTGACAAAGTATAGCACTATTTTATGCTAAGAACCCTATAAAGTATGAGCATAGAAGACATTTTAAAAATATTGTATAAAGCATCTATCTAAAACCCAGAGCAAGCATCATATGTAATGGGGATACTCTAGAATCTTTACCAATAATTATGGCATTGAAGCAAGAATACTCACTCTCCCCACTTTTATTTGACACAGTTTTGAAAATGTTATTGACAAGAACAGTAGAACAAGAGAAATAAATCAAACTCATAAATATAAGTAAAGATGAGATAAAACTATCTTTATTTGCTGATGACATGGTGGTATACTTGTAGAATCCTAGGGAATCAGCAAACATATTAAGGCAATAGCTTCAGAAAAGTTTCAGGTTACAAAATAATTCTTTAAAAATCAACTGCATTTTTATATAATACAGGAAGCAAAAATCGGAAAGGAAATCCCATTCTAAATAACTACAATATGCATAAAATATCTGGGGACTAAGCTACCAGAGAACACAAAAAATTTGTATAGTTTCAAGTACAAAGTGTTCTTTAAAGAAATGAAGAATGATTTCAATAGCTGCAAGAATATTCAGAACTCATGGCTAGGTCATGCCAATATATTAAAAATGACAATACTGCCAAAGTTAATTTGCATTTTTAATGCCATATCAATTAAATTACCGACGATGTTTTATAGAACTTGACAAAATAATAAAATTTATTTGGAAAAACGAAAGATCTAGACCATCAAGGGAAATGATGAAAAGAAGTAGGAACAAAGGGGAAATAACAATTCCAGACCTGAAATTGTCTTATAAAACAGAAGTCATCAAGACCACCTAGTATTGATTAAAAAAAACCATAGAAATAGATCCATGGGACAGACTAGATAGGGAAGAATTAGAAACAAGAGAACTCAATAACTTAGAGTTTGATAAAATGAAAACTATCAATTACCAAGGAAAAAAGCTCTTTAATTAAAAAAAAGACTCCTGGGAAAACTAGAAAGCTGTCTAGAAGAAATTAAGCTTTGACAAACACCATATTCCACAATATAATCTCAGTGGATAATTGTTGTTCAGTTATTTTTCAGTTGTGTCTGATTCTCTGTTACCCCCTTTGGGTTGTTTGTTTGTTTGTTTGTTTTGGCAGAGATACTGGAATGGTTTGCCATTTCCTTCTCCAAGTCATTTTACAGATGAGAAGGGTAAGTGACTTGTCAAGGGTCATATAGCTAGTGTCTAAGGCCAGATTTGAATTCAGAAAGATGAGTCTTCCTGACTCCAGGTCTAACACTCTATCCATTGTGTCATTTAGATACTATAACAAAAGTAGAAGAGAAACAGATGCTTTCCCTCTCTTAGCTAAGGGTAGGAGATAAATTATTCACCAAAGAAGAGATAGGGGCAAATACAAGAGGAAAAATAAATAATTTTGATTACAGAAAATTGAAAAGCTTCTGAAGAAACAAAATCAATGCACCTAAGATAAGAATGAAAGTGGTTAAATGGGGAAAGATCTTTGTGTCAAATATTTCTGATAATGGTCTGATATCCAAGATTTTAACAATTAATAAATATATCTGACTGTCCATATCCTTTGATCTCTTATCAAAAGAATTTCAAAGTATTTAAAAACACATGAAAGAATGCTCCAAATCACTAATGATAAGAGAAATACCAAACAAAACAACCTTGTGATTTCATCTTGCACCCTATAAATTGCCAAAGATGACAAAAGATGTCAATAATCTCTGTCTGAGGAGTTGTGGAAGGATAGGTACACTTATACCTTGCTGGTGGAGCTATAAAATGGTACAACCCTTTTGGGAAACAGTTTAGAATTATGCAAATACCCCAAGCAAGACATTGATAAGAAGAAAGTCTGCATATATACCAAACTATTTTTGGCAGTAGTTTTTTTTTTCTTGTGCTAGCAAAGAATTGAAAATAAAATAGATGCCTCTTGACTGAGGAATGGCTAAACAAATTCTGGTAATGGAATATTTATTGTGCTGTGAGAAATTACATGTTATAAATACAGAAAAGCATGGAAAGATATACATGTACCAATGCAGAGTAAAGTAAGAAGAGCAAAGAAAACAATATATTCAATGACTACAACAAGGGAAATGGGAAGAATAACCACTTTAAAAATCCAATAAAATGAATGTAACAAAATTATAAACATCAAGTATGACTCAAATGAGGAGAAAGGAAAGGACAGTCGCAACCCATCCTTTTATGGAGGTGAGAGGTTCACAAGTATTATACATTGTATGTATTCTTGGACCTTTTTCAAAGTGTTGACCAGTGATGCTTATTTTTCCTCTTCTTTTTCTCTTAGTAACTTTTTTTTAAAATTTATTTATTTAACATATTTGGTTTTCAGCATTGATTTTCACAACAGTTTGAATTACAAATTTTCTCCCCATTTCTACCCTCCCCCCCCACTCCAAGATGGCATATATTCTGGTTGCCCTGTTCCCCAGTCAGCCCTCCCCTCTATCACCCCGCTCCCCTCTCATGCCCTTTTCCCTTCCTTTCTTGTAGGGCAAGATAAATTTCTACGCCCCATTGCCTGTGTATCTTATTTTTTAGTTGCATGCAAAAACTTTTTTTTGTTTTTGAACATCTGTTTTTAAAACTTTGAGTTTCAAATTCTCTCCCCTCTTCCCTTCCCACCCACCCTCCCTAAGAAGTCGAGCACTTCAACCTAGGCCACGCATGTATCATTATGTATAACCTTTCCACAATACTCATGTTGTGAAAGGCTAACTACATTTTGCTCCTTCCCAACCCATCCCGCTTTATTGAATTTTCTCCCTTGACCCTGTCCCCTTTCCATAGTGTTTGTTTTGATTACCTCCACCCCCATCTGCCCTCCCCTCCATCATGCCCCTCCCTTTTTTTTTTTTTTATCTTCCTCCCTCTTCTTTCCTGTGGGGTAAGATACCCAACTGAGTATGTATGGTATTCCCTCCTCAGGCCGAATCTGATGAGAGCAAGGTTCACTCATTCCCCCCTCACCTGCCCTCTCCCCTCCTCCCACAGAACTGCTTCCTCTTGCCACCTTTATGCGAGATAATCCACCCCATTCTATCTCTCCCTATCTCCCTCTCTCAGTATGTTGCTCTCTCATCCCTTAATTTCATTTTATTTCTTTTAGATATCTTCCCTTCATCTTCAACTCACCCTGTGTCTGTTCTCTCTCTTTTACATATATATACATATATATATATATATATATACACACACACACACATATATATACATATATATACACATATACATATGCATATATATACACATACAAAAGCACACACACACATATATATATATACCTACATACACATGCATACATATACACATAAATACATACATACATACATACACATTCACTTATATACATACATAAACATATATACATGCATATTTCCTTCAACTACCCTAATACTGAGGTCTCATGAATCATACACATCATCTTTCCATGTAGGAATGTAAACAAAACAGTTCAACTTTAGTAAGTCCCTTGCAATTTCCATTTCTTGATTACCTTTTCATGCTTCTCTTGATTCTTGTGTTTGAAAGTCAAATTTTCTATTCAGTTCTGGTCTTTTCACTGAGAAAGCTTGAAAGTCCTCTATTTTATTGAAAATCCATATTTTGCCTTGGAACATGATACTCAGTTTTGCTGGGTAGGTGATTCTAGGTTTTAATCCTAGCTCCATTGACCTCCGGAATATTGCATTCCAAGCCCTTTGATCTCTTAATGTAGAAGCTGCCAGATCTTGGGTTATTCTGATTGGGTTTCCACAATACTCAAATTGTTTCTTTCTGGCTGCTTGCAATATTTTCTCCTTGATCTGGGAGCTCTGGAATTTGGCAACAATGTTCCTAGGAGATTTCTTTTTGGGATCTATTTGAGGAGGTGATAGATGGATTCTTTCAATTTCTATTTTGCCCTGTGGCTCTATAATATCAGGGCAGTTCTCCTTGATAATTTCTTGAAAGTTGGTATCTAGGCTCTTTTTTTGATCATGGCTTTCAGGTAGTCCAATAATTTTTAAATTATCTCTCCTGGATCTATTTTCCAGGTCAGTGGTTTTTCCAAGGAGATATTTCACATTGTCTTCCATTTTTTCATTCCTTTGGTTCTGTTTTATAATATCCTGATTTCTCATAAAGTCACTAGCTTCCACTTGCTCCAATCTAATTTTTAAAGTAGTGTTTTCTTCAGTGGTCTTTTGGACCTCCTTTTCCATTTGGCTAATTCTGCCTTTCAAGGCATTCTTCTCCTCATTGGCTTTTTGGAGCTCTTTTGCCATTTGAGTTAGTCTGTTTTTTAAGGTGTTGTTTTCTTCAGTGTATTTTTCAGTATTTTTTTTTGGGTCTCCTTTAGCAAGTCATTGACTTGTTTTTCATGGTTTTCTCGCATCCTTCTCATTTCTCTTCCCAATTTTTCCTCTACTTCTCTAACTTGCTTTTCCAACTCCTTTTTGAGCTCTTCCATGGCCTGGGACCAGTTCCTGTTTTTCTTGGAGGTTTCTGTTGTAGGCTCTTTGACTTTGTTGACTTCTTCTGGCTGTATGTTTTGGTCTTCTTCGTCAGCAAAGAAAGAATGCAAAGTCTGAGACTGAATCTCTGTGCGTTTTCGCTGCCTGGCCATATTCCCAGCCAACTAACTTGACCTTTGAGTTTTTCAGTGGGGTATGACTGCTTGTAGATTACAGAGTTCTATGTTCCACGTTTGGGGGGGAGGTGCCAGCTCTGCCACACCAGCACTGCTCCTTCCCCAACCCCCAACCCGAACTGCGCTTAGGTCTTCGGCAGGCTGTGCACCCCTGCTCTGATCAGCCACTTAATTCCTCCCACCAGGTGGGCCTGGAGCCGGAAGTAACAACAGCTGTAGCTGCCCCACCTCCGCTGCCCCCGGGGCTGGAAGCCGAACCGCGAACTCCTTCCACTCCCGCAGGTTTTCCCACTAACCTTCTCCGCAGTCTTTGGTGTTTGTGGGTTGAGAAGTCTCGTAACTGCCGCAGCTCACTGAATCAGGGTGCTAGGGCCCCCTCCGCCCGGCTTCTGGTCTGGATGGTCCATGCCGCTCAGGCTGGGCTCTGCTCCACTCTGTTCCCAGCTCCCAGCTCCCAGCTCCCAGCTCGGAGCTCCGTGTGGGATAGACCTCACCCAGAGACTATCCAGGCTGTCCTGGGCTGGAGCCCTACTTCCCTCTGCTGTTTTGTGGGTTCAGCCATTCTATAATTGGTTCAGAGCCATTTTTTATAAGTTTTTGGAGGGTCTCTGCATGGAGCTCACATTATTCCCTGCTTACCAGCCGCCATCTTGGCCTCTTAGTAACTTTTAAAAGTACAATTTGTTATATGAGATGGATCTCTGGAAAGGGGAATGAGACAAATACTGAGGATAACTCTGATGATATGAAAAAACAGAAGACTTCAATAAAAACTTTTTTTAAAAATAAAAGGTGATTATATGCAAAACTGTAGTTCTCTTATGTACAGCTTACTTTTCTTTTTAAGTATATAAGTTCAACCTGCAGCCTTCAAAGGGATAGCTCTAATTATTAGGAAGTTTTTCTTGATATCAAACCTAAATTTTCCATTTTACAATCTCTACTTACTCTTCCCCATTCTGCCCTTTGGGATGAAGCAGAACCCATCTAATTCTTCTTCCATATCATAGTCTTTCAAATACTTGAAGCCAATCATCATATATTTGCTAACGCTTCCTTTCTCCAAACTAAACATCCCCAGCTCTTTCAGAGGATACTTACATGACATGAATATGAGGCCCTTCACTACCCTCAGTATGCTCTTCAATTTATCGATGTCTTCGCTGGAACATAATCCTCCCAAACTAACATAATGATCCATATGCAAGCTGACCAAACCATAGTACAGGACTTTCATCTCCTTATTCCTAGATGCTCTGCCTCTCAATGCAGTGAAAGATTTGAATGAGCATTACTATCTGCCATGTTGCCTTGCTTCCACTCCTGCTTTTGCCTCCCTTGTCAACATTTGCTTAACACAATGTCTCATCCCCTCATTAAGGTTTAGAACTGCCCTAAGGGATATTTTGGATATAACTGGCACGAGCAATGAAATTTCCTAACATATTCTGTTTCTGAAGGAAGATTTGTAAAAGCTACTTCTTTTCTTTTTAGCATAATTACAGCCAGCAGCTCCTCAGAGCTTAGAGGAGGCCTGTGGGCAAGTCTTTCCCTGCCTACCATTGCCAACCAGAAAGATATTCACTGCATCAGAGGGAACTGAAAGGTTTTTTCCCCATTGGCGGCTAAGGACAGCCATTCTCCCTGTTCCTTTCAGTGAGCTGTTCAGCAGCAATAGGGATTTTTCCATTTCTGCTAGAAAGAGGGAGGAGTCATCAACTCATCTTCCAGTTTGTGATCACAAAGAGAGAAAGAGAGAAGGAATGGAAGGAGAGAGGAAAACATGATGGAGAGCAACAAATATTACCTGAGGCAAATAAGCTGGGAATTGCATTAACAATTGGAAGGATCAGGGCCAGAAATGTATAGAGAGTAGAGAAGGAATGTTTTCAAGTAGAAGCACCAAGACTACCTCCATTCAAGGCTTCAACCCGTTCATTTCAGTTGCAAAGAGACCTTTCTTATACCTTCCTCTAAAAGATCAGTAGTCTTGGAGCTGTTGGCTTTATAACTACACTGGGAATATGGGGAAAGAAGTGGAAGAATATTGAAATCATTTAGGAAGATGGCTTTAGTTTTCATTCTGTCCTGAATTAAATGCTTCTGTTTCAGTGCTGTTCCTTGTCTGGGTCTTTTAGCATTCTGAGCAACTGAATAACATTGTCCTAAATTAACTTTAGAAATTCTCAGTTTTCAAACCAGATGGGAACAAATGATCTGAGAGGTAAATTACTATTCCAAAGTCACCATAATTTGAATCTAAGTCTGAGAAAATCCTAAAATGATGGAACCCATCGGCTGTATGTGGGGAGGGGTGTTGCCTGGGAAGAATATGTATGGTTTGGGTAAAGTTATCTGCACTGGTATTGCAGGAATCTATTTTAGTTGTGATTCTAGGCTGCATTGATCTTATGTGGGCAAAGGCTGCATTACTCTTTTTAGGGTACACACAGCACTTTATTCAGTAGAGAACCTATTAAGAAACTATGCAAACTCGAATGTAGAAACCACTGTATTTTGTGTGTTGGCCACCATAGCTAGGCAGTAATTGGAAAACTGATGCTCCGCAGTAAGATAAAACTCTCATTAAAGACTTAGTTTTGAAGAGACCTACCAATGAGGAAAATAGTGGCTTTAGACTATTTATGAGACCATTAGCTCTTGGAGAAGACTACAGGAAGGAAGATGATGTAGTAGCTTCATTTGCAAACTTGTTGAACTTCTAGAGTCCTCTCAGATTTGTCTTTGCATCTCTCCATATTGCATCTGACCACTCACCTACTTCCCTAAGCTCCTAACAATTAAAACAGGTAAACGTAAAAAAAAATGCTGATCTTGTTTATTTTAACCTTTAACCTTCATAAAAAAGGAATAAAAAAGGTCAGCAGTGTTAGAAGGAGGGATGCGAAGGAGGAAAGGAAAGGTGTATGTGAGTTGGGAAATGTTTGGACTTACAACTTCCAAGACAGCATTATTTTTTTAGTAAGTAGTGTAAATGATTATCTTCAGCATGCATCTAGTATATTTTAGGCAACTCCTGTGAATTGGTGTAAACACTTTCTGTGTCAGATGCAGAGAAGCAAGTCTGTTTTAGAATGGTCCTAATCTCCATGTATTATGATTTCCACCAATACGTTGTCTTTTTATATATGTTAACATCTGCGTGAAAGACAGCATCCCACATTGACCAAGCATCCATCTGGTAACAGGCGGAGGGACAAGAACAGCGACTGCCACATTCTGCAGATGGAATTCTATTAATACAAGCAAGTGACCCTGAAAGAGGGATGGTTCGTTTTAGTAAAACTTTCAGGAGGTTGCCGAGTTTCCTGAAATCAGGTTGTTTCTAAATAGGTGGCATACTGCCTTTTAAACACGGTCTCATCCTTCTTTCTTTCTTTTCTATCCAGAGCTGAGCTTACCCAATTTGGTCTAGTGATCTGGGTCCCTTTCTTACAGCACAAAATAAAGATAGGAAAAAAGGAAGGAAGATATCCTGTAAGAATGAGAAATGGGGCTGAAGGTTTCTTGTGGGTACTAATTAGCTTTACAAAGACCTTCTAGCAACCTTTATAGCAGCCATGGGCAAGCCAGAGTTTGACATTAGAGGGGAAAATGAAGAAAAAGTCATTAGGGTTCACAGTAGTTTCAGCAATATGACACATTTCCTGGCTTTTTTTATTTTCATCCCCACCTTCCAGGGACATGGGTTTTCAAAGAGAGGTCCTGTTCTTGCATCATGAGAAAACATAGAGGGTCTGTGGTATTTTTACTATTCTCAGTTCAAATTGCTGAGGCTTCTTCAAGGGACCCCAAGTTACTACAGGGTTTCTTGGTGCCATCTCCCCATATTGATACCAGTCAGTCAGTCAACTAGCATTTAAAGGAACTATTGTGTGTCAGTCACGGTGCTAAGCTCTTGGGGATACAAAGAAAGGTAAATTTTTCGCTCTTAAGTTCTTAATAGAGTTCTGGGAACTAGAATTCTAGTTAGGGATTTTCAGAGAAGATGTCAGATCTGAATTTGTCTTTGTGGTTTGATACTAAGAGGACAGTTTAGTCTTCTTCCCCCTACCCCACCCCCAACAAGTTTGCAATCTGTTCCTTTCAGCATAAATTTGACAGAGTTCTATTTTGTTATGTGCCAGTGATTTCAAAGCTAAATTTTATGTTAGAGGTCAATGACTGGGATCTGCCGACTAAGCCTGAGATGTAGTGTTTTAAAGAATATTTCACGGCAATGGCATCTGCCTCAGGTTGCAATTGCACAGGCTTGCACAGGGGAAAATAGGCTGATTAACATGCATCATTTATCAATCAGACCTTTTTGTTAACCATCACATTCACATTTCAACAACTCATTTTCATCCTCCATAAAATGATGGAAGTGTCCTACAAAATAAGGGAGCTAATCTAAAGACTGCTTCTAGCTCTAAATGCTATGATCTGAAGAGCTAATTAATTAATAACTTTAAAACATATTAAAAACCTTTATGTCCTATGTAAATGTGAATTATCATTATTAATGTTCAAAACTATTATAAGATGATGATTTTGATCTTGTAAGATCTTGATTCCCTTCTGAACTATCAAAGAAAGATTAAATTATTTCCTGTATAGCTTTATTGTATTTTATTGCATTCTGATCCTTTGAAAATTGGCCACCCATATGGGACAGTGCTATATAACGGAAAGAGCACCAGACAATGGTACTCACACTAACTTGCTGTAGGACTTTGGGCATGACCCTTTCTTGCCATTCCTACAATAAGGTAATGTTAGGATTGTTTGCTTTTCAAAATGACTGCATGCTAAGGTGCAAATTTAAGAATCAAAGGATCTTTTAAATCCTATTTGCTAATCCTTTCATAAGCAGGCAGGCTTTTGACCAGTTGGTTCCTCCCCTCAAATCAATGACTTGAGTTTTCTATCCAAAGGAGGAGAATGTTTCTAGTTGTGGACTCTTTGCTAACAGTATTCAGCTTCTGGCAGGAACTGAGTGATAGAGTACTATAGCTAGTCCAACTCGGCCTAATAGCTCACAGGAACAGAGAGTTCAATCAATAGTCCCAACATATGGCCTAAGCTCAGGGTTAGACGAGGAACATAGGGAATGCTAGGTGAATACATATGTGATATAAATGATAAATGCATATATACCTTCATTTTAAACAATATTTATGTGGAAACTAGCTAGTCTAAGGAAAAAAATCCCTTCATACGACTTTTTTCCTCTTCGACCACTGCCACACCTACATTCTCACAGAAACTCTGCTGAATGACTGATCATTGTAGTCAACTGGTTCATTTGAAAATCTTTCTGATAGAAAAGTAACATAAGTTGAGGATAAGTTTAAATAGGAAAATAACCTTAATACTTAATACTGCAATAAAAAGCAATATAAGGTTTCTGCAGAGAATTTGTGATGGTCCATGATGATCGAATGATGGCTTGTAATGTATTTGCCTAATGGCCATGGTTTTCAGACAGCCTTAAATTCATTCCATAAGAATGCAACCTTTCATAACATCTTCATCATATAATTAGCTCCCTTATTTTGTAGGACACTTCCATCATTTTAGCTGATGAAGTACAATTACAGGATAACAGAGGAAGACAGTAAGGAAACCATTTTGGTGCAGTACACAGGATGCAAATAAGGGTATACACATGCATCTGACCATCCATTGGTTTGTATCAGTTTGTACTCAAATATTGATCCCTTGTGGAGATTTGGAAACAATTTGATGACAGGTTGAGAAACTACAAAAACACATTGGGCTTAATTAGATATGATCAGAGTTTGATGTAATCATTGCACAAACACCAAAATTGTTGTGCGTACAGTCATGATAGTTTTGTAGCACTGTAGAAATACAGCACCATAATGCTTCAAATACATACATGCTTGTTGTCACAGAGGAAAAATATATTTTCAGTAAAATTGGGGAATCATTTACTACTTACTGCACATTAGGGAAATTTTAGTGTGAACATTTTGAACCATTGTCAGAAACCCAAGGAGTTCACAAGTCACTAAATGAGAACCACTGGTTTAGAAAAAAAGTCTGTCATATAACAAGTGCTTATAAGTGTTTGTTGAATGAAATGAAATTACTAGTGCATTATGGCCCTTCTTCATCTGATGTCTTCCTTTCACTTCATGCAGATCTCCTGATTCTTAGCTGCTTGCTTAGGTTTTTCAATGTTTAAACACCTGATTTTTGGCCACCTTAAATCATCTAGGTCCTAAGGAGTTCAACTTATAAAGCTGGTCAGGAGGTCTTCTATAGTCACTGGTGGCTTGGAGGCAGAGAGATGGCATGTAAATTTTAAGTCTATGAGGTTTCCATAGTGTTTAAGTGTTTCAACCCAGCAGAATTCTCTCCATCTTGCATTACTGACAGCCAGAAGGGGTCCATAATAGCTGTTGCTAGAATAAGAACCTGATTCTTTCTGTGTGTTCTAAGCTAGCATAGTTCAAATCTTTGTACTCAACTCTCTCTATCCTGGTCAAGGTCAATGTGTCTGGCTTAAAAAAGCCTTTATTACTTTCCCAATAGGCTTCTTTGATATCAGGTTATTTTATGGGGGCCATAGTAAGGAGCCTAGAGAGGAGCCTAAATACTTCTTGGGTTCAGAAGCATGGCCTTAAACTTCTTCCTCACCATTATTATTATCAATCAAGCCAAGGAAGGGGCACTAGACTCAGAGACCCTGGCAATTATTTTTTATCTTTCCAAACTCCTGTTTCTTTACTGGTCTTTGAGCCTTCCACTGTTCTCTGGCATCTATGAATTAGTTCATCTTTGTTTATTTGACTTTTAATCTACTCTTTGTCCCAAATTTGACTCTACTAGTAGTCTCTGTTTTCAGGATGCCTGCTTGGCTCTCACTCTTGACATGGACTTGCTCTTTTTCCAAGATATTTCATCTAATCTCAAGACTTGCTTCTATTTCCTGCATCCAGGCGCCTCATCCTTGATCACAGGAATATAAATAGACAGCTATAAGAGGGCCTTAGAGACCATTGACTCTATAATACAAAGAATGAAACTGAGGTTCAGAGAAGCTATTTTTAAAAATAAAAGTGTGATATCTATTATCACATTCAGCTTAGTCATAAACTAACTTTTCAATTATCTATAGATCATTAGACCATAGATTCAGAGATAGAAGGACTCTAGGATGTCATCTAGCCCAATTTCTTCATATACAGATGAGGAATATACATATATCTTGATATACTTGGCAGTAGGTAGTTGATTGGAGCTAAGAGAATTTTTCTCCAAATAGGATGTTTTTTTTCAAATTACCACCTGTTTAATGATGTGGTTTGTTTTTACATTACAAACATTTACAGATTACTCCTCTTTGTGAGAGGTCTATTGTAGCAAAATAAAACATTTAAGAAAAATAATAATACAGAGACCTCATCTAAAATTATATGCAATATTTTATATCTGTAGCACCTCCTTGCCTCTCTCTCCCTTTTTTAATGAACAGAAATTTAGTTTTCCTGCCTCCCATTCCCCCCACAGCAAAAAGAAGAAAAACACATTTCTTATAAGAAATATGTGTGTGTGCATGTGCTTGTGCATGTGGGTGTACATGTGTTTGTGTGCGTGTGCATGTGTGTGCGTGTGTGCGTGTGTGTGTGTGTGTGTGTGTGTGTGTGTGTGTATAGTCAATCAATACAAATTCCCTCAGCGGCTATATTCAAATGTCTTTATGTCTCGTTCTGCATCTTAAATCCATCACTTTTCCTTTATGGATAATGTGTTTTATTACTAGTCCTCTGGAATCATGAATGACAGTCATCATATTGATCTTAGCTTTCAAAGGTTTTAGTTTTTCCAATGTTGTTATTGTGGTTTGCCCAGGGTCATAGAGATAGCAAGTAGCAGGGCTGAGATTTGAACCCTGATTTTCTGTTTCTCAATCCAGAGTTCTTTACAGTACACTATTCCTCCTCCTGACCTCACCCTGTATGCATACTAGACTGCCATACCCTTCATGACATGATCACAGGTTCATAGATTTTGAGCTGGAAGGGATCTTGGGTCTGTATTGATCCTTATGGTCTCACTATGTAAGCAAAGTGTCAGTGGATGGAAGTCTGGTACAATAGAGAGTGCTAGATTTGGAGTCACAAGGTCAAGGTTCAAATCCCATCTTTGCCCCCTTAATACCTGTGTGACACTGGCAAGTCACTTAATTTCTCTGAGGCTCAGTTTCTTCTTTTCTAAATGAGATGGTTAAACTAGATGATTTCTTGATCACTTCCAGCTCTAAATCAATCTTCTGAGCCTTTGTAGATTGTAGAATTTAGTTTGATGAGGAAATGCTAAAAAGAAATACTATAGAAACAGTCTAAGTAGAAGACGGACAAGGCAAATTTACAGGTGTCAGCTGAAATAAAGAGGACTACCAAAGTAACAACAACAAGGATCTTTAGTTGAGGCAAGGGAATTGCAATTCAGGACACCAAACTGCACTGAAGTACTGGAGTGCCGGGGGGAGGGGCAGGATTTAAATACATTTCAATATTGAACAAACAAAACCAATGCAACCAAAATTAGAAGGAAAGCAGAAAGCTAGGAACCACTCTTTATAGCAAGTATCTCTGATAAAGGCCTCACTTCTCAAATATATAGAGAATGGAGTCAAATTTATAAGAATATAAACCAGTCTCCAATTGATAAATGGTCAAAGGATATGAATAGGCAGTTTTCAGAGGAAAAAATCAAAACCATCTATAGGTATACAAAGAAGTGATCTCAATCACTTTTAATTAGAGAAATGCAAATTAAAACAACTCTGAGGTACCACCTCATACCTATCAGATTGGCTAATATGACAAAAACGGAAAATGATAAATGTGGGAGAAGATGTGGGAAAATTGAGACACTGATGCATTGTTGATAGAGTTGTGAACTGATCCAACCATTCTGGAGAACAGTTTGGAACTATTCCCAAAGGGCAACCAAGCTGTACATGCCCTTTGATCCAGCAATACCACCACTAGGTCTGTATCCCAAAAAGATCACAAAAAAGGGAAAAGGACCCACAAAAACAAAAATATTTATAGCAGCTCTTTTTGTGGTGGCAAAGAATTGGAAATTGAAGTGATGTCCACCAATTGGGGAATGGCTGAACAAGTTGTAGTATATGAATGTCATGGAATACTATTGTGCAATAAGAAATGATGAGAAGGCAGATTTCAGAAAAACCTGGAAAGTCTTCTGATGCTGAGTGAAGTGAGCAGAAGAGGAGAACATTGTACACAGCAACAACAACATTGTGGGATGATTAACTCTGATAGACTTAGCTGTTCTCAGCAATATAATGGTCCAAGACAATTCCAAAAGACTCATGATGGAAAATGTTAACCATATCCGAAGAAAGAGCTATGGAGTCTGAATGCAGATTGAAGCATACCACTTTCACCTTTTTTTTGTTTTGTTTTGTTTTTTGTTTTTTCTTTCTCATGATTTCCCTTTTGTTCTGATTCTTCTTTCATAACATGATTGATATAGTAATATTTTTAACATGATTGCATATGTATAACCTACATCTGATTGCTTGGTGTCTTGGGAACGGGAGAGGGGGGAGGGGGGACAGGAGAAAAATTTGGAGCTCAAAATTTTAAAAAATTGAATGTTGAAAATTACGTTTAAAAATTATATGTAATTGGAAAAAAATATAAAATAGTATTAAGGAAAAAAAATAAATACATTTCAGCAGTGCAGGAGTCTCGTGGAAGGCACAGTCTCCAGAAGCTGTTGTACAAGTTGTTTTGCAAAATAGACAAAAGTCCAAAGAAAAGGCTAGGGAGGCTCAGAGAATGGTCACCTCTAGTCACAATAGTGGGCTCCAGGTACAGTCAGGAGGTGTTTCCAGAGAAACCACAAAACCACCTCCAACTGGTTCAAACCTCCTCTGACCATGGGATCAGGGTCAGGTAGTCCCTCTGAGGGCTGCATTCAATACAGGAATCTATGGTCTGAAAGAGGAGCATTCTATTGAAAGCTGTGGAGGGAGGAGGAACATCAGGAAGACCATGATGATATCATTGAAGACCTTGACTTTGACAAGTGAGGTTTTGTAGAGAATAAAGGCAGGAAAAGCCCAGATGCTAAGAGTTCAAGGGAAATTTGGCTGTGAGGAAGTTCACATAGCAGTTCTGTGAAAGGCAAAGCCCCAAAGCATGAAGGTCAAAGGGAGGACAGTTATGAGTCTAAAAAATTCCTGAGCTGACCGAAGGACATAGAAGCTGCTCTCTTTTACAAAAGAAAGTGCAGGGTCAGGAAAGGCCAGGCTTATGAAAAGACAGTACAGGAAACAGTTTAGGTAAGTACCAACATTTTGAGCACATTGTCTGGAAAGGTGCCAGTTAAGTACAAGGCTGTCTCTAAGTATCAATGATACCACTGAAACAGATAACTTAAGGCAGGGAGGCAATACTATCCAGGCCAGGAGCTGTGAGGGCTTGTTTGCTGGTCTTGGAGAAACAAAAGATTCAGTGCCTCTAGTTAGGGAAAATGTAACTAATTCGCAATCAAATGGATTGCAAATTTGATCTAAACCAAAATGGTTCTAGCTTCTGAGCCAAATAGTATCCTTAGAGGAGTGGATACTTTTTTTTTTCCATGTCCTAAATTTAACCAGCTGGAATTATTTTTTTAAATCCAATCCCAGTCAATCTTTTGACATGCTAGATTTGCCTCTTAATGGGAAATCTGCATTTCATTGTACAGATGGAACATACCATTGGGTGTGCCCCGGAGAAGGAGAATTTCATTTTGGGTTGTCTGTTTAGGATATAATAAAGACACCGATTACATAATAGTTATTTCGAGCATGACAGATTGGAGACATGCATACATATGGATAAAAGAGCATAAAAGATATAACCTACAAAGAATGATGAAAAATGAAAGAGTTTTATTGGAGGTGACATCATTAACCTTTTGTTTGACAGACATGATATCTAATATATGACTTTAAAGTTTGTAAAGCAATTTCCATACATGTTCTCCCTACAACTCTCAGAAGTATTACAGAAAGTATTATCCCCATTTTATAGATGCAGAAACTGCAGCTCAGAGAGATTAGGTGATTTGTTATCATTATCATTATTATTGTTAATTGCTGGTATTTATATAGTGCTCTAAGGGTTGCAAAGCACTTTACAAATATTAACTCATTTTATCCTCACAACAACTCTGAAGAAGAGGTGCTATCATGATTCTAATTTTGGAACCAAGGCCAAAAGTGATGAAGTGGCTTGCCCAGGGTCACATAGCTAGTAAATGTCTGAGGTCAAATTTGAACTCAAGTCTTCCTGACTTCAAGTTCAGCACACTATCCACCATACCACTCAGTTGCCTCAGGTTACACTGCGGTCCTGACTTGCCAAGTATAACAGAGCTAGTGGGCATGATTTGAACACAGATCCTGCCTGATTTTAAAAGGCCAGTTCTTTTTCCACTACCCTATATTGCTTCACTACTATGGAACAAATTCAAAGATCATGGTTTTAAAATAAGTCATCACAGCAATTTTTAATATTGGCAAAGGTAAAATTAAGGGATTATTGGTATAGCATGCGACAGTGGAAAAGGGCTGGATTTTAAAAAAAAATCTGAGATGTTGAAATCCTGTTTACTACTTATGCTAATTACTACTTATGTTACCTTAGGCCAATTACAACTTCTCTGGGCTTCAGTTTCATCATTATAAAAAAGGAGGAGGATATTCTAGATGACCTATAGGTTCCCTTCCAGTTCTTCCTAAATCTATGCTATATAAATGACTCAGTTATTTAAAGGCAAAAGCAAAGAGCTTTGGGTATTACTCAGACATGGCCAAATAAGGAACACATACATCTTCTTAATGTCAGTCCTCACTCTCACTCCCGGCTGAAACAGGATCATGGCCCTCAGAAGGATCTCAGGGGTCATCTAGGCCAATCCTCTCATTTTAAAGATGAGGAAACTGAATCTCAGGGGTAAAGTGACTTGCCAAGATCGCACAGGTAATACGTATCAGAGGTGGGAAAGAACCAGGTCTGCTGAGTCCAGAGCCAGTACTCTGTCCCCTGTACTATACTGACTCAAATACTTGGGATAGGTTATGAAGAAATGGCACTTGTCCATTAACAGCTTTAGACCAAAAGCTCCTAACAAGTATCTTCAGTAGCCTTCCCTCATGTTCTTCTATAGAGTTCCATATATAACGAAATCATCTATATAGATGTATAAATGTAGATGTATATTATATATCTATCTATATATATACATATATACACATATATAATCTTTCTATCAACATCTATAGAGATAGAGTGATAGATAGATGATGACAGCATCATTAAATAGTTAATTTCACCAACCACTTTTCTATGACCTGATGAAGAGTAGCTGGGGACGCAGAAATCCCTTTAAGCATGTGCCTTGAATTGGCAGAATCCCACTGGACAGAAGGATACATTGTCCTTAATTTCTCCCACCATGGCGATCTGATAGCAGCCACTGCTTAGGTCCAGCACTGAAAGCCCTTAGATACCCAGAAGACAGCCCAGTGTTCTAGAGCTTTGAGTATGCTGTACTGCTCCTCCGTACTTCTTTTATTCAAAGTCTTATCCCCACATACCCCAATCTTCTGAGACCCCTTGCATATCACTTCTATGGTTAAAACATATAACTGGAGTTATGTCACTGAGTAACAGGTTTTTCAGGCAGCTAAGTGGCACAGTGGATAGAGTACCTGGCCTAAAATCAGGAAGACATCTTCCTGAGTTCAAATCTAGCCTCAGACTAGCTACATGACCTGGGCAAGTCACTTAATTCTGTTTGCCTCAGTTCTTCATCTATAAAATGAGCTGGAGAAGGAAATGGCTTTCTTTGCCAAGAAAACCCCAGATGGAGTCATGAAGAGTCAGACACAACTAAAAGAACTGAACAACAGGTATTTTTAGGGATTTCTGAAGGTCCCTATGTCTGAGAAGGCAAATTACCAACAAAACTCTTGAAAAGGTTAGGAGTCATTGAGACTCATTGTGTGCTTTGCTCACTGGGCACACCCTACATTCCATTCATAAAATGAGAACACACTGGCTCTTATACTAAAGCTTCTTTCCCAGAAAACCCTCGCATTCCTCAGGCACTTCAGAATCTAACTTCTCTGTGTCCTCCCTTTAGCTGGAGGCTCATAACTGAGGCAACATCTTGAAGCCACATGAAGCCACCTTTTATTGATTTTGCCTATTCTCTCTGTTGCTTGCTGTCATGTCTCCATGTCTCTAACAACTCATGTAATTGAGATACTTCATTTTGCATAAACACATACTCATACACCCCAATAATTGCACCCATACCATTTCATCATGTACCAGATGCCTTATCACTTGGTTAAGTCTAATGTGGTCCACATTTTTCACAAGTAGTACTTTTTTTTTGATAATCACTCTTTGAAGTAGGCCCTTCAAACTTAGTGCAGAGTCTTGAGGCCTTTTCTCTCCCATTGAATGATCCTATCCAGGAATGTCACATAACTACCATGTGCATTTTCAGTGCCATGAAATTGGCTATCTGCCATCAGCAAACTTTGAGTGTTCTGACAAGGTAAATACACTCAGTTCAACCTCACTGTGTGTTATTACCACATTTTTCTAACTAAATACCCTCACATTCATGCCTAACCTCAATGGTATTTTCTAGTCAGTAATCAAAGTTTTCCTCTCCTGATGAACAGGGATTTCTTCCCTGCCCTCTGCCCCAAATAAAAACACTGTAGCTTTATCTATTGACTCCCTTTCTATAGTACAGGCTAGCTGAAATTTTAAGCTAAGTGTCAGTTAGGCTAGTCCAACCATTTGAACGCAAAATTTAAAATGTAATAAGTACTCATGGACTATGAAATCTAACAACTTTATCAATTAGACAATAAAAAACCCCCACATACTTCAAAGTTAAAAGGATATACAATACTATTCCCTTCCATAGTTACTCAGCCAAGAAAATCTGGGCTATGACTTACAAGGAGTTGTAGGCTCTGATCCCACTCCACCACCCAAGCTCTTATACCTTTTATACCTTAGCCACCATACATCCAAATGTCTTACCTACTCCTTTAAAGAACCAGCCAGTCCATACTGTGGGAATCACCACCTTTATATGCAAAGTGTAGTGCAGGGATGGGCAAAGGCTAAAGGCGAAGGAGGAAGAGATTCTGATTATGGCCACATATCCTCTAAGGTCAGGCAGTGACAACCAAGTTCCTAACACATCCCACCCCTTGGTGTCAAGGTCCCAAAAGTTTTCTAGGGGGATATTCCAGAACTAAAAATAATCTTAAAACAAACCTAACAACTAGAGGAAGAACTTAATTAAAATAATAAAAATATAAAACAATATGAATTCTCTTCTTAAAAGGTATAGGAGGGGTGTAATAAATTTCCCAATAACTCTCTATAATACTTACTTTAGGGATCAGAGATACCCTCAATTTTAGGTAACTCATAGTATGGTCATTACATCATTTTCAAGAAGTATCCACAGCACGGTATAGAAGTCTTTTCAACATCCTCATCATTTCAATCAATAAGAATCCTTTCTCCCCCTTCAAAAAAAATTAATAGTCCAAGATGAGGGCCAATGTTTAGAACAATGTCTGGCACATAATAGCCAGCTAATAATTGCTTGTTCAATAGTTGAATTGAACCATTAGAAAGAAAAATATTGTCAAATTCCAGCCTGGACTTTAAAAAGGATGAAAAAGATCTTGGATGCCACTAGCATTAGCATCTTAAGCATTGTCATTTTTTTGAGGCTACCTCAAATAATCTATAAATAATCTATAAATATACACTCTCTGATTTAAGGAACCAAT
The DNA here is from genome assembly GCF_011100635.1 of Trichosurus vulpecula. NCBI lineage: Eukaryota > Metazoa > Chordata > Mammalia > Diprotodontia > Phalangeridae > Trichosurus > Trichosurus vulpecula. The sequence continues at coordinate 184,995,434 of NC_050573.1, read as the reverse complement.
GCGTAATTGTGTCAAAGTGATATTGCATACCTTGCTGAAGTGACACCCAAGTGGCCATCTGATTACTAAGAAGCTCGTACTCAAAAGGGCAAGAGATCACCTTGAAAGCAGGAAGACCCAGGTTTAAGTCTTGCTTATGAAATATACTGGATAAGTGGTCCTGGATAAGATATTTAACTTCTTAATCATCAATATAGACTCATTGCTCCCCCACGCAGACACACAGGTATATGCGCGCGTGCACACATATACGCACACACAAAACATATCCTCCAATGTACACAGTTAATGTAGATAGTTTCAAATTGATACAGCACAATACATAAATTCATAAATATAAGTGTTCCAGATGATCTTTTTATTACAAATGTAATATGGGTCCCATTTGACTTTGGAACCCCTTACTACCGCGGATTCAGTGTGATGTGTTTGGGGCAGTAATAAATATATGAATGGTGCTCAATCCCATATATAGTATGTTCTCTACCAAGAGACTAGACAGAAATGATAGCTACAATAACAAAATTTTTAATTAGGACCGAAAGGCAAAGCAAATAACAGGGGAAAATCACATAGTAGACTCATTTTCAGTTCAGTCATACAGAAAGGGATACAATCTCCAAAGACTCCTTTTTGTTGTTCAGTCATTCAATCATATCTGACTCTTTGTGAGCCCACTTGGGGTTTTCTTGGCAAAGATACTGGCATGGTTTGCTGTTTCCTTCTACAGCTCATTTGATGAGGAGCTGAGGTAAGTAGGGTTAAGTGACTTGCCCAGGGTCACACAACTAGCAAGTGTCTGAGGCTGGATTGAAACTCAGATCTTCCTGACTTCAGGCCCAGTGCTTTATGCACTGCATTACCCACTCCTCATCCATAGGCATCTATAGACGTCCATAAAAAAAGGAACAATGACCAGAGAATTCACACTTTTAGGTGATTCGGGCTTTTATGTCTCAGTTGGAACAACTTGCACAACTTCTCCCAGGAGTTGGCTATACGTTGCTGTTTATTAGCTTCTTCACGTGTCTCCCAAGGTCTCCTTGCCATTGCTACAATTCTACAGCTTCCACTCTACTCTGCCTCCCCAGCTGTCCTCCATGAGCTGCCATTTCATTTCACCTTCACACTTATCGTTCCTCTCTGGCTCCCAAACTGGCATCATCTATTCCTCTGCTAAGCTGATGCTACCATCTGCTTAAGATGTCATCTGCCACTAAGGGAGTCTTCTTCCTTGGGGAAAATGTCATTACTCTATTAGGTCCCCAGGCCTCACTCTTAGCTGAACAAGTAAATTCCTTCTACCTCTTCCCTACCCCAGAGTACAGGCTGTGTACCTCTAACCAGGCTCATAATAACTCTTACTGAGTATGAGTGGGGGATAAACACATGGGAGACTTTTCATCTGCTCATTAACTTTATGATATACCCCCAGAAGCTAGCTGGCACCTCAGGGTACCCACATTGTCTTGAAACTTCAATAAGTCAGTTCCACAGAACTGGCAAACCTTTTACTTTATTCATATCTTCAGGACAAAAAGTCATTGGCCTCCGGGCAAATGTGAGGTAGTGGACAGAGAGTTAGCTCAAAGCCAAGAAGACCCAGATTCAAAACCTGCCTTTGAATCACATTGAACATGTGACCTTTGGCAAGCCACTTGACTTCTCAATGTTGTAGTTTCTTTCAGATGAAATTGGCAGAGAAGGTAATGACCTGCATTGATAATATAACTTTCCTAATCTGGGAATTCTCTACACCAGGGGTGGGGAACATATGGCCTCAATGTCACATGTGGCCCTCTAGGTCCTCAAGGATGGCCCTTTGACAAGTTCTGTGAAGTTTGGATTCTGTCAAAGAGTCACACTTGAGAACCTAGAGGGCCACATGTAGTCTTGAGGCTGCAGGTTGCCTACCCCGGCAGCCTATACCAATGAAATCACAAGTTCCATCCACACTCCTGCATGTATATGGAGGGATATATACACTTTTGTTTTAGCAAATAAAAAAAAGTAATGAAGAAAGAACTACTGATGTAATTCGTTCATTCAACAACCATGAATAAAGTGTTTCCTATGTGCAAAGCCCTGAAAGGTGCTTTCAGGAACCAAAAGATAAATAATACCTAGACCCTGTCCTCAATTCTTTAACAATCTATAAAATTCTCATTATAGACATACAACCCTATTGACAGAATGTAGGTGGCGCAGTGGATAGTGAACAGGGCCTGGAATCAGGAAGACTCATCTTCCTGACTCCAAATCTGACCTCAGACACTTATAGCTGTGTGACCCTTAATCCTGTTTGCCTCAGTTTCCTCATCTGTAAAATGAGCTAGAGAAGGAAATGGCAAAACACTCTGCTATGCTTGCCAAGAAAACCCCAAATGGGGTCATGGAGAGTCAGACACAACTGAAAAAGACTGAATGACAACAACAACCATTACTGATAGTGCCATCAGATGGAGAAGTCTATTACTGGACTTCACACTAGTTGGGCAAGTCTCTGTATAATTCTGAGCCTCAATTCCCTCATTTATAAAAAGAAGGGGATAGAACAGATGATCCCTGGATCCTTTCTAGTCCTATGAATCTATGGTATTGTACAATTTTAGTAGAATAATACAAAAATATATCACACAATTTATGAGAGAAAATCTGATATCTATAGGAAGCTAATGTTAAATTTGGGGAAAATATACAACAGGCTGCCGTCCATTATCTGAGATCAAATAATAGTGCTCTGAAAAAAGGCGCATAAAATGTTCAATTAGCAGAGCATCTTTGTGTCCTGGTTAAGAAAAGAATCCTCTAGCCAAGGTCATGTGTCTTGTATATTCATAAGTTTTACAAACTGGTAATAGAAGAAGTAATGGGAGGTCAGAAAGTGACTTTTTCACTCTCTGGACTTTAAATTTCTGAGCTTCAGTTTTAACAGAGCCACATAAAAGAATTCGTATTTAGCATGAACACCGCAGGGGCTCCACTATACTTTTTAAAGAGGTGGTCTAGAGAAGCAGCTTTGTACTAAAGGACTTGATGTCCTAAAGGGCTGTAGAGGTAATCCTTTAAAACTTGACATCTCTGACTCTGTGACAGCACACCCAGGTTTATCAGATAATAACGCTGGGCTAGGACTATGGACAACCTGGCATGACCACAACAAAGAGACTGTGACATAATCAGTATAGCAGTTTGGGTCAGACAAAGTCTAGTCAGCATTGCTAAGGGAAAACAGTGTGGTAGAGTAGAAAGCACATTTACTGGCTTTAGTGCTGGAAGGCCTGTATACAAATCCAAGCTCTGCCATCGATTACCTGAGAGACCTTTGGCAAGGCATTGAATGTTCTTGGGAATCAGAAAGGGTAAATGTTATATATAGCAAGGATGCGTTGGGTTGTTTGAAGCTGGCCTGTCAAGTTCCTTCCCAACTCTTAAATTCTTAATTCTATGGCTTTATTTTCATTTGGTTCAACAGTATGGCTGATTCATAGTTTTGTCTAGCTTATATAATTAGTTGAGTACAAATTATCTCATGACATGGTCATTAAAAACTGGCTAGTAAATTTAAAAAACCTGCTTCTTACAAATCCCATCTCTGGAAATCTTAACCAAAAGAGTTTCATATTTTTCCAATGGTCTGGCACTGTGAAGATTTTTTTTCTTTGAATTGTTTCAAAGTTAAGTCACGTCAAACACGTATTAAGTGCCTCCTGCGTGCTGTAGAAGGAAACGGCAAACTGCTCCAGTATCTTTGCCAAATAAACCCCAAGTCGGGTTACAAAGAGGCAAATATGACTGAAAATGACTGAACAATAGCACGTAGTAGGCATTTAATAAATGTTTATTGATTGATTGCTAAGAGCTTTTCGGCAATTGCTAAAAAAGAAAGATAAAGGGCAAGTAGTGTCAGGACTAGAGTCAGGAAGACTTGAGTTCAAATCCAGCCTCAGACACTTACTAGCTGTGTGACCCTGAGCAAGTAGCTTAACTCTATTTGCCTCAGCTTCCTCATCTGTAAAATGAGCTGGAGAAGGAAATGATGAACCACTCCAGTGCCTTCGTCAAGAAAAACACAAATAGGGTCAGGAAGTGAACAACAATCACCAAAAAAAGAGACAATGGCCTTCCTCAAGAAGTATACATTTTAATGGGGAAGATAACACATAAAAATGGACTGAAATATTCTGCAGTGAAGCCTAGTAGGCAAGGAAGATGTCTGCCCTAGGTACTCTTGTTAAATTAAGGTTCTGGGAGTAAGAAGCTCTCTATTTCCAAATCAGAGGCAGGGATGGCAGGGACAGAGGGTACTTCTGAGGTGTGAGTTTCTGAGTTCCAGGTTTGAAATTATTTTCCACAGGCATAGTCACTAGTATTCACCCAGGTAACTTTTTTTGTGGACAGGCTGCCCAAAAGATTGTGGAAATGCTATAGACACAGTGCAATAAGATTTTACCAAAATATTTGGGAAGAATCTCCCATGTTGTCTTTGAAGATAAAATGGAGAGGTGGAATCTATATGATAGTACAGTGAGAACATAACGATTAATCATTAATGGAGTCAATGTCAACTTTGGAAAGAGCACCAGATTTGGAGTCAGAGGACCTGAGTTGGATGCTGGCACCTAAGAACTTAACTACCCATGTGACCCCAAGCTGGACATGTAGTTTCTTCAGTTATAAAATGATTAGACTAGGAAAGATAATCTCTAGCATTTCTTCCAATTAGTTTTAAGTCAATGAACACGGAGAAGCTTCTTTTGGAATGCCTAAAAGATCTGTTCTTAGTCCTGTGCTGTTCACTCTTTGTAGTGAAGTCAATGAAGTCATTGAAGGCATGCTCGTTAAACATGCAGATGACAGGAAGCTGATAGGAATGCCTTCCATGTTAGAGTTGATTCAATGCTATAATGTTTAATAATTGCATACTGTACATGAGACCCTGTGCTTGGTTCTGGGCAAGGATAAAACCAAACAGCCTCTCTCCTCAAAGGACAAATAAGTATAATATGAAGCAAAATACAAGTGAAATAAAGATAATAACTGCCATTTATACATCACTTTGAGGTTTGCAAAGTGCTTTAAATACTTTATTTCATGTGATCTCCACAGAAATCTAATGAGGTAGCTACAATTATTACCCTCTTTTTTACAGTTGTAGAAATCAAGACTAAGTGAGGTTTAGGACCTGCCCAGAGTCACCCAACTAGGAAGTGTCTTAGGCAGGATTGGAACTCAGGTCTTCCTGACTCCAAATTCAGAGTTCTGGGACAGGGGGATTAGGGAAAGTTTTATAAAGAAGGTGGCATCTGTGATGGCAGAAAGAGAGTCTCATATTTTCTCTTTCTCAAACAAATTTATTTTAGAATTAGTCTTAATTTCAGAGTAAATTGGGTAGTCATGTACATAGTCTATTTTTTTTCTTTTACCTTGCTTCTTGTGTAAAGACAGCCAAAAGACAAAATAATATCTGCCTAATCCCAGACCTCATTGGACCAGGAGATTTGGGAGTCTCTATCCTTGCACCTGGAACATTGCAAACTGTCCCCAAGGCCAGTGGATGGTTATTTGTAAATCCAGCATGACTGTTTGCTTTTCTCATAATATAAATAAAGACCTGTGGGAAATGACTCATATTCAGAAGTCCAGTGGGTCCGTAGAGACTTCCCTTCGCTAAGGACAATCAATGTTTTTACATGCCGTGGCTTGTAGCTATAGATGAAATAGTTTTCCTAACTTGTACCCAAAGTTGTAAACAGTAGGTCTTTCTCCCATAACACATTTGAGCAGAATCTTGAAGAAAGACAAGGATTTTAAGAAGAAGAGATGAGGAGGGAGGCCCTTTTCCTCATCAGGGATGGGGATAGCTTGTATAGAGGTAGAAAATGACAAGTCAAGTTCAGGGATAGCTAGTATTCTATACCGACTAGTAGGCTGGATGACAGTCAAAATCTAAAAATGTTTTGATACCTTAAAACAGTGATGTCAGACTCAAATAGAAATGGGGGCCGCTCAATGGTACATAAGGATTCCTATGTTTTATTGCATTTTTTATTCGTTTTATCAACTATTTCCCAACTAAATTTTAATCTGGTTTGGACTGCGCTTGCCGGTGTTGTAGTTTGCATGCAGCCTCTGGGCAGCATGTTTGACACCTCTGGCTTAGAATGTTCAGCTAAATCAGATACAATAAAAAATTACTAGGTAAAAGCACCAGGTTCTACACTCTGGTTCAAATTATGGAAGTACAAGACAAGGGAAGCAGGACTAATGGAGACGCTCAGTATAAGGAAGCAGAGTGACATCATCACAATGCTAGCATCCCAGATGCTAATGGGATCCCAGTGAACATGTTTTGTTTTTGTGTTTCATTGATTCCTTTTATCTCTTACACCACAGCTATTTCCTGATATCCCCTATACTTCCATAGTCATAAAGAACAACAGTTAACCTACACAGCTACTGCATCTGAGAACTTACATAGTCTTTGGTACCCATAATCCCCATTTGTCTACCAAAAGGAGGAAGGTATGTTTTACTTCTCTGTCCTTTGGAACCAATGTTGATCATTACCTGGATTATATTTAGAGCAGCCATGTCCAGGGCAAGGATGATGATAATTTAGACCCTGGTTGCAAGTCTTCCCTCCTTCTTATCCATCCTCCTTACAAATGCTGAAGTGATTTTCCTAAAGGAAAAGTGTGACAATGTCATTTAGCTATTATTAAACTGTAGTGCCTTTCTATTAGGGAGCTAGGTGGCTCAGTGGATAGCACGCTGGGCCTCAGTCAGGAAGACTCAACTTCCTGAGTTCAAATTCAGCCTTAAACACTTACTATCTGTGTGACCCTGGGCAAGTCACTTAACTCTGTTTGCCTCAGTTTCCTCATCTGTCAAATAAGCTGGAGAAGGCAATGGCAAACTACTCCAATAGCTTTGTCAAGAAAACCCCAAGTGGGTTCATGAAGAGTCAAACACAACTGAACAACGACAAACCTTCTTATTACCTCTAGATTCAAATATGAACTCCTTTGTTTGGCATTTAACCTGACCTCTAACCTACATTTTAAATCTTATTACACATTGTTTAACTTCATACACATTGTAGTCCAACAAAACCGTCCTCCTTACTATTCCTCACATGTTGTACTCTACCTCCCAACTCCATGTCTTTGCATTGCCTGTCCCTTATGCCTGGAATACACTCTCTTTTCCCTTCCATCCCTAAGAATCCCTGATTTCCTTCAAGGCTCAGCCCAAACTTTACCTTCCAAACATAGTTTTTCCTGACTTCAAACACACCATGGCCATAACTGCTAGTACTTTCTCCAAAATCAACTACCACCTATTTTGTTTTTATCCATAAAAGCACATGCTTTCTCCTGTGGCTATATCAGAAACTTCATGAGGGCAGGGACTGTTTCACTCTTTTCTTTGTATCCTTGGTGCCTATAACAGTGCCTGGCACCTAGTAGCAACTTAATAAATATTTGTTAATTGATCATATTCTGAATGCTGTGTTTAGTTCTAGGTGCTATATTTTATGAAAATCATAATAAAACCTGTGTAAGTTCATAAAAGGGGAACAAGAAGAGGGAGGGGATGGGAGACCCCACCAGATGCACATCTATGGAAAAACTGAGTATCTTTGAGGGTATCTGATAATGGTCTTCAGGTATTGGAAGAGCTATCAAGAAGAGAGGCTTTCAGGGCAGCTAGTTAGGTGGCACCGTGGATAGAGACTGATTCTGGAGTTAGGAGGACCTGATTCAGATTTGGCCTCATATGCTTGACACTTACTAGTTGTGTGACCCTGGGCATGTCATTTAACCCCAATTGCCTCCCCCCTCCAAAAAAAAAGGCTTTAGATTGGTTCTGCTTGACCCCAGAAGGCAAAACTAGGAGTAATCAGTGAAAGTGACAAAGTGACAGCATTCAGCTTAAGTAAGGAAAACTGTCATCACAATGAGGGCTGTCTAAAGTGGAATGGACTCCCTTACTGGAGGTCTTGAAGCAAAAGACAGGTGAATTGCAGCAATGTTATAGACAGGATTTTTGTTCAGGTAAGGGCAGGAGGTGGTGTAATAGACAAAGTGCCAGACTTGGAGTCAAACGTACCCAAGTTCAAATCCAGTCTCAGATACTAACTATCTATGACCCTGAACAGGTCACTTAACTTCTTATTGCCGCTGTTTCCTCATCCGTAAAATGGGGAAGATAATAGCACCTATCTCCCAGGGTTGTTGTGAGGATCAAATGAAATAATAACTGGAAAGTGCTCATCACAATGTCTGGCACGTGGTAGATGCTATATAAATGTTAGCTGCAATAATAGCAATATTAAAATTATTATTCATAGCATAATAATTATTTATAACATTATTATTATTATTATTATTAGATATAGGATCTTCAATTTCCATCAGTAGCTATGAGGCAATTGGTAGGCTGCATCTTCACCAGGATGTCTTTCCCAAATGATGTCTGAGCGCACTGGGCTGGAAGTGTTATCATTCTCATGACTTGGGTTCAGGGCCCTGCCTGTGCCCATCAGAATCCAAGAGGAGATGGTGGTCAAAGTGGTAATATAGTTTGATGTGCCTGGTACATGCTGCCTCTTCTCTCTCCCTCTATAAGTATAATAAACTATGCTTATAGCAAAAGATGTCGAAAAAGCTTTTGACAAAATGCAAAACTCATTTCTGTTAAAATCAAGATTACATATAGGAACAAATGAATCTTTCTTTAATTTAAAGCATTCCTTATCTAAAACCAAGAACCTGCCTTAGAGTGATAGGAATACTCTAGAGGCCTTTCCAATAAGATCAGGGGTAAAGCAAAGATGTTCTTCATCACTACTTATTTGCTATAGTGCTAGAGATGCTAGCTATAGCAATAAGACAAGAAAAATAAAATGAAGGAACACATACAGGCTTAGATGAAACAAAATTATCAGCTTTTGTCCATGATATGGTCTACTTAGAGAATCTCAGAGGGTCAACTACAAAAGTAATTGAAACAGTAACTTGAGCAAAATTCAGGATACAAAATAAATCCCCATAAATCATAAGTATATTTTTATTACAAACAGAGCCAACTTGGAAGATACATACATAAAACTTCCATTTAAAATAACTACAAAATATATATAATTCTTGAGATTCTACCTATTAAGGCATGCACAAGAATGGTATGACTATAACTAGAAAACTTTTTTCAAAGAAATAAAAATAGCTCTAAATGAGAAAATATTAATTGTCATAAAATACTTCCCGAATCAATATACTCATTCATGCTATACCAATCAAATAGCAAAGGATTGGTTTGTGGAGCTAGAAAAAAAAATAAAACCCAATTCATCTAGAGGAGCGGGCTTTATGAAGCCCAGTGAAAACAGATTCTGAAGGGGCAGCTAGATGGTGCATGGACTGGAGCACCGGCCCTGGAGTCAGGAGGACCTGAGTTCAAATCTGGCCTCAGACACTTGAGACATGTAGTTGATGTGTGGCCTTAGGCAAGTCACAACTTCAATTTCCTTGCCAAAAAAAAAAAAAAGAAAATGGATTCTGAAGGACTTTGCATGTGTCAAATGAGGAGGGAGGAGAGAGAGAGAGGTTATGAGATGTCAGAGGACTGGAAAGGTTCAGAGCAGGGCAGGTTATGAAAAGTTTTTAATCTGAAATAGATCAATTTATATTTGAGCCTCGAGGTGATAGGGAACCACCAGAGTTTATTGAATAAAAGGAAGAGATAAACATGGTCAGATCTGCACTTTTAGAAGATTAATTTGGTGGGGCAGAGCCAAGATGGCGGCTAGAAAGCAGGGACTGACCTAAAGCTCTACCCCAGGACCCTCCAAACCCCTATAAAAAACGGCTCTGAACAAATTCTGGAACTGCAGAACCCATGAAATAGCAGAGGGAAGCAGGGCTCCAGCCCAGGACAGCCTTCATGGTTACTGGGTAAGGTCTATCACACGGAGCTGGGAGCGGAGCAGAGCAGAGCCCAGCATGGGCTGCGCCCAGACCAACCAGACCAGGAACTGAGTGGAACAGGCCCTAGTGCCCTGAATCAGTGAGCTGTGGCAGTTACCAGACTTCTCAACCCACAAACAGCAAAGACAACAGAGAAGGTTAGTGGGAAAAATTGCGGGGAAAGGAGTTTGTGGTTTGGCCACTGCCCTGGAGGCAGTGGAGGTGGTGCAGCTACAGAACTACAGCTGCAATTGCTTCAGGCCCCAGGCCCACCTGGTGGGAGGAATTAAGTGGTGTATCAGAGCGGAAGTGCAGAGCCTGCTCAGATCTGAGTCAAGGTCTGGGTTGGTCATTCTTGGGAGAGGAAGAGTACTGGTGTGGCAGAGCTTGCTGTGTAGAAATAGCTCTGAAAACAACAACACATCCCCTCAAGCTTGGGACAAAGTACTCTCTACTCTACAAGAAGTCATACCCCCAAAAAAACTCAAGGGTCAAGTAGTTGGCTGGGAACATGACCAGGCAGCGAAAATGCTCTCAGATTCAGACTCAGACTTTAGAATCTTTGGTGACAAAGAAGACCAAAACATACAGCCAGAAGAAGTCAACCAAGTCAAAGAGCCTACAACAAAAGCCTCCAAGAAAAACATGAACTGGTCTCAGGCCATGGAAGAGCTCAAAAAGGAGTTGGAAAAGCAAGTTAGAGAAGTAGAGGAAAAATTTGGAAGAGAAATGAGAAGGATGCAAGAAAACTGTGAAAAACAAGTCAATGACTTGCTAAAGGAGACCCAAAAAATACTGAAGAAAACAACACCCTAAAAAATAGACTAACTCAAATGGCAAAAGAGTTCCAAAAAGCCAATGAGGAGAAGAAAGCCTTGAAAGGCAATATTAGCCAAATGGAAAAGGAGGTCCAAAAGACCACTGAAGAAAATACTACCTTAAAAATTAGATTGGAGCAAGTGGAAGCTAGTGACTTGATGAGAAATCAAGATATTATCAAACAGAACCAAAGGAATGAAAAAATAGAAGACAATGTGAAATATCTCATTGGAAAAACCACTGACCTGGAAAATAGATCCAGGAGAGATAATTTAAAAATTATTGGACAACCTGAAAGCCATGATCAAAAAAGAGCCTAGATATCATCTTTCAAGAAATTATCAAGGAGAACTGCCCTGATATTCGAGAGCTAGAGGGTAAAATAGAAATTGAAAAAAAATCCACTGATTGCCTCTCGAAAAAGATCCCAAAAAGAAATCTCCTAGGAATATTGTCACCAAATTCCAGAGCTCCCAGATCAAGGAGAAAATACTGCAAGCAGCCAGAAAGAAACAGTTTTAGTATTGTGGAAACACAGCAGCTTCTACATTAAGGGATCAAAGGGCTTGGAATATGATATTCTGGAGGTCAATGGAGCTAGGATTAAAACCAAGAATCACTTACCCAGCAAAACTGAGTATCATGCTCCAAGGTAAAATATGGATTTTCAATAAAATAGAAGACTTTCAAACTTTCTCAGTGAAAACACCAGAGCTGAATAGAAAATTTGACTTTCAAACACAAGAAGCATGAAAAGGTAAACAAGAAAGAGAAATCACAAGGGACTTACTAAAGTTGAACTGTTTTGTTTACATTCCTACATGGGAAGATGACATGTATGATTTGTGAGACCTCAGTATTAGGATAGCTGAACGGAATATACATACATATGTATATATACACATACATATGTGTGTGTGTGTGTGTGTGTATACACAGACAGAGGGCACAGGGTAAGCTGAATATAAAGGGATGGATGATACCTAAAAAAAATAAAATCAAATTAAGGGATAAGAGAGGAATATATTGAGAGAGGGAGACAGGGAGAGATAGAATGGGGTAAATTATCTTGCATAAAAGTGGCAAGAAAAAGCAGTTTTGTAGGAAGGGAAGAGGGTGCAGGTGAGGGGGAATGAGTAAATCTTGCTTTCATGGGATTTGACCTGAGGAGGGAATACCATACACACTCAATTGGGTATCTTATCCCACAGGAAAGAAGGAGGAAGAAGATAAAAAGGGGGGACAATAGAAGGGAGGACAGATAGGGGGAGGAGGTAATCAAAAACAAACACTTTCAAAAAGGGACAGGGTCAAGGGAGAAAATTCAGTAAAGGGGGATAGGTTAGGAAGGAGCAAAATATAGTTAGTCTTTCACAACATGAGTATTGTGGAAGGGTTTCACATAATGATACGCATGTGGCCAATGTTGAATTGCTTGCCTTCTTAGGGAGGGTGGGTGGGGAGGGAAGAGGGGAGAGAATTTGGAACTCAAAGTTTTAAAAGCAGATGTTCAAAAAAAAAGTTTTTGCATGCAACTAGGACATAAGATATACAGGCAATGGGGCATAGAAATCTATCCTGCTCTACAAGAAAGTAAGGGAAAAGCGGATGGGGGAGAGTGGGGTGACAGAATGGAGGGCTGACTGGGGAATGGGGCAATCAGAATATATGCCATCTTGGAGAGGGTGGGGAGGGTGGAAATGGGGAGAAAATTTGTAATTCAAACTCTTGTGAAAATCAATGCTGAAAACTAAAACTATTAAATAAAGTTCAAAACATACTACCACCTCCGATAATAACTTCCATTGCTTACAGGTTATAATTGCTTTTTTATATTATTGCAATTATTTAACAATAAATAAAAACATGTACCTTTAGTACTTATTACATAAAAAGGAAGATTAATTTGACACCAGAATAGAAGTTTTCCAAGAAGATTTTTTTTTGTAACTATTGATAATGTACATTGGTGCTTTTGGTGCACAGTAGGGTTACAGGCAAATATAGATGTCCTAACTTTTAGCTAAGTAGTAGTCAAATGACTTCTCTTAATTGACTACTAAGAGTCCCTCACGTGAAAGCTACATTTATCTTTCTCATCCAAATGTCTATCCATCCGACTTTTGGGGCCAATATGAGCATAAAAGTAAATGCTATTCTGTTGATAGGGATGCGTGAGTTTCCTCAGGTAACTGGCATCTCTGGCTTTGTCTATTTGTACTTTATAAAGCCCACTGGATCAAGTACAAAGTGATCCTATTTGTTTAATTTCATGGTGTGCTCCCTGTTACTCTTTTGGTTCATTCTTATCCACTATTTAAAAGGTCAAATTAGGGGTCAAAAAGTGTTCTATAGGACTCACAATGAAAAATGCGAGCCACTTTTAGAGAAAGAACTGATGGAGTCTGAATACAAATCAAAGCATTCTTTTTTCACTTTCTTTATTTTTTTCATGATGGTTCATTTTGGTCTGTTTTCTTCCACAACATGACTAATATGGAAATATGTTTTGCATGATTGCACATGTATAACCTATTTCAAATTGCTTACCATCTCAAGGGTAGGGGGAAAGAGGAGGGAGGAAGAGAGGAAATTTGAAACTCAAAATTTAAAAAAAACAAAAGTGAAAAATTGTTTTCACATGTAATTGGGGAAAAAAATAAAATATTCATTTAAAAACCAAAACCAAACCAAATCAAAACAAAAACAAAAATTGTCCCAAGTATGCTTTCCACTCCCCCTTCCACCTGCGTAGCATACTAAAAATCATAAGATCATAGATTTAGAACTGAAAAGGGGACCTCAGAGGCCATCTAGTCTAATTTTCTCATTGTCTTAATAAGAAAACTAAGGCCTAGAGACTCAGTCAGTTTACTAAGTGCTTATAATATTCCAGGTACTGTGCTAAAAATATAGGGATACAATGAAAGGTAAAATACAGTTCCAACACTGGAGGAGCTCACAGTCAGAGAGACAATGGGAGAGACAACTATGTACAAGCACACTGTATATAGGATAAGCTGGAAATTTCTAGCAGAGGGAAGAGACTAAAATTAAGAAAAATCAGGAAAGGCTTCCTGTGGAAGGTAGAATTTTCCCTGGCACTTGAAGGAAGCCGGTAGACAGAGGTGAGGAAGGAGAGCATTCAAGGAATGGGACACAGCCAGTGAAAATGTCTTGAGTTAGAAGACAGGAGTGTTTTGTTAGAAGAAGAAGAGGGAGTCCATTGTCACTGGATTACAGAGAATGTGGGGTGAGGAGAGGAGGAGAGAGAGGGGGTATAAGGTGTAAGGAAGTTGGAAAAATGGAGGTAAGGCAGGTTGTGAAGAGGTTTTAACACAAACAAAACATTTTATATTTGATTCTATAGGTGAAAGGAAGCCACTGGAGTTCAGTGTGTGTGTGTGTGTGTGTGTGTGTGTGTGTGTGTGCTATGTTCAGTCCTGGCCTTTAGGAAGATCACTTTGACAGCTGAGTGGAGGACAGGCTGGAGTGGGGAGAAACTTGTGGCAGCAGATCAACCAGCTGGCTATTGCAGTAGTCTAGATATGGGGAAATGAGAACTGCACCAGGATATTAGCAGTGTCAGAGGAGGGAATATATGAGATGTTACCAAGGCAAAATCAATAGAACTTGACAAAGTATTGAATATGAGAGGTGAAAGAGTGTAAGAAGCTAAGAATGACGCTTAGGTTTTGCACCTGGATGACCAGGAAGATGGTTCTCTCCATAGGGATGTAGGAAAAGGAGAATGTTTTGGGGAAAAGATAATGAGTTCTGCTTTGAACGCGTTGGGTTTCAGATGTCTACGGCACGTTCAGTATGAAATGTTTCAAAGGCAGTTGGAGAGGCAAAACTGGAGATTAGGAAACAGATTAGAGCTTGATAAACAGATCTGAGAGTTATCTTCATAGAGATGATAATTTAATCCATTGGAGTTGATGAGATCACCAAGTGATATAGTACAGAGGCAGAAGAGAAGAGGGCTCAGGACAGAACCCTGGGAAACACTTACCATTAGCAGTTATTTTGAGGACAAAGATCCAGCAAAGATAATTTTTGTGTCATAGAAGGACTTTGGTAGAATCCTTTCTGTTCCTATTTTTGCAAACAGCTCATGTAATATTGGAATTCGTTGTTCTTTGAATGTTTCATAGATTTCACTTGTAAATCCATCTGGTCCAGGAGATTTTTTTCTTATCTCTCCCTAAATCTATCTCCCCTCTTTTCTTTCCCTTTCTCCTCTCCCAGTTGCCTTCTGTTTTTCTATTAAGTTGAATATTTCTGGAACAAACTGTGTGTGTGTGTGTGTGTGTGTGAGAGAGAGAGAGAGAGAGAGAGAGAGAGAGAGAGAGATCGAATACCTATTGGATCAGATGAAAGCAAATTTATATGATTTCCCCACCCCCTCAATCTCTATCACTTTGTTTGCATAGTCTCCTACTTGCATATCCAGATTATGTAAGATATGATAAGTTTCCCTCCCTTTCTCCTTCTGTCTTCTCCCCTATCCATTTTCCTCCCCTCTCACTCTTTTTTTCAAAACGAAACCAAACCACTGCTTGTTCATTTTTATTTTATTTTTTCTAAATTATATGTAAATAACAATTTTTAACATTTAAAAAATTTTGAGTTCCAAATTCTCTCCCTCCCTCCTTCTCCTTCCCCTTCCGTGAGAAGGTAAGTGATTTTTTGTAGATTATACATGTGCAGCCATGCAAAATATTTCTGTGCTAACCATGTTGCAAAAAAAAATGTAGACCAAAAAAAAAAACCAAAAACAACCAAGAATAATAAAGAAAAAAATGTTTAAAATATATTGCAGTCTGCATTCATACTCCATCAGTTCTTCCTCCAGAGGTAGATAGTATTCTTTATCATAAGTCCTTCAGAATTGTTTTAGATCATTGTATTGCTTAGAATAAGTAAGTCATTCACAATTCTTTGTTGTATAATATTGCTGCTACTGTGTACAATGTTCTCCTGGTTCTGCCTATTTCACTTTTCATCAGTTCATGTAAGTCTTTCCAGGCTGTTCTGAAACCATCCTGCTCATCCATTACAATCATATACTACAACTTGTTCAGCCATTCCCCAATTGATGGGGATCTTCTCAATTTCCAATTCTCTGCCAGCAAAAAAGAGCTGCTATAAATATTTTTGCACATATAGGTCCTTTTCACTGCTTGTCTTTTTTTGGTTAACTTTCTTTATAACCCTTGATGATACTAGAATTCTGAGGAGGAAATAGTTTCTTCTCTCCCCATTAGAATGTAAATACTTCATCCTTATGTAGTCCCTACTAATTGTTCAAATTTACCTTTTAATGTTTCTCTTGATACCTGTAATTTCATTCCAAAGTTTCTACTCAAGTCTAGCCTTTTCATCAAAAATATTTAAAAGTCTTCAATTTCATTTAAGGTTCATTCTTACCCCTTAATCTTCATAGGAGTATACTCAGTTTTTCTTAGTTATTCTTGGTTATAAGTATATATGGCCAGATCCAAATTAGTGTGAATAAACAATTCCTTGAAGTTGTCATGTGTATTCTAATTCACAACATTAGAAGTTACAATTATATAAAATGTCATCATTGGTTCCAGTCCAATGCAAGTATGTAATTTGAATTCAAATAATGCAACCTCTTCATGGGGATCTATTATTCACACTAACCAGGACCTAGCTTTACCTTCCCTCTCTCCTTTATAACGGTAGCTGTCAAATCTTGTGTGAGGCTGACTGTGGCTTTCTGACACTTAAATTCTTTTTTTCTGGCTGCTGGCAGTATTTTTTTTTAAACATGGAAACTCTGAATTTTGGCTATGATGTTCCTGGAAGTTTTTATTTGGAAATTTCTTTCAGGGGGTGACTGATGGATTCTTTCTATTTTTCACTTTGCCTTCTGGTTCTAACAGTTCTGGGAAGTTTTCATTCATGATTTCTTGAAAGTCATACTCTTTTTTGGGTCATGTATTTCAGGGAGTCAAATCATTCTTGAATGTTTTTCATCTTTGTCCTATTTTTAGGTTAGTTGTTTATTATATGAGATACTCCATATTTTCTTCTATTTGTTTCAATATCTTTATTTTGTTTTAATATTTCTTGTTTAGTAGAATCATTAACTTCTATTTGATTTGTTCTAATTTTCAGGAATTCTCTTATTTGGGTAGGATTTTGTACCTCTTGTGCTAAGCTAATTTTGTACCTCTTGTACTAAGCTAATTTTCCTTCTAAGCCTTTCCTCTAGCACTCTCATTTCTTTGCTAATTCTCTCCTCAAAAGATTTAATTTCATTTATAATGTGATTTTTTTAAACTCTTGTTTTATTTCTTCTCTAAATTGTATAGACTCAGCCTTGTGACCAAGATGTGTTTTTCTTTGAGACTTTACTTATAGACAAAGTCATTCTCTTCTTCTAGATTTGTCTCTTGGGTGTCTATAATGGCATATAAAGTGGGACTTTTTTGTTGTCTTTTGTTTTGGAGTGATTCTAAGCACTAAGGCAATCAAGTGCCTTTGAGTCTTGCCTTTGTTTCCATCAAGGGTCTTTGATTGAATTGAGATTCTTCGATGACCTGTTTAAGTCATAGGAAGGCCTAGGTCACATGAGTTTGAGTCACATAGTTGTGATGCCCTCTGACCCTGAAGAAGTATATCTATAATCTGAGGTTAACATTTTGCTTGGGGCTCACTTACCTGAAGAGTGTTGTGTGATTTGACCAGACGAGACTCTGGGTAGCCGTTAAGGAGCCCCCGGTTTTGAAAAATCCAGATGTTGGTGCTTCTCTCTCTGTATGTAATGTCTTGGTCAGATGGCTAGAAGCCTGTCTGTTGATTTGTGCTATTTTGCTCTGTTTATATAATTTCTGCTTGTAATTTTTGTTTGTGTTTTCTCTGAAGTTCTGGGTGCTGACTTTTTCCCCTGAATTAAGTGAATGATATATGTATGTTTAATTAAAGTAAGATTATTAATCCCTTAAAGTTGCTTTCCTTACAAAAGCAAATGAGAAGAACCTGTGCTAGCAGTCATCCTATGTGCTGGTGTTATTGACCTTACATAGCCACAGTAGCAGCAAGTAGCATTGTTGTTACAGCATCCCCAAGTCCATAATAGTTTTTTATTGTCAGTATCCTTTTTGTTTGTTTGTTTATTCATTCTTCTAGCTTTACTTCCTAAATTGGAACTTTGTATCAGGGCCAGCCTTCACACACCTCTGTGGGGAATGTTAGGACCTACCTTGTTTGGTCATGATCTATGTTCTCTGGGTTTCTACTGCTGATTTCTCTAGGTGTTGAATCTTGTCTTCTTCAAGGATATCAAGGTGGCTCAGGCCAAAGACCTGGAAACTTTCAGCATGCCCTAAGCAGACTGATCAACGGTAGAATCTGATCTCCTCATATTAAGGAAAGTCAGTCCTAGATAGATTAAATGTCTTGCCCCAAATCATATACTACTCTTAGTAAGAAAGACTTGAATTAATGCCTAGGCTGGTCAGGTTTGGGGAATTAAAAAAATAGGGATGATGCCAAAATTAATGGATTTATCAGATAATAACATGCAAGCCACTGATAGAATATTTACTCTTTAAAAAAAATCTGGATGCTCTCTACCTCACTGACATCCTCAGATTCCTACTTTGGTCTGGTGTGGGGAAGTGAAGGGATACACATAGGTAGCTTAATCCCAGCTTAACCCATGTAGCAGGCTGGTTCCAGATGGCCCACAAATTTTAGGAATTGTGGGATTTTATAATAAGGGAGGTAAAAGGAGCTAGAACTTTCTACAGTGACACTAATCTTAGAGTAAGTCAATAAAACTGAACGCAGAGGTTGGTAATGTTCCTTTTGTGTCAGGAACTACATAAAACATATTGACCAATTACTCTATCTCTATTTGTATATATTCCTGCCTCTGGGCTTCTAATTGGCTTGCTTCAATGTCTCCTCATTCCAATTCTGTCTTTGACTGTATCATACTTTTGAAATGTGGCCCATCTATAAGTTGGAGATTGACTATCTCTACAACACACCTAAGTGTGTATCCATATATGTGTATGGTACACATAAGCATGTGTGTATATACATATATACATATACACACACATATATGTATTGCGTATACTATACATACATATATGTATACATACATATACACACATATATAGTATGTATATATTATAATATATACACACATAAACACACATGTGCGTGTATGTTTGTATGTATCCTAAGTTCTGTATGAACCTTATAAACAATTTGCTGTAGGAAGAATTCACACTTCTGCTAGTGCCTTTCACCTCTTACTAGTCCAATCTCTATCCTATTATCTTTTCGGAAACGTTGAAAATGCTTAGCTGAGTATGAAATTGCCTTATCTCATGTTCTTAAATTCTTGTTCAGCTGACAAACAGTAAATAACTAAACAATTTTTTAGTTCTTTTAGCTTCTAAAATTTGATTAGATTGTATGCCATATTGTTTTTCACAAAGAGAGGTCAAGGTTAGAATTAATATCTTCACCTATGAGCCTGCAGATATGCAGAAAAGTACAGGGATTAGAATCAGAGGACCCTGGCCTCACAATTGCTAGTCATTAGCTGTGTAAACTTGGGAAATTCCTTTCACTTACCGGGCATCAGTTTCCTCATCAGTTTACTTATTATTATTGTTGCTCATCCTTAGTTCTCAAAGAGGACCAATGACATCAGGAGGGTGATGTCTTGATTTCCAAGTGAATTGGATTTAAGTGAAGTAAGACTGTGCAAAGTTATCAACCTTACTTTCTCCTTCAAAGTCATCTGAGTCCAATGTCAAGACACAGGTCAAGATGACTGGAGATGGCCCCAGATGCAGTGGGAGGTCTTAGCCTTTATAAGTTAAGGTCTTCCCAGGTCTCAGTTTGTCTGAGGCAACACCCATCCAATGATTTAAGGATAAGTAAGAAATGAAGCAAAAGATGACCTAGCTTGCCTACTCAAAAAAAAAATCAATCTGGGAAGGGAAGACCCTTAGGGTTTCTGGCCAGAACAGAAACAATTGCTATTTACATTCACTCTGAGCCATCAAAACCCAAACAGTGACCAAAGGAGGATTGGGCCAGGTGAGAGGGTTGGATTAGATGATCTTAGAGTTCCTTTCTAGTCATTGATCTTATAAATTATCCATGCTCAACAACTCTTAAACTTGTGTATATTTGATTCTATGACAATTCTAGCTTCCATCAAAGAAAGTATGTTTCACCTATCCATAAGTCTGAGAAGTAATATGTTCCATTTTCTTCTAATTTTTTTGTAAAATCTCTTTTGTATCTCTTATGTACCATTTTGACTTTATCTTGGTAAATGATGTGAGATATTGGTCCATTTTTAGTTAATTTTATTTTTAGGTGTAAAATAGAGTATTTTAATTACATTCAATTAAAAACAGTTTGTACAAACAAAACAAATGAAGCCAAAATTGAAAGGAATGCATAAATTGGGGGGGGAGGGCTTATAGACAGTTTATCAGATAAAGGTCCCATATCTAAATAAACATAAAGAACTTTGTCAAATATATAAGAATGCAAGTCATTCCCCAATTGATAAATGGTCAAAGGATATGAACAGGCAGTTATCCAATGAAGAAATCAAAACAATTTATAGTCATATGAAAAAATGCTTTAAATCATTATTGATTAAAGAAATTTAAATTAAAATAAACTTGAGATATCATTTTACACTTACCAAATTGGCTAAAATGATAGAAAGGGGAAGTGACAAATGTTGGAGAGGATGTGGAAAAACTGGGACACTAATTAATTGTTGATGGAATTGTGAACTTATGCAACCATTTTGGAGAGCAATCTGGAATTATGCCCAAAGAGTCATTAAACTCCTATGCCCTCTGACCTAGCAATACCATTATGTTGGTCCATTTCCAAAGATGGTTAGGGAAAAAGGAATAGAACCTACATGTTCTAAAATGTTTATAGCAGCTTTCTTTGTGGTGGCAAAGAACTGGAAATTGTAGGGATGTCCATCAATTGGGGAATGGCTGAACAAGTTGTGGTATATGATTATGATGGAATACTACTGTGCTATAAGAAATAATGAGCTCATTGATCTTAGGAAAACATGGAAAGGCTTGCACAAAATAATGAAGAGTGAAATGAGCAGGACCAAGAGAACATTGTATACAGTAACAGCAATATTGTTTTAAGAATGACTTTGAGTAAGTTATTTTGTCTATTATAAATATCCAGGTTAGCTATAAAAGACATGTTAAGAAAGATGCTATCTGCTTCAAAAGAACTGATAAATATAAGTATGTATAAAATAATTTTACATATATACACATTTGCATATGTGTATATATGCACTACGTACACACATGTACATATACATATATATACATATTAAATATGACTATTTGTTTCTAGTCATAGCCATCTCTAGGGAGGGGTGGGGAGAAGGAAGAAAAAAAAGAAATTTATATGATAATTTTGTTGTATATTTAAAAGGAATAGCAAGTTGTGCATAGTAATTTATAGTTTCATATGTAATCATCTTTTTTATTGTACTGTGTTATGGAAATGTTTGCTTTATTCCATAAACTAAAAAATAAAATAACATTTAAAAACAAACCAAACCAAAAAAATTAAATAAAAATTAAAAAAAATAAAGTATGTGTCACAAGAGCCTGGAGGAGGAGTATTTGAGCTAAGAAGGAGGAAATTATAAAGGTGATTTAGAGGGCTTTGGAATTATGAAATGATCTCTGCTAGAGGAGTTCAGAAAGAAGGGAACCTATTGTGAGTTTTGCTAAATAAATAAGGACTTACAGAGAGATAAAGGTTGTGGGACAAGTAAAGGCAGGAAAGTTGGAAATAGAGATTAGTGAACAGAACAATTTATCTAAAGTAGAGGGTTAAAGCAGTAGTATGAATAAGGGCTAGAGAGATTGAATTCGATATCTCTGTAATTTAGGAATATCCTTGCTATGGAGGTACATATGCCCTCTTTGATGACCTTGGTCTTTCTTTGTGAGAACCTGGTATTATTTGTGACTCCATCTCTTAAGTGAAAGCAGAACCATATCATCACTGGTCATTTGTCAGAGATTTGCTCATCCATGATCAATGCAGAGCCTGTCTCCATGCTTTATGTTCATTATTCTCTATATCCCTGCAATATTTCTTCTGCCCACCTGCTATTCAAATAGTTCCTAAAGTCTCTTTCATACACATCGTGCACAGTGGAATTTCAAGTGTAGCTCCAATGGAATGTGTTGTCATTGTTCATCATTTCAGTCACATCCAATTCTTTGTGACCCCATTTGGGGTTTTCCTGGCAAAAATGCTGAAGTGGTTTGCCATTTCCTTCTTCAGCTTATTTTTACAGATGAGGAAACTGAAGTAAACAGGTTTAAATGACTTGCCCAGGGTCACACCACTAGTAAGTGTCTGAGGCCATGTTTGAACTCAGGAAGATGACTAGTCTTCTTGACTTAGGGCTCGACACTCTATCAATTGCATCACCTAACTGCCCTCTGACAGCATAAGCATATCTAAATATTGAGTATGTTTGGTGTAGAATGGTCATGCCAATGTCAAAAGACAAGGACAATGATCAAATTCATGGGTCAAGTTTCTACTGATAATTCAGTTGTCAAGGCTAATAAAATTTAATATTTTGTTAGGGTTTTTATTTTTATTCTAAACTATTATTATGATAATTTATGCCTTAATTACTTCATACTGGCTTGATAACACGTTTGAATTTTTATTTCTTATATGTGACAAAGAGTTATAGCATGGAGCAGTAGCTAGAAAGTTGTCTTCAGAACATGGATATATATTGGTATATATTGGTTAGGTGACCTACTCACTTCACTTTTCAGTACCTCAGGCAACTCTCTAAGACTAGAAATCATGATGAAGGTGCCAACCTGCATTGGTAAAAGGAGTTCCTTATCTCTCAATGGATGGTTGCTATACTGACGGAATCACAGATTTTTTAAAAATGCATACATTTTACAATAGGGATTCAGGCTCAGCAAAACTATTTCGTAGTAATACCTGTAATAAAGGTACATGTTTTTTGGATTAACAAATGAGTAAGGGGATGACATGATCACATCTGTACTTTAGGAAAATCGCTTTAGTGGCTGAATAGAGGATAGATTGGAGTGGGGAGGGACTTGAGGCAGGCAGACCTGCCAGCAGGCTATTGAAATCATCTGAGCAGGAGGTGATGAGGGTCTGCCTTTGAGTGCTGATAGTGTCAGAAGAAAGGGGCCTATTTAAGAAATGTTGCAAAGATGAAACCAACCGGCCTTGACAACAAATTACATGTGAGGAGTGTGAGATAGGAGGAATACAAAATGACTCCTCAGTTAAGAGTCCAAGGGACTGGGAAGGTGTTATTGACCTTTACTGTAACAAAGACGGTAGGAAGTGGGAAGGGTTTAAAGGGAAAGATAATGACTTCCATTTTGAACATATTGAGTTTAAGATGTCTACTGGACATTCAGTTCAAGATATCTGAGAAGCAGTTGGGCACATGAGATTAGAGGTAAGCTGTGAGATTGGTACAGGAAAGGTAGATTTGAAAATCATCAAAATAGAGGTGGTAATTAAATCTATGGGAGCTGATGAGATCACCAAGTGAAGTAATATAAGGGGAGAAAATAAGACAGCCCAGCACAGAACTCTGAGGGTCATCTATGATTATAGGGTATGATTAGGAGCAGAATCTAGCAAAGGAGGCAGAGAAGGAGGGGTCAGATAGGTAGGAGGAGAATCAGGAGAGAGTTCCAAAAACCTAGAGAGGAGAGAGTATCAAGGAGAGAGTGATTAACAGAATCAAAGGCTGCAGAGAGGTCAAACAGAATAAGGACTGAGAAAAGGCCAATGGATTTGGGAACTAAGAGATCATTAGTAACTTTGGAGAGAGCAGTTTCAGTGAATGATAAGGTTGGAAGATAGATTATGAGGAATTAGGAAAAGAACGAGGGACACAACATAGAGGCACCTATTGTGGATAGCCTTTTTGAAGGGTTTAGCTACAAAGAGCAGAAGAGAAATAGGATAATAGCTAGCAGAGATGAAAGGATCAAGTGAGGATTTTTTTTCATAATTGGGGAGACATGGGCATGTTTGTAGGCAGTAGAAAATAAGGCAGTAGACAGAGACTGAAAATAAGTGAAAGAATGAGGATGACAGAAGAAGGCATCTATTGGAGGGGACGGGATGGAATGGGGTCACTTGAGCAAGTAGAGGGGTTAGCCTTGGTAAGGATCAAGGGCATTTCATCATGTGAGACAGAAGGAGACGTGTGAAGGAGGAGATAGTGGCAGAAGGCACCTTAGTGACAGGAGATGAGGAAGAGGGAGAAAGAGAGCTCATGGCCAATGGCCTCAAATTTTTTCTGTAAAGTATGATACAGGGTTCTCAGCTGAGAGAGTGAAGGAAGAGGAAGCTATGGGAAGTTTAAGGAGGGATGAAAAGGTTTAGAAGAGCATTGTAGAGAATGTGATAGAGTTGATAAGGAAGGTATAGTAGGATTGTCTAGCAGCAGAGAGAACCCAATTGAAGTTATGTAACATAAATTTCTAGTGGACCCAGTGGGAATGGTTGTGTGATATTCTTCACCTTCATTCAGCAGCATGTGTATAGGAGTAAAGGTAGCAAATGGTGGGATTGATCTAAGGTTGAGCCTTGGTAAGGTGTAATCATGTGTGATGTGTTAAGGGATCTAAGGATTATAGAGAGGACAGTGCAGAATTGAATTGGTTCACCAAGGGGGAAAGATGGGGAGGAGAGAGTGGGTAGTGCAGGGGAGATGGCCTGAGATAAAATTGAGGAGTCAAGGGATTGGAGGTCACAATAAATAAATAAATAGTAAAATAAAGAGTAAGTTTATAAAGGAAGGCAGAAGGAAGGAGAGGTGAAAAGTCAATAGATTATAGTCAAATAAGGGGATTTCAGAATTCTTGAACACAGAGGTGGTATATTTGTGAAGATGTCTAGATCAAAGATATGACTATCTTCATTTGTGGCTGAGATGGGGTGGAGGAATAGCTCATGGGAGGTAAGTAAGTTGAGGAACTGAGTGGTTAGGGTACTTGAGAGAGAATCAATACATATATTGAAATCCCCTAAGATGAAGGCAGGAGTTGGGGAGGAGAGAAAAACTGTAAGCCAGGCACAGAACTGGTTGAGTTAGGAAGGGGAGTTCTGGGCTTCTATAGACAATAGGCACCAGAATTTTGATTAGATGGTAAATACAAATAGTATGAACCTCAAAGAGAGGTTAATGTAACAACAGTGTTACTTGCAGCTACTGTGGATGTGTAAGGCCAATAACACCAGCACACAGGAGGGCTGCTAGCACAGATTATTTAATCACTTTTCTAAAGGAAAGCAACTTTGAGGGATTAACAATCTTACTTTAATTAAACATATGTATATCATTCACTTAGTTCAGGGGAAAAAGTCAGCACCCTGAACCTCAGAGCAAATGCAAACAAAAATTGCAAATAGAGAAAATAACACAAATCAACAGACTGGCTTCTAACTGACCCTGACAATACATACATATTTGCCAGAGAGATAAGCACCAACATCTGGGTTTTCAAAGCCAGGGAGCTCCTTAACAGCTACCCAGAGGTTCGTCTGGCCAAATCACATGAACACTCTTTCAATGAGTGAGACCCCAAAGCAAATGCTAACCTCAAAGTATATATGCTGTTTCCAATCAAGGACTCTTGATTCAATCAAATACTCTTGATTAAAACAAAGGCAAGACTCAATCAAAGTCACTTGATTGTCTTAGTGCTTAGAAGCACTGCAAAAGAAAAAAACAGCAAAAAGTCCCACTTTGCTTACCATTACAGTTACTAAGTGAAGAAGGAAGAGGAAGAACCTGAAAGTGGCAATGGGAAGCAAGGACTGAGCCACAGCAAATGAGTGAAGGTACAGCCAGTACTGGAAAAGATAGCCAGGGAGGCTATGTTATCAGGGAAGCCAGATTTCAGTAAGGGTTAGTGGACGGAAGGAGTAGGAGAGGAAAAGATTTAAGATGGAGGGAAGTTTGTTGCCTAGGGAGCAAGCATTCCAGAGGGCGCAGGGAAGGGCTGGGTGGAGTTAGGTTAAAACTTTGGTGTGGGAAGTTTGAAGGGGATGAGAATGAGGAATCAATGGATGTGGAATTGGGTTTGGATAATGATCCACAGGGGTTCAGTCACTGAGATTTGAAAGGTATGACCAGGTATGAGACTGTTCATCATTAATTAGAGGTAGCCACTCCTCCACCCAGGTACAGCAGGAGGTAGAAAGCCTGAAGTCACTCTTTTCTGCCTTGGAACTGTGAGGAGGATTCCCTCTCCACCACCACTACGAGCACCACCATGAGTGCTCCTCCTTGCCCCAGGACTGCCATCTGGGACTGTGACCCAGGTCAAAGCTAGGACAAAGCAAGAGAATGCTGCCTCATTGCCAGCAAAGAGATCCCTGCAATCCCCCTCTAATCAGCCACTCAATCCCACCACTGTCTGTGGGCCAAGAGCTCCAGAAGCAGTCACTGCTGCTGCCCCTGCTGCCACCACTGACTTGGGACTGAGGCCGGACTGCACTCCTCTCTCATCCAGGTCCAACAGACCTTTCCTAATGACCTTCTAAGTTGTCTTTGGTGTTTGTGGTTTGAGAAGTCTGGAAACTGCCACAGGTGCCAGTGATTCAGTGCCCTGAGGCCTGCTCCAGGTTTGCTAGGGCCCCTTCTGTGCTGGCATGACCCATGCTGGACTGTGCTGTTCTCTCAGATTGGTGTAACAGACCTTTCCTGTCGACCTTCCAGGTTGTCTAAGGCTGGAAATTTGTTTCACTCTGTCATTTTGTGGGTTCTGCTGCTCTAGAATTTGCTTAGTCACTTTTTACATGTACTTGGAGGGGTTTGGGGGAGAGCTCAAGCAAATCCCTGCTTTTACTCTGCCATCTTGGCTCTACCCCAAAAATATTTCTTAAAAAACAAGTTCATGGACCCTAGATCAAGAAGCAGGAAGGCCCTAAGAAGGTTAAGGTAATAGGACCAGAAAAGCCCTTCTGTAGTAAGTAGGATTTGAAGTGAGCCTTCAGAGAAACCAGTAAACTGAGGAGCATGTGAAGGTGTGAACATTTCAGGTATGAGGAACAGTCAGTGGAAAGGCATGTAGATAGAAAGTGGAGTATCTTGTTTAAGAGACTGCAAATAGAGCAGTAACGTATGAAGGCAGGGGGCAGTGTTATAAGTATAAGAAGGGTGACGTAAAACCAATACCAATCACTCCATTCAGTGAAGGCATCTAATCCTGCCATTTCATGGGCAATGTTCCTCTCATTTTCTTCTATGAGCTAGGACGGAGGGCCACCTTAGCTAATGCTCTAGCTCTGGAAAACATGAAGTGTGACTATGAAATGTAATGTAAAATGTAACTGATTTGATAAATGTCACTGATGCCTTTTGTTTTTCCATCAGTCATTTCCAGATATCCCCTACACCAAGGGTGGGGAACCTGTGGCCTTCTAGATCCTAAAGTGCAGCCTTTTGACTGAATCCAAATTTTACAGAACAAATCCTTTTTTTGAAAGGGCCTACAACTACACCTCTTCTGAGAGTAGAGGAGAAGACTGGAGAAGAAGGGAGAGGAGGGGAAGGAAGCCAAGGCAAAGGGAAAGGAGGAGAGGAGTTTCTCTAACTATTCCCTAATGAATGGGCGGGCACCTGCTTTGTTTCCAGGTCTTTGCTACCAAAAAAAGTGTTGCTATGGATGTTTCAGTCACATATGGAACTTTGTTTCTATCTTGGGTTATATACTTAGTAGGGAGATGTAAGGTGAAACTTCAGCATTGTTTCATTTGCATTTTTCTTATCATTGGTGATTTGTAGTATATTTTCACATGGTCATTTATCGTTTACAATTCTTCTTTAGAAAACTGATTTTTCTAAACAAACATTTCAGAACTTTTACATCAATCAGGGCTCTGTATAGTTGCTACAACCAAAACAATGATAATAGTTAGCATTTCTATAGTGTTTAAGGTTTGCAAAATGCTTCACATATATTATCTTATTTGATCCTCAGCATAACACTCCGGGGTACGATGACGGAAGTCACCTTTGATGCCATGGAAAGAATACTGAATCTGGAAGCAATGGCCTGGGTTCAGATACTGGCTTTACCACTAGCTTCTAATCAGACCTAAAGCCAGTCAACTTCATTTCTCTGGGCCTCATTCTCCTCACTGTAGAATTAGGGTGTTGGTCTCAACAACCTTTCAGGTCCAGCTTCTAAATCCATGATCATATGATTCCAATACTCAAAACATCTATGGAACTCTGTCTTCAAAACTTCCTTCAAAGATCATGGCACATCCTTTTGAATACAGTGGTGAAAAATCATCCTGTGAGAGTGTATTTGGTTTCTGGAAACAGAAAATATCACTCAAAGCCAAGTCTAGTGTCTAAGGTAGATGGTCAGTCTGGGGGACAAAAGCAAGGGATGACTGTAAAATGGTGAGATTGTCTCCTATGGAGCATAAGTTGGCTGTGAAGGCAATTCCAAAGAATTCCAAACATGTTTTGTTCCCAATATGGTTACAGGGAGCCCTTGTATTTATGGAAGACTACATTCCCAGAAAGGGCAGTTAGTCAAAGTGATGTGAAATCAAATCTGTTTTTAACAATGTTATAATCAGAGGTTGCATACTTGACCAAGGGCCTGATGATGCCCACCCAGTTATTTTTTAAAGAAACAACCACAAATGCCATACTTACTCAAGTATCTAACCAACTTTAAATGTCACACTGGTACATGGTCTTCAGAATAAAACTATGAATTGCATATAAATAAATTAAGCAGGGCAGCATGGTTTTAAAGGGGTTTTTTCACACTTCAACATTGCCATTTGGGTAGTATGATTATGCCAATTTTACAAATGAAGAAACTCAAGCTCAGAGATTAAATACCTAGCCCAAGGTCATATGGTTAAAAGTGTTCTAACTAGATCCAGGTCTATTGGCCCTAGAACATACTGTGTCTAATAAGAGTTAATATTTATATAGTCCCTACTATGTGCCAGTCACTGTGCTAAGTGCTTTACAGATAGCATCTCATTCGATCCTCTCAACAACCCTGGGAGGTTGGTGCTGTTATTATCCACATTTTACAGATTAGAAAATTGAGGCAGAGAAGGGTTAATTGACTTGCCCAGAGTCACACAGCTAGTAAGAGGCTGATTTTGAACCCATGACTTCCTAACTCCAAGCCCAGAATTCAATCCATCATACCACCCAACTCCTACCATTCTAATATGAGATGATTATATAAAATATTATTAATATAATAGAGGATAGAGTCAGCTTGGAATAGTGGGTAAGGGGCCAATGTTTGAGTAAAGAAAACTCAAGTATAAGTTCTGCCTCTTATTCATACTAGCCATGTAAACTTGGCAAAGTTACTTAACCATTTCAGTGTCCTAGAAAACTCCCTTAAGATTACAAATTACAGATGAGTTGCCCATCTGCATAGGTGGAGGGAATTTCTACATAGGGAGTTTCCCTACACTAATGAAATCATACATCCTGACCCCTCCCCCCAAAAAAGATAGAGTATCATAGTGTATGAAGTTTTTTTTTAAACCTTATGTTGTAATTATGGCTTTATTTTTATCTCAACAAATAAGAAAGTAAAGGAACACCTTTTAAGGACTCTCCTCAGTATTTGGACGTGTGTTAGCACTTCCCTTGAGTGTCAGAGCTTGTGTTTTCCAAGTTTCTATTTTTCCATACTTATAGGGGAAGTAGGTTGCTTTGGGGGCTGTATTTTTCCTTTTGCGGGTGTATTCTGGACATATGATTTTAACAGTGAATGAAATTCCCACTTGGGAAGCTCCCTCCACTGATGCAGATCACGACTCATCTGGAACAGCCTTAGAGAATTGCCTGGGGCACTTTTCCATAAATCTAAAGCCAGCTTTGTCAGAAGCAGGATTTTATCCTAAGTATTCTTTTTTTTTTTCAAAGCTGGCCCTTATCTACTACCCCCATGTTCTATTTTTCCATATTCAGAGACATTTCAAAGCCACTTATTCTTGGTCAAGCAGGAGAGGGTTCGGGTGGAGTGGTACATGCTTGAGATTGTTTTGATTAATTTGTTTGTAGATGACTTGAAAATTAGAAGCTATGTGTATCAAATTTTCAGGTGAGCTAAAGCTGAAAAGTATAGCTAATACATTCGGTAACAGAATCAGAAATCAAAAAGGCTTTGACAGGTTTGAAAGATGAGCTAAACCTAGGGATAAATGTAAAATACTGAACTTGGGTTCAAAAAATCAGTTGTACAAATACAAGACTGGAGAGACAGCTAGAAAAAAGGCTGAGTACCTCTAGTTAATGACAAAATCAACTTGAATCAGTAGGATGATGTGGGAAAAGCTAGTGCAATATTAGGCCACATTAATAGAAGCACAGCACTTAGAAAAAAGGGGGATAAGGTGATGATCCCCATGCTTTACATAGGGGTGTCTTCGGATCACTCCTGGAATCTTGTATTTCATTCTAGGTGCTACTTTTATAAGCCTATCTTGCATAATTCTGTTTGGTAGTTACCCTTAGATCACTTGTCTCCCCATCCTCAACCTACTCCTACTTCCCTCTGTTTAAAGATCATAGGGAACTCAGAAATGTGCCATTCTAGAATCTTACCAGGCTCCTCATCATGGCTCCTCAATACAGGTATCACTTCAGAGGGGACTACTAGGATTCAGAACACAGAGCATCTCCTTTCCTCCCACCCCCGCTCTCACTCACACAGAATCTCTGCCTACTCATTCAGACTGTGAACTCTAGCCTCAACACACAGACTTTCTTGCTCAAACTGCCAGAGCTCTGAGCTCCCAACACCCCCTCACCGCTTCTCTTGAACACACTGTGACTCTCTGACTGAATACCGACACAAATTCTCATCAACAATCTACCTGCTAACCCTCCTTCCACATATCCCAGGGCTAGTTTCTCCTTTAACATTTAATACCAGTTGCGGGCATATTATATCTCCACACCTCTTAAATAGGCCTGAAAAATCATGGTACAGTTTCCAAGGCATAACCTTATCAATACAGGTGTCCCCTGGGGGCCATCTCCAATGCTCCTGATCTATATCTGGCCACTGGACACGGATGGCTCCAGAGGGGAAAATGAGGCTGGTGACTTTGCACATCCCTCTCTCACTTAAATCCAATTCATTTGCAAGTCATGCCATCACCCTCCTGACATCATGGTCCTCTTCTAGAATGAAGGACAAGCAACAACAGATGAGCCCAGAATCCAAGCCCCACAGTTTAGGTTAGATAATGACCAAATGAAATGTGTCTATCAAAAGGTTTTGAAAAGATATCAACTGAAGGTTGGCTGAAGCAAACAGAGGGAAGACAAAAGGAACATGATTTCTGTTTTTAAACTGTTATCTGGGTTGATCCCAGAGGGCAGAAGTGGGATATCACAGGGATATAGCATTTAATTTAATATAAGAAAGCTCTTAACAGAGCTACTTGATGGAGAGTATCTAGCATGTGAATCTTAACATGATTAAGAGATCATGAGTTTCCTATCATTGAATGTCATCAAGTGGAGGCTGGGAGATTGGAGGTTGATAGAGATGGGATTCAAGCTTTAATATGTGTGAACTAGATAAGATAACCAATTAGAAATCCCTTCTAAGGCTAAGATTCTACATATGAGGCTTTTAATCTCAGAATCATTGATTATCTAATTGGCTCTGTCTTTTCTCTAGTCAGTTAGTCAGTACTCATTTATTAAAGACTTAACTGTGTTCCAGGCACTGTGCAAAGCACTAGGGATACAGAGAAAGGCAAAAAATAGTGCCTGTCCTCAAGGGGCATACATTCTTAAAAGAGAGAAAGCATGTAAATACACTAGGCAATACAAGATATATACAGAGTAGATAGAAGGGAAACTCGGAAGGAAACCTCTCACCTTAGGGGACTAGGAAAGGCCTCTTACAGAAGGTAGGACTTGAGTCTTAAAGGAAATCAGAGAGTCTAAGAGGTGCATTCCAGGAGCATTCCAGGCATGGGGGACAGTCATCACAAAGGCAGAGAACTGGAAAATATTAGATATATTTGTTAGAAAGGGTCATAGTAGAGGAAATAGTCTAGGACCTACTGCCCAAACTTAGCATTCCATTTCTGGCATCCATGGATTCACACAGACTATTCTGCCGCTCCCCCGCCCCTTCATAGGATCAGAGATGTAGTAGGAATTCTGACACTCAGAGTGAATTCAGTAGAGTGGGTTCCAGTCTGTCACATGACTAATGACCCCTGGCTCTCTTATGGAGAAAAGAAAAGGTGGGAAGAGAAGCACTGCAAATAAGTCAATGTAGCTAGATCAAAGAACACATGATGAGAAGTAATTAATAATCAGACTAGAAAGGTAGGAACTCTCTGCCTTTTATTAAATAGACTTCATGGCAGGGGAGGGGGCAGGAAGTGTAGTATAGTAGCTAGAAAGTTGGACTTGGAAACTGGATACAGACTATGTGATCCTAGACAAGTTGCTTAACATCTCTGAGCCTTAATTTCCTCACGCATAAAATGTGGATAATAGCATCTCTTTTCCAAAGTCATTGTGAAGCACTGGTGAGATAATGATGTAAAGTACTCTGAAAACCTTAAAGTGTTATAATAAATGCAAGCTATTATTATTATCATCGGGGGTGGGGGGTAGAGCAGCTAGGTGGTTCAGTGGCTAGAGCACCGGACTTAGAATCAGGAAGACTCATCTTCCTAAGTTCAAATCCAGCCTCAGACACTTACTAGCTGTGTGACCCTGGGCAAGTCACTCAAACCTGTTTGCCTCAGTTTCCTCATCTATAAAATGAGCTGGAGAAGGAAATGGCAAACCACTTCAACATTTTTGCCAAGAAATCCCCAAACGGGGTCATGGAGAGCTGGAGATAACTGAAAATTAGCTGTATAACAACAATGACATTATCCCCTAGGTTCAGCTCAGTGGGATACAAGGAATGATCCTCTAGAGGGCCTTCGGTCTCTGAGTGGGAAGAAGCATGGTCTAGGGCAGGGTGGGGAACCTGCAGCCTTGAGGCCTCATGTGGCCCTGTAGGTCCTCAAGTGCAGCCCTTTGCCTTAATCTAAACTTCACACAATAAATCCTTTAATAAAAGGATTTGTTATGTAAACTTGGGCTCAGTCAAAGGGCCACCCCCCAAGGATCTAGAAGGCCACATATCGCTTGGAGGCTGCAGGTTCCTTACCCCTGCTCTAGAGGAAAGAGCTCTGAACTAAGGAATCAGAAGACAGGTTCATGATTCTGCAACTGCTATTTGTCCTGACACAAATCTCCCAACCTTTCTCGGGCTCCATTTCCTCACTTTTAAAATGGAAGGGTCGAAGAAGATAACTGCTAATATCCCTTCCAGCTTTAAAGTGCTATGATTTAAGGAGGGGAGGGCCCTGTCCCCAGGTCCCCCAGAGGGAGCTCAAAAGAGGCTCTTCGGTCCTCCAAGGGTACAGTAGGCTGGTAGCAGTGTATCTTCCTCCTCACTAGACAATGCCTGCTCTCCAACACATATATACAAAGAACAGAAAAATGGCATTTTCTTTTCCACCTAACTGTGACTACTGCAGCTGCAAGATATCAGGTCCTTCTGCCAACTCTATGTCCTACAGTAATGTGGGAGGGAAGATGGTATATATAGTGGAACGAGTACTGGATTTGGAGTAAGGAAAGAGTTGACTATGAAACTATGGGAAACTTATTTAACCTCTCTGTGCCTCAGTCTGTCTCATCCATAAAATGGGGATAATGCCTATATAACATCCACTTCATACAGTTGTGAGAAAGGGCAGCTAGGTGGCACAGCAGATAGAATACCAGGCCTAGAGTCAAGAAGACTCATCTTCCTGAATTCTACTCTGGCCTCATCTACCAGCTGTGTGACCATGGGCAAGTCACTTAACCCTGTTTACCTCAGTTTCCTCCTCTGCAAAATGAGCTGGAGAAGAAAATGGCAAACCACTCTGCTGTCTTTGCCAAGAAAAAACCCAAATGGGGTCATGAAGAGTCAGACATGACTAAAAACAACTGAAAGACAAAAACCATGAAGATCAAATGAGATCGCTTATGGACATAAAGAACCTCACAAACTGAGACCTATATAAAGAATAGCTATGACAATTACAGCTTTTGTGTATGGCAAGGCTCACCGTGTTATGCTGGGCCATATCATAAATCTGTTTGTCTCCATCCTGTCATTTGGGCATAGACGTGTTCAGTCAAGAACCACCCAAAGTGACATAGTTCTCCTTTACCGATGGGGACTGCCACATGTCAGAGAATGCTACAGATCTTCTCTCACATTTTACATAATCAGTTTCTATTCTGTTGTGTTCTCTCACACATGGTGCTCTGAGTCTATTCTGAAAAGTGAAGAATACCCTCCCATTTAGATTAGTAGCATGTTTTTAAGTTGTGCTTAGATTTCTTAGTAAATGAAGTCTATTACTCATATCTGTCAAATGGAGAGAAATACACACAAGTGAGTATAATCTGTTTAAAATCCAAAAGTCTCCCTGTTTTCTTCTTCAAAGTCCTCCCCGGTATTCTCTACCAAGAATAGCAACAATCTGTACCATAGTCCTGAATTTGGGAATTTTGCATTGAGGATATATGGTCTTTTGAATTGAAGTTTCTAACTCTGTTAGGGCAGCTAGGTGGTACAGTGGGTAGAGTACTGGACCTGGAGGCAGGGAAATTCATATTCTTGAGTTCAAATCCTGCCTCAGGCACTTACTAGCTGTGTGACCTGGGCAAGTCATTCAAACCTGTCTGCCTCAGTTTCCTCATCTGTAAAATGAGCAGGAGAAGGAAATGGCAAATCACTCCAGTATCTTTCCCAAGAAAACCCCAGATGGGGTCACAAAGAGTCAAGCACAACTGAAAAATTACTAAACAACAAAAAACTTTAACAAACTAGCTCTTATCATCTTGTGCTTGTAATACCCCAGTAGCCTCCTCTTTTCTCTCCTCCTCCAGTCTCTTTAATTCCATACCACTATCGGTCAATCATTCTAAAACACTAATTTTATTGCATTACTCTCCCACTAAAAATGTTAATTACAGGCTAAATTCCCAATTACTTCTCTCCTGGATCATCTCCTGACTCTCTATACTTTGTCATAGCCACAACAACAGCCACCTTGCCCTGGAAATGCCTCTCCCCCTGTGACCCTCTTCCTCTGATTGATGAGTTCTTGACTGGGACCAAAGTTTCCAAAAATACCCAGATCATCTATGCACCCTTCTTTCTCCATTCCACTCCTGACTCCCCCTCCCCCACCTCCACCATCTTTAACTCCTCTTTTTTTTTTAATGTGTGGTCTTCTCCAATTAAAATGTAAGCTCCTTGAGAGTAGGAAATCTCTCTCTCTCTGTGTCTCTCTGTCTCTCTGTCTCTCTGCCTCTCTCTCTCTGCTTGTATGCACAGTGAATGACACTTAACAAGCATTTACAAATGCATTATGTATCTATCTATTCTTAATTTAATAATTGGTCCCCAAGCTACATTTCTAGCCTTATCTCCTCATATCAACCTCCCAGTTCTGCTCACTGAACCAAGGCATAGAAGTAATGATCCACAGAACTTGGAGGGTGAAGATATAGGTTGGGCAGGGTGTCATCAACCTGGATGTTGAACTTACATGACCAAGGCATGTGGCTCTGGGCATAAAAAGACAAAAAATGAAAGAGTCCATGCCCTCAAGGAGCTTACATTTAGTGTGGGATACAACATGTGCACAGATAAGTAATTACAATATAATTTAGACAGGAACTAAAATTTAACAAGTAGGACAATTAGGAAAGATGATCCTTCACAGAAGAGGTAGCAACTGAACTGAGCCACAGAGGAAGATAAGAATCTGGAGAGGTAGAAATAAGGAAGAAGATAATTCTAGGAAAGGGCAAGATGACTAGACATTTTGCTCAAGGTACCTCTCAGATTTCCCAGAACCTAGAACTGTTCTTCCTTCCTATAGAGTTCCTATGACTCACTGCCCCCATACTTTAATTTATGTATACATACTCTAGCAGCTTCATGTTGTGGCTACTCCCAACAGCCCCCGACTAACACTCTTAGAATCTTGGCATTCCTCTGCTAGGGCCTCCTTTCCCAACTTCTCCCTTCTCTAAGACATCTGGAATCATCATGCATGCATAGGATCTCAGGCTTGACTATGGAATCTATTCAACTGAATTTCCCCTGAACACCAGAATTACTATTATGTTTCTGATTCTAGAAATGGGAGAATGGTTTGGGTGAATTCGTAGAGGCCAGAGATGGAATGTTAAGTTTGGGCATCAGCTTCTAACCATTTTATCTAGAACACAGAGTACAAAAAAGGTTGGAAAGATAGGTTGGAGCTGAATAATAGAAGGCCTCAATGCTAGACTGGCAAGTTTATATGCAGCTATACAGAAAAAGACCAGGCTGTGATTCATTGCTTAGGGGAAATAGGATAAAGATCACCAGCCTTTTCTAACCTTTTCTAACTCTTGCCATTGACACAGAACAGAGGATCATGATGGAGGATGTTAAAAGCTCTTTCCCCACCAATTTCACTCAGCTCTTTATCTTTGACAAAATAGGGTTCTGAGGACATTTACTTTAATTAGGCATTATACAGACAAAGAATGAAGATAGATTTCTGACAATAAATCAAATATGAATAAAACTCCTAAGACTCAGAAGTGATAGTAGAGGAAAGCATAGCTGAAGACAAGTTAAAAGAGCATATGTGATCCTTGTCTGAGCATCTGCTGCATTCTGAGAGGAGCTTGGATGAGAAGAAGAGCTTCATAGCCATTGGCTGGAAGAGCTGGCTGATAAGAACTCCATAGCCCTTGGCTGAGAGAGCTTAATGAAAAGTACTGTGGCCCTCCCCTGAAGGGGAGAGGCTTACTAACCATAGCATCCCCTTCCTTAGAGATAGAGGGAAAAGTAGCAGATGGCACTAAAGATAGCACTATAGCTGTAGACTATAGCTTAAGCCCAATGACTAAAAGAGTAGGCTACAAGTGTTTACTGAAAGAGTTGTAGCCATCCCCTACACAATCGAGCACCACTTAGTGGATACTGGAGGCAGGAGGCAGGTGAAAGAAATGGCTCAAAGAATTGTAATCTTCCTCTGAAAAGAATTTCATTAATCACAGAATCCCTAGTGGATAGTAGGCAGAGAGATTATTAGATAGCCCTGAAGTTAGCTGGATAATTGAGGGCCAATTGAAGAGGCATAGTGTACATCAGACAACAGTAGAAAGCAATGCCCAGTAAAATAGAGACCTGGCAGGGAGGAGTGAGCAGTGTGATGACACTATCAGAAGGCATAGGAAGTGTCTTAAAGTGCCTATAGTAATTAGAACCAGAGGCAAGGGCATCAAATGGTCAGCTTCTTATCTAGGGTCCTATTTAAACATCTTTCCAACTCTATTCAGTTATTTGTTTGGACTAATAGTTACTACTACCTTCATTAAAAATCACTAATGACTCTAGGGAAAGGCTGCCATGCTTGAATTTCACTTGTAGTGAGAATCTCACTCTTTCATTTTCTGGCTAGGACCCTGGTTCACTCAATCTTCACTTATTGACAGACAGTTGCAATTAAGGCACATTTATTCACTTAAGTTAACAAATGATTCTCCTTCACAATAGAGCTATAAACAGAACCCTTCTTTAGTGAATAAAATGAGCTAAATGTTCTTGCTCTTTGCAGACATTAGTCCCTGGGTCATTAACCCTCCTTCCGCCATACACCCACACACCTAGTTGTGGTTTTCACGAAATATGGAAAAATCCAGAAAGAAAAGCTCAGGGCCTTCTAGCTTCTTTCCCCACCACATATGAAAACACTTCTATGGCACCTGCTGATAGTCCATTTTCCTACCCCTGGAGATCATTATACCTTGAGAACAGTTCACAAACAGGCATTAGTCTTTCTAACACCCAAGGAGGGAAGGTAGGAACTGTTTGCTCTCCAAAGAGACAGCCTAATACACAGACTTCAATGAGCACAACAAATTTTCCCTCCTCCACACCATTACTTGACCCCCATCCTAACACTTTCCCAAGTAAGGTAATGGTGATAATCATACAAGCATGTGGTTTAAGCCTTAAAGAGACTTTAGAGACTGTTGAGCCAGCCCTTTCCTTTTCCTTCTACAGGTGAGGAAAACGAGGCCCAACAAAGCAAAGGGAGTTAGTCAAGGTTACATCCAAGGAAAGTGGGAGTCAAGATTTGAACCTAGCATTCCTGATTCCAAGTCAATACTCTATAATAGAAAGAAGAGAATAATAAGCCATATGCGAGGTGCTGCTTTGGGAACCTACTCCTATGGGTGAAGAGTAACAAAGCAATCATCAAACTAGCAATAATATCAACAGCCTCAAAACCCCAAACCAGCAAATAATGGAATCCCTTCCCCTCTCTCCCAGTTCACCCTGTATGCTGCTGCCTTTCATATTCACTGACCCAACACTAATATGTAGACACACACTGAAAACACCATGGTATACTGGAAAGAATGCTGGACTTGTAGTCCAAAGACTCAAGTAAAAGTTGGGGTACCAGTCAATCAACAAACAATCTATAAGAACTAGCACTTTGTGAAGCACTGACCATATGCCAGATGGCTTGGATTAATCCTTTAATCCCTCTGATCCTTCATTTCCTCACCTGTAAAATGGGGATAATAGTATTAACACTGCTCCCTCACAGAGTTGTAATAAAAATCAAAGGCGAAATAAAGGTGCCACCTGTAATTGCAAAACAACATATGTGTGGGGTGGCCAGTTAGTAGTGATGGGGCCCAGCTGGCAGCAAGTTGAAGGCATTTACACCTCCAGGTGCCTGTGGGGTATATTAGGCTGATACTTTGGTTGTCTCCAAAGATGTCTCCTGCCAGCCAACTTGCAGGGAATGCTACTCTTGGAGTGCTACAGTCTAAAAATACCCCTGATTCTATTTAGTGACTCTATCAACCCAGATAAGCAGATTTCAATCTAAGAAAATGTCCGTCCTGTGTTAGAAAATTCATATTTGAAATCTCTTTCTAAGGTATCCTCTGACTAATCAGGGATTAATCAGCCAACTTATGGATTTGCTGGGCCATTCCCCTACCTAGCAGCATGAGCAAGAGGGAAGACAAGGAAAGACACAGATGATTAACTCAAATCTATCATTATTAGTACTTTGAAACAATTCAATTTAGGACTACAGGACCATAGATTTAGAGCTGGAAAGCACACTAGAAATCATTTAGTCCAACCCCTTCATTTTTATACATAGAGAAACTGAGGCCTAAAGAGATTGTGACTTGCCCAAGGTCACACATGTAACGCATGTACTCATTTCTTGTTTGACTCTATTTCTAGTGTTCTTTCATAGCAAATAGAGCATTGTAATCAGGAATATCTGGGTTCAAGCCCTGCCTCTGATACTTACTAGCTATGTAACTATTGGCGAGTTACCTAACATCACATCATGGAACCTCAGTTCCTTCTATAAATAAGGAGATTGAAGTGAAGTGAAGGACTTCTAATGTCACTTTCAGTTCTAAATCTATGATCCTATGGTAAAGGTAGGTACTGAAACTATTTAGTGATGTATGGATCTCTAGGTAGATTTCATTGGTCTGCCATTGCTTTAGTCCCTAGCATAATTTTTAATTATCAGAAATAGACTACATTTGGTCATTAAATCCTCCCATTAAAGTCTTGCTCTGATACCTCCTCAGGTCATGGAAAGGAACCTGGATTTCTTGAAGGCTTTTCTAGATGAGCATATGCTCCTGCATATCCTATCCCACAAGAAAAGCTTGGAGTACTAGCCTAGCGATGAACTGTGTTATCCTTCAAGAATCAGCTCAATTATTTTTTGTCCTTCATTCTCAAAGAGGACCATGACTTCAGGATGGTGAGACCATGACTTGCAAGTGAATTGGATTTAAGTGAGGGAGGGTTGTGCAAAGTCAGCAGCTTCATTCTCTCCTCCAGAGCCATCCAGGTCCAGTGGCAAGATATGAATCAGGATTGCTGGAGATGGTCCCCGCCAAAGAGCTCATCAACAAAAGGCTGACCTGCACATGATGATTTTTCTTGGTTAAAGGAAGTCATGAAGATGTTGTACTAAGACAAGAAAGAGTGGGGATCTACACCAAAGACTTGCCCGAGGCCACAAACATAATAGTTATCTAAGTCGGGACTCAAATCCAGATCTTCTGACTCCAAGTCCCATGCTGCTTCAGTGTCTAGAGAAAAGTTCCAGCACAGGTTTGGTAGTTCCATGTTTTTTAAGCTCATAAATCATTTAATTTGACATGTGAAAGTCTCTTAGTTTGCATGGGATATTCAGACATTAAGGACATCCAATCTGTGGGACAGGTGCAGCACCATTAGTGACTTTAACAGAGCAATGCCCCATCATAGCGGAGGCTAGCAAGACCATCCCTAAGTCACTCCACATCCTCACCACTCCGTCATTCTCCTCACCTGAATTACATGCAAGCAAATGTACTTCTAAGATGCATTCACTCCTCTTAACACAAGCTGCACAAACATCTGTGGAGAGACTAAGGAAAACATGGGAAAGGAACTGGGAGATGAATATTTCAACAGAAACGTGGGAAGAAGTACACTGCAAGTTGCAAACAGCCTTCTGTACCGCATGCCATAAATTAACACAATATAAATTTATACATATTTACACCACATAGTCTCAACTATATAAATCCTCAATACTCAGACTTGTGGGGTAGGTGTAAGAGAACAGTCCATATGTTTATTCATGTTCTTTGAAACTCTAGGGAACTCAATGATTTTGTGTGTCTGTACATGGATAGGCACGTGTTTATATATAGGCATTTATATTATATATGTTATATATTAATGTCCTCCATAATGGTCAGAAAACCTAACACACATCTTAAAGATTTTAAAAATCAAATGAATATCTCATCCCAGATCTCTGTGTTCAGATTTTTAGCTGCCTTCTAAAATAATTACAACCAAGTTGTGTTTGTATTATTTATAACTTAGTATTCATGTAGTTGCCTTCTGCATTCCAAAATCTTAATAAACATTCACTGATCTATACAACAACCATCTGAATGTCACCTCATTTAATGGACATGAAAGACAGCTTAAATGGTTTGCTCCAGGCTCCCCAGCAATCACAGACTGAAGCACCCTCAGAACTGAGAGATTTAGGATTGTCACTCCCAAAGCAGCTTAGGTCATGTTTCTCTGCCATTCACACAAGGTTGTGGGCTGCTGTCTTCTGTAGCTTTCTTGGAAGGAATCTGGAGCCCAGTTTCTGTTGACACTTTTGTTGGAAAAGAATGATTTTTCACAATGGTCAGGAAAGCATATTCCATCCCTGTTTGCCAGCTTGTTTTTACACTTGCCTATGTGTAGGCAGGGGCTGTCTATGTGTCTTGGCCATTGTCCAGCACTCCATGGACATTTATTAAATATGGAATAAAAACAAGTAAGTCTACCCGGGAAAAATGGTTATCCAACATAAATATGACAGTCATTTTTTTTAACATGTCATTTGTGAAGTTAGTTCAAGCTCTAGAGTGGGCAGAGGCTTTATAACCTAGTAGG
The DNA here is from genome assembly GCF_011100635.1 of Trichosurus vulpecula. Taxonomy (NCBI): domain Eukaryota; kingdom Metazoa; phylum Chordata; class Mammalia; order Diprotodontia; family Phalangeridae; genus Trichosurus; species Trichosurus vulpecula. The sequence goes on along the minus strand of NC_050573.1, from coordinate 184,953,931 downwards.
CACTGAAGAATCACAATGAAATCTCATTACCCTCATTAAAACCAAAATAACAACTGCTATTCAGTAAGAAATAGAAATGTGCTTTCTGCTGTCAATAAAGAGCACTCTGTAGACTGTGCATTGGAAAGAATCCCAGACTTAGACTCAGAAGACCCAGGTTTAAGTTTTGGCTCTATTTCATACCCAACTGGGTCAACTTGGAAAAGTCACTTACCTGTTCTGGGTCTCAGTTTCCTTGTCCACAAAATTGGTGGGTGTGGGAGGCAGAGGGAGAGGAGGAATAGATAATCTACAAAGTCCTTTTTAGCTCTGACATTCTATGATTCGGTCATAATGGGCCTGACTCTTTCATTTACATCAGAGAAGAGGTTAGCTGTATGCTATTCTGAACCCTGGAGGGGACCTTGGACCCTCCTCTTAAAATTTTTCTTCTATATAATATATAGAAATATAAATTATTTACATGTGACTATATATCCAGGCTGCCCTGGAGAATACTTTCCTGCTATAGCCCCTCTCCTAGGTGCACACCGTTTGATGGTCAAGAGGCAAACCCAGATTCACTACATTTATCTGTGTGTAGCTATTTCCAAGGTCAGCTATGTGGCACAGTGGATAGAGCACTGGACTTGGAATCGGGAGTAGATATGAGTTAGAATCTGGCCTCAGACACTTACTAGCTCTGTGACACTGGGCAAGGGGTCTAACCCTGTTTGCCTCAGTTTCCTCATCTGTAAGATGAACTGGAGAAGGAAATTGCAAACCACTCCAGCATTTCTGCCAAAAAAAACTCCAAATGGGCTCACAAAGAGTCAGACACAACTGCAACAGCTCAACAATACAAGCTAATTCCACTCCTAATACCCCCTTACGTACACACATATATACACATATCAGCATTATTAGCCACCTCCTTTCTCCATTATAGGAGCAGCATGATTCGGTACATTGATATTAAATTCAAATAGAAATGTAAAACATGCATAAATATTCCTATGGACCTCATATTGACTTAGAAAATCACAGATTAACATTATGTATGTTCTATTGTATACTTATTTATTTTGTAAAAATCTTTACATATTGCATTTTAATCTGGTTTAGGAATGTGGCCCTATGTTTGACACCTATAGTATAGTGTTTAGAGTGCTGGACTTGAAGTCAGGAAGACTTGTGTCTAAATTGTGCCTTGCTAAGTGGCATGACTGTGGGCAAGTCACTTAATGTCTCTGAGCCTCAGTTTCCTCATCTTTAAAATGGGAGGAAGGTTTGTTTGATGACCTCCATCCTTCCTTGATGATGTTTTGGTCCCTTCCAGCTCTGAATCTACTATTTCCTATTCTACCACCACCACCACCACAACCACCACTGAGAGGTAAAGGAGAATTCTAAAACTATGTGACACTTCACATATTCTGGTCACCATAACCTTGTCTACCATAGAACCTTGTCATGGCTGTTCCCTAAAGGAGGAGTGCTCTGCTATATTCTTTTCATGAATCAGAGGAAGCTGTGGAATTGAGAATCACAAGAGGCATTTCAAGGCTGGAAGCATGAAATAGAGAGGTAAGGAGTTAAATTACAAATGAGACTGAGGAATTCCTTCCAGTCAAGATATGAACAAGTCTATTTCAGACGTGAAAAGTCTTAATGCTTTTTAGGCTTCATTTGGCCTGAATTATCTACATAATTTTCTGAGCTATCCACTTCACTTTGCATAGACATAGCCTAATGGTCACAACCACAAAAACAACAATAGGATAGTGTTTTGAGCCAGGAATTGATCAAGTTTTAGAAGCATGTGAGAATGAGTCTTAACAGCTATAATAGCAACGCAAATAATTCCTTGTGCTTAGGTATTTGGGATTATATTACTTTAATTCAGACATTTTTTAAAAAGCTTGTCATGTGCCAGATATTTTATGATTTTCAAAATGTCCACGACTACATGACTTCATTTGTTTCTCACACTAACCCCACGAGGCAGAGCAGGTACTATAGCCATTTACTGATTATACCCATCTAGCAAAGTTAAATAACTTGCACAATGTCACATAGGTAGGAAGGGGCACAGCCGAGACTCAAACTTTGACTCCAAATCTACCATGATGAAGGACCATAAGGTTCCCAGAAAGAACTTTAGCTGCCATCTTGTCATGCTTTCTTACATCACATTCACACTATGTTTGCTCAATTCTAATGACTGATGAAAAGGAAATAAAAACAAGATGTGGGCTATTTGGGGTGTGCCCAATGCTGGTGTGTCTAGATCCTGAGATGAGGGGAGAATTTCATTATCTTGGCTTTTGTGTGTGACCTATGAGAGAGGACAAGTAAGTTGGAATGGAAGGAGAGAGCACATATGCTTTTGAAGCATCTAATTGTAGCAACACAGAAACACTGAATGAACTTCACATTGAAAATGTTGTCGGTTCTCCTCCAAAGCCCTGCAGTGTTAAAAAAAAACTGGGCAGAAATAGAAGGCCGAGCAAAGGCTGTTGTTTCCCTGATGTTCTTGGAAGCCAGCTCCCAGCTCTTGGCAGAGCCTCATCACTGAGCTTGAGCTGAAAACTGGGAAGCCAATGAATGACATGCATCTCTCACAATGAAAATCAATTTCGTGTTTTGCATCTTCTACAGTCGTGTACCAGAATGCTGCTGATTTGCTTCTTTCTTTAAATGGAAAGCCCTCCAGGGAGGTTTTGTGTACTCTAAACAAGATCTCTGTAGGATCAGATAATAGGGTTCTTGTGGCTGTAATACAAAATAGACAGAGGCAAAGCATGTTCACACAGATTAGAAGTTATTCAGCTGAGATGTCTTCCTTTAGTGAGACATATATTATAAATATGATTGGCATTATCTCTACTACTACTCTTTGCTGTTTCTCCATTGTCTTTTAAGAGTTCCTTCCTTCCTTCATTCTCTCCTTCCTTCCCTTCCCTCCCTCCTTTCTTCTTTCCTGCCTTCCAAGAAATCAACCTGAGAAAACACATGTGTTTTCCATAAATATTTGTCTAAATGAGTTCCATTTTTAAATTGCATGTTCTTTAAAGCTGACACGTGGAAAAAAAGTATGGAGATGATTATCACTGATTTTATTTCAATGTTCAAAGAGGAGAAAAGCCTCTCTGCTCCATAAAGACGAATAGAAAATGTTTAGGTGACCCAAATTGAATCAGCCTAAGTAAAATTGACACCCAGGAAACAGTGTGTCCTCTGAAGATGGCCAAAAGTAGTGCTTTGGAGCCAAAAGGGACTGGATTTTTAAAGTCCCTCACTACTCCCTGCTAGGGCAAACTGACCTGTCTGTCAGCTTATGCCTTCTTGACAGCTATGGACCCAACCCAGGAACAGCAGAAAGTGAGCCAATCAGTAGGTGAAAAGAGGGTTCAGGCAATGTGGATGAAATAACAGGACAATTTTGAGGAGGGAACCAGTGCTTTGAAAGTGGTAGGGCACCCATACCTAGACCTTGCAAAATCAGGCCTGCTGCTTTCTTACAATCCACATCTAATTATTCAGTTTGAGAACTGGCCTGATCCTTTAACTTTCTGCCTTCTGCCTCTAGTCATCTGCTTAGAGAAGTAGCTCTTCCATGAGAGGGAAACCAACTGAAAAATTAAGTAAGTCTGAACTAAAAACAGTTAACTTTGCTATAGGTTAGCAGCTGTAACAAGAGTCAGAGAGAGGAAAAGAAAACTACTAGGTGAAATGATTTGTTCTGGGATTCTGGTTATCTATGCTGCCTGCCTCTCATTACCACAAACAACCGAATAAATACATGTACCATATAAGGATACATATGAAACAGAGGTTGAATTGGCTGTTAGGGGTCATCTTATGAAACATATTGAGAATGATCTTTCCTGGCTCTGGTTGACCACATAGCAGCCTTGGGTCCTGCTTCTGGCCACATGTGACTCAAAGGGCTTACACTTTGCAATGATGAAGAGTTCCCCAGTAGGCAGAGCAGCCAGAATTGCTGATATCTAGGTGGATATACAACAGGAAGTGACTTTACACTCAGCTCTTCCTCCTTTCCAGATGCAGATTATGTCAGGATTTATTTGAGCCACTTCCCAAGGGGTAGATGGGCCCCTTGGGAATAAGCAGCTTGCCCTATGCCTCAGGTGAGAACCTGGCATACAGTACATGTTCTTTCTAGGCAAGCCTGAGCTGAGGGTTGGGCTGCTTCTTTTGTGTTTGTTCTTCCTAATCTTAGTTGAAATTGCATCTATCCCCAAGACAAACATATAGAATCTTGGAGGCAATCTTGTGAGTACAAAAGGTCTGGATTTTTTTATTCCCATCAGGTGATTCTGCCCTGAATGGCAGCAGGGGAAAAGTACCTGGCAACTACTCCAATTGTCCAGGTGGAGAAGATAGTCATTGACAAGAAGCTTGGCCCCAGTATGGCTGTTCTGCCAGGAAACACCTACTCTGTTGGGAATTTCTTGGACAGTGAAGAGCGCAGGAGAAGTGTAAAAGGACTAATTAGAAGTCCTGCAAATTGCTTTATGTTTTGATGAGGTTTAAATATCTTAACCTCAGTGGACTGCAATAATAATACAAGCTAAATTACTGAATTCTCTTCTGAGTTTTTTTTAGTCAAATGCACCCTTATGAATATCCTGTGTTTAGCATTCCTTTTGTGTGTAGGAAACAAATATTTGTCTCATACCTGATTTATATTATACATTGTTCAGTCATTTTCAGTTGTGTCTGACACTTCATGACCTCATTTGGTTTTTTTTTATTTTAAGCTTTTATCTAGTATTTTATTTTCCCCAGTTACACCTAAAAACAATTTTTAACATCTGTTTTTAAAACTTGAATTCCAAATCTCTCCCTTTCTCCCTCTGCACCCCTCCCCCAATGAGAAGGCAAACAATTTGATATAGGTTATACTTCTGTAGTCTTGCAAAACATATTCATAATAGTCATGTTGCGAAAGAAAACAGAGACAAGGAAAAAACCTCTAGAAAAACAAAAAAGTATGCTTCAATCTGTATTCAGACACCACCAGTTCTTTCTCTGGGGATGGATAGAATTTTTCTCCTTATCTTATTTTCTTATCTTATTTTATCTTATTTTATTTTCTTTGGAGTTGTCTTCAATTGTTGTATTGCCGAGAATAGCTAAATCATTCATGGCTGATCATCTTACAATATTGCTGTTATTTTGTACACAGTACATTTCGCTTTGCATCAGCCAGTGTCTTTCCAGATTTTTCTGAGAGTATCCTGCATATCATTTCTTATACTACCCTAGCATTCCATCCTAATCACATACCACAACTTCTTCAGCTATTCCCCAATTGATGGGCATTCCCTCAACTTCTAATTCTTTGCCTCCAGAAAAGAGCTACTAAAAATATTTTTGTACATATAGGTCCTTTTCCTTTTTGTTTTTTATCTCTTTTGGGATACAGACCTAGTAGTGGTATTGCTAGGTCAAAGGGTATGTATGGTTTCATAGCCATTTGGGCATAGTTCCAAATTGCTCTACAGAATGGTTGAATCAGTTCACAACTCCACCAACAGGGTATTCAAGTATTTTTTCCCCACATTCCCTCCAACATTTGTCATTCACCTTTTCTGTCCTATTAGCCAATCTAATAGGTATGAGGTAGTATCTCAGAATTGTTTTAATTTGCATTTCTCTAATCAATAGTGAGGTAGAATATTTTTATATGTCTATAGATAGCTTTGATTGCTTCATCTGAAAACTGATCATATCTTTTGATCATTTAAAAAATATGGAATGCTTCCCGAATTTGTATATCATCCTATCACAGGGGCCATGCTAATCTTCTCTGTATTGTTCCAATTTTAGTATATGTGCTGCCAAAGTGTGCACTCATTGGGGGTTTTCCTGGCAAAGATAGTAGAGTGATTTGCCATATCCTTCACTAGCCCATTTTACAGATGAGGAAACTGAGGCCAAAAGGGTTAAGTGACTTGCCCAGAGTAACACAGCTTGTAGAATCTTCCTTACTCCAGGCCCAGCACTCTATCCACTGTGCAATCTAGGTGCCATTGAGTACCTTTTTATTCCCCCATTTTGAGGAGAACAAACCATATTTATATGCCCTAACTTAAGCTATGTTTAAGCTAACTTAAAGTACATTTGTCCCTTGATGCTAGGGGTGCAAGGTTTAACAAGCCAAAGAGTATGAGAAAAAAGAGCTTAAAGTCTCTCCTTAGAGGCCAGGCTGTCCCATTATTGAATCAAGTCTAAACTACATGCATGGATCCATAACACGGAGTGGGGAGTAGTACCCCAGAACCGCAGGCCCAGCAGTGGTTCCTCAATGTTATATGTACTTTTTTCTACCCCACAGGTTCACCTCTGTTGTCCATCTCCTTTCTCGCTGTGTCCAAGAGCAACCACATGACCTGCAATAGCCCAAACTTAGGGGTTTTTAAAGATGTTTGGCCTGTCGGGTGAGGTCTAAAGAACAGCTGTTGGCTACAGTTATGAAATTTACTCCAGGTGGCATCAAGTCATAATTGCCCTTTTACTCAACCCAAAATATCCAAAGAAGGACTGGTATAAAATGGTTTAAAGGAGCACCTAAATTCACTTAAGCCCCCATGTCTGTGTTTTAGAAAACAAAAACCAAACTGGATTATCTCCACCTGCCTTCAAGAATCCCAGGAGACATGATAATAATTGCTAACATTTATATATTGCCTACTATATGCAAGACACTGTGCTAAGCACTTTACAAATACTATTACGTTTTATCTTTACAACAATCCTGGGAAGCAGGTGGCATTATCCCCATTTTACAGATCAGGAAACTGAGGCAAAAAGAGGTTAAATGACTTGCCCAAAGTCACACAGCCAATAAGTATCTGAAGCTGGATTTGAACACAGGTCTTACTGATTCCAGACCCAGGGGTAGATCCACTGTACCACCTAGCAATGCCTTCTCTAAATCTTCTTCCTTAGCTTTCTTTCCTCTGTTTGATTGACTCTGTTCTGTTTCAGAAGGACACTGAATGGTGATGCATCAGATCTATTCAGGTTGATGTCAGTGAAGAGGAAGAATAAGTACAGAAAATAAAACCAAAGTTATTGCCACGTCTGCCTTTTTCTGATCCCTCTACAACAGGACAGACTAAGTCCATATAAGGCTAATAACTAGATGGGACAAGGATTTGGATTATTCTTCAGACCCTTGACTCCTGTCAGCCAGCAGTAACTTGGCCTTCTCTCCTTCCCAAATAGTCAGGATATTGTCTTTTGTGGCCCTAATAAAGTTGAAATGAACCAAATTGTTTTTATGCTTGCATAAATGAAGAGTTGTAACATTTGGAATTAATGTCATTTTATTTTGAACCAAATTTTAATATCTCATTCTTTTTAAAAAATTTAAAACAACATCAATGGAATCATTTGCCAGAGTCCAGAAAAAAAGTTCCTCTTTCCACCTAGTCAAAGATTATTTTAAGTTGGGTTTTTCTACCTGTGTAGTAAAGGAGCAGAAGTAAGATTTAATATTAATGAAAATGTGCCCAACTGGATTCTAGATTATTAGCACAAAAAAGAACCTTATAGACTATATAATCCCAATCTCTTCTTTTGACAGAGGAAGAAACTGAGACCCAAGGAAATCTAAGACTTAGTGACTACCCTCCATATGTTTCAAATGGCTAGACATGGTGGTGTGCTCCTGTGATCCCTGCTACTGAGGAGGCTGAACCTGATGGATCATTTGAGCTGGGAAGTTCTGAGCTGCAGTGTTCATATTAAGTCTGGTAGTAATATGATGAGATCCCTGGGAGCAAGGGGCCAGCAAGGTTCCTAAAAAAAGATGAATCAGTCTAGATTGGAAATAGAGCAAAAAAAGCTCCCATGCTGATCAGAGTGAGACCAGGCCCATGAGTAGCTCCTGCATGTGCAGTCTAGGTCTCTAGAATGGGATATCTTATCTCCAAAAAAAAAAAAAAGGAAGAAAGGAAGAAGAGAAGGAGGAGGAAGAGGAGAAAATGATGACATTTAAAATCTTGTTAACAAGGGAAAACTAAAATAGAAAAATATATTTTTATGATTAATTGTTCAAATTTGTAGTACAAAATAAACTTTATAGGAATTCATGGAAGGATAAGACTGGAAGGTGAAATTTCATTGAAGATATGGGACTTGACCAGAGCCTTGAAGGATAGAGAAGATTTGGGTAAGCAATGAGAAGAGATGATTTTCTAGGTCAAATGATCAGAATAGAATAATTGAATGGGACCTCAAAGGCCATCTAGTTTAATTGATACTTGAACAAGAAAACCTTCTACAGCATAGCTGATGAGTGACCATTCAACCTTTGTTGGAAGACCTCTGGTGAGAGGAAAACCACCATGTCCCATGATAACCTATTTCCTCTCTGCAATTTCTGCCTAATATTCCTAGTTTTCTACCCTCTGCAATGAGGCATTCCTCTTCTACATGATAGCCCTAAGAGTATTTGAGGATAGCTATTATGCCCCACCTCCTACTTGGTCTCCTCTTTTTCAGTAATGACTTGGAGGTAGCAATGAGCGCTATAGGTGTGGGGAGATAGTAAGTGCCCTTTCTTGAGCTGAGTGGATGGTTTTTGTTTCAGGGAGTAGGAAGAAACAGAGTTGGATTATGAAGTGGATTCAGATTCTGAAGGCATTATTTTGAGGAGTTCGGATTTTTTTCCTAGAGTAAAGCAAATCATCGCAATTTCTGTAGCACAGGAGTGACATGATGAAAGCAATATTTTCTCTTTTTTATTAATTTATTTTAAAGTTAAATACTAAAACTTAAATACAAAATAAGAAAAGAAAAAAAAAAGCATTGCCATGTGCACAGCAGAATGTAAGAGAGGATTCAAAATATACAGCAATAAACCATTTCAAGAAAGCCTATATAATAAATACTACACACCATCTTCAGAGCTGTCCATCTTCACTTTGCTTCCTTGTAGGTTTTATTTTGTTCTCTGCTGAGCACTTTTTACTTTGTTCTTTTTTCCCCTTTCTTCCTCCCCCCTTGAAGGCAATAATTAAAGTGGATAGATATATAGATATTTAGATATGCTTATATACTTAGATATCTATAATCATACATAGGCATACATTCATAGGCATCTATGTAAGACTGTCCTATGCTTGTTTGTCCTCTGAAAGCAATATTTTCAAAAGATTAATCTGATAGTTGTATGTAGGACCCATTGCAGATGAAGAGGAATTATAAATAGGGAAACCAGTTTAGTAGATGGCCCCAGGAATCCATATGTGGGGGTGATGAAAGCCCAGACTAGGCAAATGGCAGAGGGAATGACGAGGGAATGATGAATCTGGAAGACATTTCATCTACATTAACAAAATGATTTTTACATATAAGAGTCGACCTCTTTTCAAAAAGTCCCCTCCTTCCAAACCCACTTCAAACCCTATTCAAGGATGACCCATTTTTGTTAGAATTCACCCCAGTCAACAGTTATAGAGTGTATGTATGTATGCACTAAGAAGCAACAATTTACCTTCAGGAAATGAGGGAGGATAGTGAAAAGAAAGGGTAGATAGCTGAAGCCCCCTACCAGCACAGTGACCCAGTTAAGAGCCAAAACAAGTGAAAGATAAAACAATTATTTGGAAATGGCCTACTACTTCCCCCATGACCTGAGACTGGTTTTTTCAGCTTGATACTGTATTTCCTTCTTTAAATCCCAACTTCCCCACAAATGATTTTAAAATGCCCACATGTACTCCACAAAGCTGTCTCCAGGAGAAATGTAGAAGTAACTTTAGTCAGTATAATCATAATTAAGATTACAGGTTGCTGTGGAAGTGAGAAGAAAAGACAACTTGGAGTCAGAAGGTGTAGGTTGGAGTCCTTACTGTCTGTGTGACTGTGGGTAAGTCACTTCACTCTCTGATTCTCAGTTTCCCCATCTGTAAAAGAATGTTAATAATAGATGCACTATCTATGTCACAGAGTTGGTGAGTGAAAGCAAGCTGTGAACTACAAATAGTATCCTGTAAATTTGAATTATTATTGTTTATATAAATGTGAACATTTCTGATTTGTGTTTTATCACTCAGATGAGAATTTAGATTTTTGTCATAATATTCCAGAAGGGGCCTTGAAGCAAGTTGTAGAGGTCAGGATGACACCCCAATAGGATTTCAGGAGTCTTAGATGGGAGAAAGGAGAGAGCAAAATATCTGTGACTAAATGCCCCGTCTGATAGGAACGCAGCACAGAAAGGTAGTAGGGGAACTGTTTTTAGGAGCTTAGCAGGGAGCAGAGACACAAGGAATAGAGGAAAAGGACTTTACTGATTGTATGACATTTGACAAGTCACAACTTCTCTGAATTTCAGTTGCCTCATTTTAAAAATGAACCAGTTGGATTAAGTTAGATCAACGGTCCTTTTGAGCTTTAAAGTACTGTAATTCTATAGCAGAGAGAGGAGAGACAGGCAGAAAGAGAGAGAGAGAGAGAGAGAATACTAGCCATCAGTGCCTTATACAGCAGTAATGATGAAGGTCTGTCAACACCTGAAATCTATCCATGGACCCCTACCCTGACCCAGGGGTCTGTGGATCCTAGGTTGAAAACATCTCATCTAAGGATTATAGATGTGGATTTCCCAAATAGATCTTATGGCTCTTAATAGGAAGACTCCTCCCCTTTATCTCATTTCCCCTCTGTATTTCCTAATTATTCAATTTTTAGAAGGTAATTAGAAGGTAGAAAGGAAACAAACATTTCTTAAGCTGCTGCTTTGTGTCATATGCTTTACAAATAATATCTCATTTGATCCTCACAGTAACCCTCAGAGATTATCCCCATTTTACAGATGGAGGAACTGAAAGTAGACAGAGGTCAAGTGACTTGCCCAGGGTCACACAGCTAGTAAGTGTCTGAGGGTGGATTTGAACTCAGGTCTTCCTGATTCCTGGCCCAGTGCTCTATCCATTGCGCCCACCTAGCTAACGCAATTTATTTAGAAATAAATTTAATCAAGGTAACAAAAACATAATAACAAACGAGTGTCAATGAGCATCCACGTTAACTTTCTTTCACACAAACACAAGTTTTAATCTCCCAACCCCCCAAAAGGGCATGAAAATTCAATGGCTTGGGAGACCCACCTGATGGTTTATTCAGCACATTCCCCTTCTAGGATTGTGTCTCTTTATCATGGAAACTCAGTAGCTAGTTCTAATCACTCTTATCTACCTCTATCCATTAGTTCTCATTCATCTACAAGGGCCCTGTTCCACTCACCGCCCACCTCCCTATAGTTTCACTCTCAACAACCAGCAAGTATTAAACACCTACTATGTAACAAGAACTTAACCATCTACTATGTGACAAGAACCATGCTAGGTGCTAGAGATACAAAGACAGGAAATAACCAGTCCTTTTTTCATGGAACTTCCATTCTATCAGAGAAGACGACGTGTACATATATGCAAAAATAAATACCCAAATAACAAGATAATTTTGGGGAGGAGATGCTAGCACTTAGAAGAATCAAAAAAGGCTCTGAATAGAATAGATCTGAGCTCAGCTTTTAAAGGAAATTAGGGATTCTAAGAGTCATAGTTGAAAAAGAAAATGCATTCCAGGACTGGGAGCATCTGAGTTTCCTCATCTGTGTTATTATTGCTATTCAGTCATGTAAATTCTTCATAACTCCATTTGGGGTTTTCTTGGCAAAGATACTAGAGTGGTTTGCCATTTCCTTCTCTGGCTCATTTTATAGATGAGGAAACTGAGGCAAACTAGGTTAAGAGACTTGCCCAAGGTCACTCTACTAGTAAGCGTCTGAGGCCAGATTTGAACTCAGGAAGATGAGTCTTCCTGACTTCAGGCTGGAACTCAATCTACTGCACCACCTAGCTGCTCATTTATAAAATAGGGATAATAACTTCTTGTTTGTCCTTTGTTTCCAAAAAGGACCAATAATGTCATGGTTTGATGTCTAAACTTGCTTATAAATTGGATTCAAGCGAGACAGAGTTGTGTAAAGTCAACAGCTTCACTCTGTTTTCCAGAATTATCAAAGTCCAGTGGCTAAACAAAGTCAGGATAACTGTCCATGGCCCAGGATGCAGTGGAAGACCTTAGCTTGGTCAAGCCAAAAGAACAATTTCTACCTTAACATTATTTAAAGGATAAAAATTCCTGAAAGACTTAAGAACTCTGATGGATACAGTGACCAACTGTGATTCCACAGGACTGACCAGAAAACATTCTACCCAGCTTCTGACAGAAAAGTGCTAGACTAAACACAAAATGTGACACATTTTTGGACATGACCAATGCAAGAATCTGTTTTGCTTGACTCTGTATTTGTGATAAAGCAAGGTTTAGTTTTTCTTTTCTCTCTTTTTTCCAAAGGGGGAGAGGAGATGGAAAGAGAAAAAAACAAACACTTATTATTTAAAATAAATTAAATTTGTGTAAAAAGCCAACATGAGGTTCAAGTCACAGATGTTAGAAAATGTATTTGAATTAAGTCAGGTACAACGAAAAAGGAAAGCAGTATTCATTCATTAATTTACTAAGCTGTTAATATGGGTGATGTGATTGATAACCACCTATTGCACAGTTTATAGCAGAGATTCCCAAACTTACTTGATCTACTACCCCCCTTTCAAAAAAAGTTACTCAGTATCCCCCCGGAAATCTACATTCTTTAACGCTTTAACATATTTTTTTTAAATTTGTGTCATTTCAAAAAATATATTTTAAAAAAATGACTCATCTTAAATTTAATAATTTTTTTGTAAATTTGTGGGTTTTTCCTTCATTGAAATTTTGATGATGTGATATTGTATCCGGTAACCATATAGTATCATATTTTAAACAAGTCATTACATGCACATATTCCTGCCAATGCATGCTAGACTTCTCAACAATGTGCGACACACTCAACTGCCAACACTTGCTTGTTAAGACCTGTTGGTGGACTTGACCACTGATCAGTTTTATTATAACTTGCATTTTGTGTGTTTATTTGGAAAATAATGTAATCACTATGACTTTAACTCTGTTACACAACAGATGCAACATGTACAAAAGTTTTTCAAATTTTTCTTATCTTTTCGTCTTTCCTTACGCTTCCAACACTCCCTTATTTTTATTCAATTCCCCCCCCCCATTGTATCCAAAGTTGCTACTGCCCCCTGAATTGTTCCAGCGCTTCCCAAGGGGCAGTATCTGCCACTTGGGGAACCTCTGCTAGGATCAAAATTATAAGTGACATAGAAGTCACATCCAATCCATAACATCACCTATCTCACAGGGTTGTTGTGAGGATCAAATGAGATGAAATTTGTATAGTGCATAGCACAGTTCCCAGCACATGTAGGTGATACGTAAAATGTTAGCTATTACTATTAACTATTATTACCTTGTGCCAAGGCTCAAAGACAGAGATGTGTGAGAAACAGCATGAAGATTCATTTGGCTGAACCAGAGAGGGCTTGCAGGAAGCTCGTCTTTGACCCCAGAGGCCACATACCTCCTTTAGCATTAGCACTCAGTAGGGGTTTCTTACATAGCTCCATATCATTCACCATTTAGACCCAAATCTGGCTCATGACCACAACAGTGCTCAGTCTCGAATCTTAGCAAAGGAAATTCAGCTGGAAGCTAAAAATGCTTTGGGTCCATGACAATCCCCATTTTCATCTGTCTCTCCTTCTGCACCTTCAAAAGTCCCTTGCTGTTCCACCTTGACATTAAAGTCTCACTGTTTTCTGTCCCATCAAGCTGCAATTAATCACCGGGGCAAAGGAGGCAAACAGAGAAGATAAGATGAGGACACGATGCCTTTATATTGGCAAACTCCTGTTAGAATTTTATGCTTTGAAAAAGAGTTGCTGCTCTTTGTTGGGGCATAAGCAGCAGAGAAAAGACAATTGAGGATAGGGGTTCCAAGCCTGATACTGCTGCTAAATACCTATATGACCTGGGACAAGTTGTTCATTCTCTCTGAGCCTCAGTTTACCTACCCATAAAATGGGAATAATAAAACTTTCAGAGGTAATTAGGGGGCACACTGGATAAAGCACCATGTCTGGAGTTGGGAAAACCTGAGCTGCCATTGACCTTAGATACTTACTAGCTGTGTGACCCTGGGCAAGTCACTTAACCGTTGTTTACCTCAGCTTCCTCAACTGTAAAGTGGGGATAATAATAGCACCTACCTTACAGGATTGTTGCGAGGATCAGATGAGATAATATTTTTATGGTGTTTAGCACAGTGCCTGGCACTAGTGCTATATAAATGTATATTCCTACCCTGCCTCCCCCCCACCCCCCCATCCCTACCTCCCAAGTTTCTTATAAGGAAAGTACTTTATAAATTATGAAGTGCTATATAAATATGAGCTATAATGGTCATCATTTCAATACATAAAGTATTGGACCATCATAGGCCCATTCTCTAAATTCATCTAGTTTGAACCTCCCATCTGCTTGCACAGCCTTAGAGAACTCTGGGTTATCTCCAGGCCATGCTGGATGAGTCGGTGTGGTACAAGAGACAGAGCGCTAGCTCTGAAGCCAGGAAAGCCGAGTCTCAACTCCTAACTCTGGTGCTTATTAGCTGTGTCATCATGGACTTGTCCCTTGGTAGAAGTTTCCTTGTCTATAAAATAATAATATTACCGTAGTACTCATCTCACCAGAGTTGTTGTGAAGACAGCACTTTAGCAACCTTAAAGTGCTATGTGAATTACTACTATAATGAAGTGTTTAAAATCCTTCATACTTTGGAGCATATCATCTCATCTGGACTATAACCACCCTGAAGCATTTGGAATATATTTTCCCATTTGGGGCTACACTGCTTCTGGTTGAAAGCAGGGGGAGAAAAATGTGGGGGTGGGGGCCAAGGATGTTCTCACCTCCTCCCTCCCATAATTTGTTCCCCACTACAGTTTTCTCAGAAGGTGGTAAGAGAGACTTTACACAGTCCCAGCCACTGTTGGTTTAGTCTCTACAAACATCTCATTCTCTAATTGCCATCTGTGCTTTTCTTGTGTTAAGTCAAGGGCACGTGGGCAAAGGGCAGCTTTGGTGCATCCCAACTCTGGCTGGCTGAAGAGTAAACCTGCATTAGGTAAATCAGTGATAAAACAACTACTAATCCAAATTATATCTGATTGGCCTAATGCTGACAAACAGCTCAGCTGAGCAATTCAATTAAATCCTAAGGTCATTTATTAGATGTCCTTCTTGTGTAATGTTGTTTGTTAACTATTAGGGATACAAATGCAAAAACATAACAGCCCTTGTCTTTAAGGTGCTTACATTCTACTGTATGTGGAAAGTTATGGACATAGGCTACCAAAAAACACCACAAAGTAATAAAAAATAATTTCAAGTAATTAAAGTTATTAACTTTAATCAAGTAATAGAAATAATTACCAGCTGGGGAATCAATCAATAAACACTTATTAAGCACCTACTATGTGCCAGGTACTAAGGCTGGGAATACAAACAGAGGAAAAAGCCGGTCTTCCCTTAAGGAATTCAGTCTAATTATTAATAAATTTATCAAGCATATTAAGAGCTGACTATGTGCCAAGCCAGGTACTGTGCTAGGCTTAGAGATACAAAGACAAAAAAATCCAACAGTCTCTGCCTTCAAGACTCTCACAGCAAATGTTAGTAGGATTAGCCTCTAAGCTGTGCTTTGAAAGAAAACTGGAATTCTAAGAGGCAATGTTGTTGTTGTTCAGTCATTTCAATCTTGTCCAACTCTTCGTGACCCCAACTGGGGTTTTCCTGGCAAAAATAGAGAGAATCAATTCCAGATATGATAGACCACCAATTCAAAGGAATGGAAGTGAAAGATTAAATATCAGGTACAGCAAAAAAACAAAATCACTGATAAGTTTGATGAGGCCAGAGAATGAATGGAGGAAAGTAACATAGAATAAGATTGGAAGCAAAATGGTAGCCAGATTGGGAAAGGCTTTAAAGATCCCATCAAGGACTTTATATTTTATCCTATAGCAATAAACAACCACACACAGTTTTTGAGAGAGATTGGTAGAAAGAGGGAAATGATATTGCCTCCCACTACATTTTTGTCATCCCCTTAATTTTGGGGGGCCCAATTAGTTCTAAATTCCCAAATTTTGTAATGAGGCAATGACTATTAAGTTTGCTTTTGGATTGTTTCGAGGATTTTTTGGGCTCCATTTTGGGAAAACCATGGGGATAAGATGGGGCTGGAGAGTCTTCATTAAAATGTAAAGATTTGAACATAGATACCACACAACTGGAAGAAAATCTGGCCCTTTTCTGATGAATATATATTTGTTTTGTAATTTATCAAGGGCAAGGCTGCCCTTCCTGACATTTTTCAGTTGTTGGGGGGAGGGTGAAGAACTCAGAGCGGAATTTAATCTCATGCCACAGATTGTGGGTGTTAGTGGCAGGAAATTTATGGAAGTATAATTGTAGAGGACTGTTTATCCTTGTCACTTTAGGAGGAGAAACAGTGGAGAAATAGAACTTTAAATGTATTCAGAGGTCATTCATGGCTCCTTTTGGCTCACTGACTTCCAATTTCTCTTAAGCCCTATTCAATTCATCTAACCAAATTGCCTCATTCATTTTCACCTACTTGCTCTCTGCCCCTCTAGTTTAGGTGGTGGTTAGTTACTCTTGGCTCTCTCTCTCTCTATTAGAGACAGTATGCTAACTACAATTCTGGATGATTTTTACCCCCGTTAAAAGGTGGTTTTATTTTTCCATTGTTCTGGCAAACTGCTATTTTCTTGTCAAAAAAATTGTTCAACAAATATTTCTGCTGTTTTGTCAATAAGTTAAGGAAATAAAAACCTTATGTTGTAGAAGTAAGGACTGCACGCTATGGATCCACATTTGACATAAGGAGAAAATGGAGATGGAATTGTTCTGATTCTCCTTTCCTTTCCTCGCCACCCCCTTGCCCCCCTCATTTTCAGAGGAAGGAGAGGAAAGGAGAATTTAGGGGAGGAGAGAAGGAAGAAAGAAGAAAGGAAGAGGAAAAAAAGAAAGGAAAAGAGGCAAAATAGAAATGGAAAGGAGCTGACACGGGTGGAGTGAATAGCTTTCCCTTGACCGAGAGAAGCAGAACTAAACTCAAATCCTCCTAAGAAGAATTGCATTTAAAAATGGTATTGAGGACCCAGAGCATTTCAGAAGAAATAGGGTAGAATACTGCTGACTCTCATTTAAGCTCTCTAAATAACTAATTTTTTTAAAAGCCCTACTACCCTGTCCTTTCATAATTAAGCTAAATATTTTATTGTTGTTTTCTTTCCAGGTACCCTACTAAGTAAGCTGCTCCCTTCCTTGCTTCCCGTACCCCAGTCTTAGCTTTTTTCTGGCTTTTAAACTCTGCCAGGGTTTACCCCGCCCACTTCTTTCCTCCTTTCTTAGGTAAATGAACAGGAAACTGGAAATCAATTAACTAATAGTACTTAATGATAGCTCAGTTCTTCAATACACCGCATAATAATAGTACTTTACATTTGTATAGCACTTTTCACTTTTCAAAGAGCCTTCAGCTCTGATCTACTTGGTCCTCACCACTCCGCAATCATCTAATACGTTCTCTGTCAAATACAGAGTGGGACAGTTATTCCCATTTCCCTTTTAGAAGGAGGACTGTAATTCCTAAAGTTCAATCTTTAAACGAAGAGAATACAAGTCTCCTGAATCTCAATTGATCAACAAGCATTTATTAAGCTATATAATTTGCCAGGACATTCTAAGCATAAGAGATACAAAAAGAAAGCAAAATACAGTGTAGTTCCCTGCCTTGAAAAAGCAGGTAATTTGTAGACAAATGAAGACTAACATTTATATAGCACTTTAAGATTTGCCCAGCATTTTACATTTGTTATCTCATGTGATAATCACAACAACCTATGTGGGAGGTGTATTTATTATCCCCATTTTACAGATGAGAAAACAGGCTCAGAAGAGGTTAAGTGACTTGTCTAGGGTCACAGAGCTAGTAAATATCCAAAGCAGGCTTTTAATTCACATCCTCCTGACTCCAGCAGTCTATTCCCAGATATGCCATAGATATCTTGTATAAAAAGAAGTCCTTGAGCTGAGTCTCGAGTGAGACCAGGGATTCAGAGCTGTCAGGAAGGAAGGAAAGCATTCCAGGAATGGGGAAACAACCAGTGTAAAGTACGAAGACAAAAGATACAGAGTCCTGAATGAGGAGCAGCAAATGGTCCGGTTTCAGTGAATGGAGGAGAGTAAAGTGTAAGATTGGATAGACAGGATAGATAGGAAGAGGCAGATTGTGAAGTTTAAAAACCAAATAAGAGAATTTAAATTAGATATTAGCAGTGATGGGGACCCATTGGAGTTTTTTTTTGGGAGGGGGAAGGGGGACAACTTGATTGGACCTATGTTTTAGGAAAAATCACTTTGGCAGCTGTGTGGAGGATGGGTTGGAGTGTAATCCAAGTTTTATAGAACAAATCCTTTTATTAAGGGGATTTGTTCTGTGAAATTTGGATTCAGTCAAAGGGCCACACTTGAGGACCTAGAGGGCCACATGTGACCTCGAGGCCACAGGTTCTCCACCCCTGGGACTCTAGAGGCTTAGGGCAGGTGCACCAATTAGAAGGCTATTGCAATAGTCCAGGCAAGAGGTGGGAAGGCCTAAAGTGGATATTGGAAGGAGGGAGTAGGCAGTGACTGAATAGAAAAAAAAATGGCATGTATCCAGGAGAACAATGATTTTGACTGTTCTACAAAACCCTTCTTTACAAAAACCTTCTTTAAAAGACTCCTCGAGGTTCTCTCTCTTGCTCTTTCCTCCTCTCTTTCTCTCCCCTTAAAAACCACCTGGGAAAACTAGCTCATTCGAATGGGCCAACACTAAGTCAAACCCATGTTTTAGTAAGAGGCTATTGCAAGTCATAGGATAATAGAATTAGTGATAGAATGGACCCTAGAGTTTTTACAAGTAACTGAGGAAAAATAAAATACTAAACAAAAAAAATTAACAAAAAAGAATGGACCTTAGAGACGGACCACCACCCCCATGCCTTCATTTTACAGATATGGAAACTGAGGGCCAGGAAGGTTAAATGATTTTCCAAAGCTACCATGACTTGGACTTGTTAAGATGATTAAAGCTCTCTTGTGTTCTGAGACTGAAGAAAAGGGAGAGAGAATGAGCAAAGAAGTTTTGTGGCATGAAGGAGGAAGGGGATGAGTAAGCAAGCTTATGACAAATGGCCTCAATATTCTCAGTTCGAGGAGTCAAAGGCACCTGATGAATTCATTCGTGAGTTTGAGGAGATAGATTTGGAAGAGTCCTTGGAGACGGTGGCATGAGAGACAGCTGATTAGAGAAGAATAAAGTAAATGCCATGCAACAATGAGGGCTCAGTTGAGAACTGATAACAAGAACTTATAGTGCTGCTAGTCCTCATGAATCATAACTTCCTCCATCATTCAGCATCTCAGCTGTAGAAGTGGAAAAAGGAAGATTGCAGTGGTGCCAAGGACTGAAGAGTTAGTAGGGCACGAATAAAAAAGTAAAGGTAGGGGGTAGAGATTTCAAGAACAGAGGAGAGAATTTTGTCAGTTAACTAAGTGTAGAATCAAGACTGTGAAATGAGGGAGCTGATACCAAGAGGAGGATGGTATTATGGGAGAAAAAAAGGACTATATCACACCCTATTCAAGAGGCTCCTTGTTGCTTCCAGGATAAAATACAGCTAAGGGCATTAGACTTTGGGTGACCCATTTGTAACTTCAAATGGTCAGAAACTTTGAGTTGTCCATTTGCATATGAAAGGGTCAGGGGCCCAGACCAAGGATTGTCAAAGACAATTCACTGGTCCCTAGGCAGAGATAGCCTTGGCAAGGGTTTAAAAAGGGATAGGGCAAGAACTGACCATGGAGAGATTATCTGAAGAGAGAGCTTGACAACTGTAGTTAAGCCTGATTTCTAATGCTGCTGAGACTCTGATGGAGAGGAAGGAAAGTTTTAGGCTGGTCCTAGAGGAAAAATTCTACTTCCCTCTGAAAGAGCCTAACCAAGAGTTTCAGCTGAGCCAGAAGACAGAGGCTATGGAGACTATAGTCAAGTAGCATCTAACAGCGACCAATGGAAAAGGGTCTGGCAGAGACATTGAGAGTAAGGTTAAAGGGAATAATAGTGCAAGGGTATCAGAAGACCTATGACTTTGGCGGCGCGACTTGTCATCTCTTATGTATGCGTTGCCACATGTATTCTATACACTTGTCTCCCTACTCTTAACCTCTATTTTGTTGTTCAGTTATTTCAGCAGTATTCAACTCTTTGTGACTCCATTTGGGATTTTCTTGGCAAAGATACTGGAGTGGTTTGTCATTTCCTTCTCCAGCTCATTTTACTGCTGAGGAAGCTGAAACAAGCAGGGTTAAATGACTTTCCCAGGGTCACACAGCTAGTAAGTGTCTGAGGCCAGATTTGAACTTGAAGACGAGTCTTCCTGACTCCAGGCCCAGCACTCTATCCTCTGCACTACCTGGCTGCTATCTTAACCTCTATGTGTATCCACTACCCCTTTTGGCATTGGTGTATTTATGGGAACTGTACTTTAACTTTTTGGAAGGAATGCTGTAATATAAATTCTCTTACTTTGCTATTTCAAGAAACATCTTTGCTCTAAGCTAATTGTATCCTCTGGCTGACTACAAAAAAGTAAGCGCATTGGTGGGGGCTTCTGAGCTATAGTTTTGTTAGTGAAGATCCAAAGAGCACATGAGACCTGGAGTATTTGTTCTCTAGGGAATCCACCCTGCAAGTGTCAGTTGTTGGGGGGATGGAGCAAAGCAGACAGGCATTACAAATAACTCCTCCATTTGGCATTTAAAGCCCTTCACAATCTGGCTCCGGTTTATCTTGCCAGACTAATTTCACAATATTCCCTATCGTATGCTCTGCATTTCAACCAAACTGGCCTATGTGCTGTTCTCCCATGTTCAACATTCCATCTCTTTGAGTCTTTGAACATGCTGCTCTTCATGCCTGGAATGCTCTGCTTCCTCCTCTCTGCCTCTTAGAAACCCTGCCTTCAGCTCAAGTACCATCTCCTACATGAGACCTTTGCCAATTCTACCCAGATGTTAATGTTCCTAATAATAATTTTTCTATGTAGACACTGTGGTAAAGTGGAAAGCATCATGATTTAGAATAAAAGGCACTGGGTAGCACCAAGCCTGGAGTGGGGAAGCTGTGAGTTCAAATCCAGCCTCAGACATTTACTGTCTGTGTGACCCTGGGCAAGTCACTTAACCTCCGTTTGCCTCAGTTTTGTCATCTGTAAAATGGGATAATAACAGCACCTACCTCTCAGGATTATTGTGAAGCTCAAATGAAATAATTGTAAAGTGTTTAACACAGTGCCTGGCATATAGGAGGTGCAATGAAAATGTTAGTTATTATGTTTTTAAGATCCCAGCTCTGTTATATACCACCTTTGTAACTTTGGGCAAATTATTTAACCCTTCTGGGCCACAGTTTCCTCATCTGTAAAATGAGGGAGTTGAACTAAATTGCTTCTGCAGTCCCTACTAGCTCTAGGCTCTATGATCCTCTTTTGTATTTATTTATCTGTGTTTCTCACCTGTAGAATTAAATTCTTTTAGGGGAGGGACAGTTTTCATTTTAGTCTTTGTAGCCCACTCTAGCATAGTGCCTGCCATAGGTACTCAATAAATATTTCTTTAATTCTCTTTCTTTTTTTAAAAAAATCAAATTAGCTAGTAGTTTTTTTCCCAAAAAAATTCACAATTTTGACCACTGCGTTTCCTTCCATTATATTCTTACACTTTTTGGTTTTTTGCTCCCAGTTCCCTCTTTACACAGAATAGAGATATACAATGGGGTTGTGATCAGCACCAATATTCTATGTCCACTGCAAACATCTTCTAATCCTCTGACACCATCTCTCCCTGATGTAGACTCCAATCACAGGCTATTAG
Source organism: Trichosurus vulpecula (assembly GCF_011100635.1). Taxonomy (NCBI): domain Eukaryota; kingdom Metazoa; phylum Chordata; class Mammalia; order Diprotodontia; family Phalangeridae; genus Trichosurus; species Trichosurus vulpecula. The sequence continues at coordinate 184,931,932 of NC_050573.1, read as the reverse complement.
CTTTTCTTTCTTTCATTTTAAACCTCCCTTCACCATCCCTTCTCTGGACTGAGTTTATTTTGCTTATGACTAACTCCCCCCGGAGATCTACCTTTCCTCTTAATTTTCTCTTTTTCTTCTGCTTCTTCCTGTTTCCTACTGAGTTGAATGTATTTCTACATCCAGTTCTTTAATTGTGAGTGTATATGTGGATGTGTTGTACCCTTCTTTGACCAGTACAGACAAAATTGAAGCTCAATGATACTTATTCCACCCTCCAAATTATTTAATTCTGTCTATGATCCATGATGATCATTAGAGTTGTTAGGGGTTGCTTATATCACCCTCCTCTTCCCATTAGAAAGCTGACATTTCATCCTTATGAAGTCTTTTCCACCTGCTTACTTGTATTTATCTTCTTATATTCTCTCTTCTCTTTACACTTGTAGTCTTTTTTTATCAGGAATGCTTAGAAGTCTTGTATCTCATTAAAGATCCAGTTTTTCCAGTATTATATTCACTTTTTCCTAGATAAGTTTCTTAGTACTAAACCTATATTTTTGCCTTTTGGACTATCATATTTCAAGCTCTCTACTCCCTTACAGTAGTAACTGCTAAAACTACTGCTAAAGCTGTGGTATCCTGACTTTGGTTTCTCAGTACTTGAACTCTTTCTTTCTGAATGTTTTCAATATTTTCCTTTAACCCAAAAGCTCTGGATTTTGGCTGTGACATTCCTGGGAGTTATTATTTTGGGGTTTCTTTTGGAAGGTGATTGGTAAATTCCTTATGTTTTTACTTTGTCCTTTGGTTTCCTTTCAGGATTTCTTGAAAGAAGATATCCGAACTCTTTTTTTAAGGGGGGAGAGAGTCATGACTTTTTTTTAAATCATAATTTGCTCTGTGCAAGTTTATTTGTAAAGCCCACACTCAGGAATCTTGGTACTCAGCAATCTTAGCTGCTACCCTTTATTCAATAAGATGTGAGTCCTGTATCAGCTCTAGGCATCCCCCACGTACTCAGAATTTTGGGCACTCAGTCCATTCTTTCAACTCCCATTCAGGAAACATATTATTGGAAAAGGTATGCTGTTCATACAGCTAGAATGAAGACTAACACATGGAGAGGCAGAATTCTATTGGGACCTATACACTGTTTAAAAAAGACCTAAGGAAAGGCCTCCAGCATGTTGGATAGATTCTCTATCTTGAGGACATGGATAAAAAATATACTGAATGAGAAGGTGTAATATATCTTGGTCCTTGTATGTGACTTGTTGACTGACTTCAAGATTTACAGAACAAATCCTTTTATTAAGGGGATTTGTTCTGTGAAGCTTGCATTCAGTCAAAGGGCTGTACTTGAGGACCTAGCGGGCCACATGTGACCTTGAGACCACAAGTTCCCCACCCCTGGATGAATTGATCTGGACCATAGATCCCAAATGGCTTTTTTTTTTTTAGCATGGGAGACCAATAATTTCATTAATGTAACAAACTTCCAGTGAGAAGATTCCTTCTAACAGGGCAGATCAGCAAACACTCTGAAGTTTTTCGTGTTAAATAGTTGCCTGGACACCTGATCCCTTTTGCAGCTTTCTTAGATTTGCATTCCCCTCACAAAATGCCCAGTGAAGGAACAAAAACATCCCTGGCCACAGAGCTGGGATGCATAATACACTGCTCTGTGCCTACTACTATGCAAGAAACTGTAAGAGACATTAGAATTATATCAGCAACACTTGAAAATATTTATCATTGTCTTTGCTTTTACCCCCACATATATCACATCAACGATAATCATGAATATGCCTATGTAGTTCTGTAGCGCAAGGTATGACGGACTCTCCATAAAGTAGGTAAAAGAAGTATAACATTTATTCAGACACCAGAGAACCATATCCCATAACCAAATGTTCAGCTCCCACAGCCAGTCAGCCCACTTTATCATAACAACAGGGAATTTAAAACACCATAACACAACATGGAGCCTCACCATCCCAAAACCTCTCCAACTCTGCTGGGGTCTTCCCCAAAACAAACTCACAGTATAGCTAAGTCAGCCTGTTCAGTGCTAACAATCACAAGGGCGGCCATTACCAGCCATTAGTAGCCATAACATCTCTCTCTCTCTCTCTCTCTCTCTCTCTCTGTCTCTCTCTCTCTCACTCTCTCAGCATTTCTTGTGACATAACTTTCTTTTCCTGGAGGCTTCCCAGGAAGCTCCTCCCACCACATGTGACTTGGGCTTCCTGTGATGTAAGCAGGTCACATAGCATATTAATGGATGGGAAAGATCTTCAAATCTAATTGCTACTACACCCCACAATCATTTCCCTTTATCACCCCTCTTCCTCACTGAATCCTTGCTTTTAACCAAGAAAAACATTCAAGCAAAGCCAAAGGACACAGCAAGTATAGCTTACGACTTGTATTATATTCTGTGGTATAGGGGAAAGAGTGCTGGATTTGAATTTTTTGGTTATTTATTGGTTACCACTACTATATCCTAAAGAGATCATAAAAAGAGGAAAATACCTACATGCACAAAAATATTTATAGCAGCTCTTTTTGCAGGAGCAAAGAATTGGAAATTGAAGGGATACCCATCAACTGGGGAATAGCTGAACAAGTTGTGGTATATGGATGTAATGGAATGCTATTGTGTCAAAAGAAATGACAAGCAGATGGGTTTCAGAAAAACCTGTAAGGACTTAACATGAACTGATGCAAAGTGAAGTAAGCAGAACTAGGAGAAAATTATACATGGTGACAGCAACATTGTGCAATGATCAGCTTTGGCTGACTTAGCTCTTCTTAGCAATGCGATGATCCAAGACAGGTGCAAATGACTCATGATAGAACATGCTATCCAACTCCAGAAGAAAAACTGGTGAAGTCTGAATGTAGAATGAAGCATACTATTTTCACTTTCTTTATTTTTCATAGTTTTTTCTTTTATTTCTTTCATAATATGACTAATATGGAAATGTTTTACATGATTTCACAGGTATAACCTATATGAAATTGCCTACTGTCTTTGGTTGGAGGGAGAAAATTTGGAATTCAAAATTTTATTTAAAAAAATGAATGTTACCATTTATTATATAAGCTTTCTTGAAATAGAAATTTATTGCTATATGTTTTGAATCTTCTCATGTTCTGCTGGGCACATGACATGTTTTTTTCTTTTCTTATTTTATAGTTAAGGTTTAATAATTAAGTTTATGATACATTTTTTTCTTATGTATTTAAGTTTTAGTGGCAGCTAGGTGGTGCAGTGGATAGAGCACTGGCCCTGGAGTCAGGAAGACCTGAGTACAAATCTGACCTCAGACACTTGACTCTTAGTAGCCATTTGACCCTGGGCAAGTCACTTAAACACAATTGCCTCAGAAAAAAAGAATAAAATCTCTTTTTAAAAAATGAATATTAATAATTGTCTTTACATGTAATTTGAAAAAATAAAATACAATTTAAAAGGAAAAAAAGATATTTATTGGCTATTTGACTATGGATCAAACTAATCCCAGCTTCCTTTCCCCTACTTTAAATCTGCCCTCATTCTACTTTGCCCTCCTTGAAACAGAAGCTAGTTTGATCCTAGAGGAAAAAAGGGTTTATAAACTTCTGTGAGCCTCAGTTTCCTCATTGTAAAATGACAATAATAGTGTCTACTTCACAGGGATTTTGAAAAAATTAAATGAAATAATGTACAAAAGCTGTCACTATTACTATTATTAATCCACATCTGTAATCCCTACCTCTCTTCTGACAAGAGGGAAGGCTGTTATATTATCAGTGATCTAGAACTAGGGCTATTCATTACAAGAAAAAAGAGTTTTACTTTTTATTATATTCATTGCTTGCATTCTGGTAGTCAGTGAATGCATTTTTTCTCTTGATTCTGCTTTCTTCCCTCAGCATCACTCCATGCAAGTCCTCCTATGTTTCTCTGGATTCTTTATATTTGCCCTTTCATATGGCTAACTCCTAACACTGCAATAATATTCCATTGCATTCAGATATCATACTTTGCTCAGCTGTTTCTCAATTGATAGGTGCCTATTTTGTTTCTAACTTTTCCTATCCCAAAGAGCAACAATAAACCTCAGTTATACCTAGGTGTACAACGTCATTAGCTTGGCGCTATGAGAAGCGCAAAGAAGCACAGGCATTGCTGGAGAGGCATAAAGACATAATGCCTGCCCTGTAACCTCCTGGAATAATCTAATGGGTTTTCACATTAGTCTAGAATGATGTCCAAGTTGTAGCTGATACCTTCGAGACCTACAAACAGTATTTGCAGTATCTCGTCCAAGTGAATTCCAATGTTTTGCCCTACTTGCACCTCCTTCTACCACTTTTTTGACCATTTGTAAAACTCAAGAGATGTTGAAGGCAGCTATGTGATACGGTAGTTAAAATATTGGACCTGGAGTCAGAAAGACTTGATTTTGAATCTGTCTCAAACACTTACTAGCTGTGTGTATATTCCTATGCAAGTCAGTTAAGCTTTTTCAGCCATAGCTTTCAACTGTAAAATGCGAATGACAATAACACTGCCCTCACAGAGTTGTGAGGATCAAATGAAATAACATCTATAAAGCATTTTTGTAAGTCTTAAAGCACCACATCAATCAACAAACACTGATTAACCATCTACTATATGCCAGGCATTATGCTAAGTGCTAGAGATACAAAGAAAGGCAAAAGACATTCTCTGTTCTCAAGGAGCTCACAGTCTAATACACATTCAAACAACTATAAACACACTAAACTATATGTATATATATGTATTATTTGGTATGGTGATTATATATATAGTATATATAAAATACATAACTATAAAACACACTATAAATTGGAGACAATGCAGAGGAGACACTAGCATTGAGGGGAATCAGAAAAAGCTTCCTGTAGAAGGTGGGATTTTTTGCTGAGACTTGAAAGAATCCAGGCAGAGATGAGGAGGAAGGGCTTTCCAGGTATGGGGGACAGCCAGTGAAAATGCCTGGAGTTAGAAGATGGAGTGTTTTGTTGAAAGAACACCAGTGTCACCTGATCACAGAGTGTGGGGGGGGGGGAAGGGTCATCAGGGGGTATAAGGTATAAGAAGACTGGAAAGGTAAGGTGGGATGGGTTATAAATAATCCTTCAGGAAGAAAATTTTATAATTGATCCTAGAAGTGATAGGGAGCCACTGGAATGTTTGAAGCAGGGAGGGGGTGACAGATGTTCACTTTAGGAAAATCACTTTGACAGCTGAGTATATGGATGGATTGGAAAGGTGGTAGCCTTGTGGCAGGCAGACCCACCAGCGGGCTATTGTAATCATCCAGGTATGAGGTAAAGAGAACCTGCAGAAGAGAGAAGGAGGCATGCAGGAGAAATGTTATACCTGTAAAATTGACAGGACCTGGTAACAGATTAGGCTATTATCATTATCTTTTTTCATGAGCAAGGCACTGTATTAGGCACAGGAGAATCAATCCATCGACAAGCATTTGTTAAGTGCTTGTCAGGTTCCAGGCACTGGACTATAAACAATGGAGTTACAAGGAAGGCAAAACCGGTCCCTGCTCTAAAAGTCAAAATGATGTCCCTGCTCCGTGAAAATAAACAGAAAACTGAGTGTACAGTGCCTTGCTCATGATAAAAATCATAGAACCTTGGAGCTGGCAGAGACTTTGAAAATCATTTAGTCTAATCCCCACATTTTGTAGGGTAAGACTAGAACCCAGATCTCTTAACTTTCAATCCAATATTCAATTTTCCACAAGACAACAAAGACAATATTAGCTTCTTCATAAAATATACATTTCTTTGTAATACTCTCTCCCCAGGCAGTTCGGAGGACATTTGCAAATAACATCTCATAACAACCTTTCACATCATGATAAAAGAATAAATATTTACTGAAGGAGGTACTGAGGTACAGATCTAGGAAGTGATTCTTTACAAGGTCACAAAACAAATAGTGAACTTGAAACTTAAAGTCAAGTCTCTTCCCTACTACAAGGCCAATCCCATCCCCCTCCCCAAATTAGTTACTTCAAACCAAAAAAAGACATGGATGACTGCTTTGCAATCAGTTCATGTATTTGGCTTTTACCATCTATTATGAATCTATTATGAATCAAGCTATACTTGGCATATCTGTGAAAGAGTGTGTGAAGCTTTCTTGCAGAACAAAAAAAAGAAGAAAAACAACACCAGCCATATTCAAAGATTGTGATATTCTGGGATAGCCATATGTGAATAGTGTATCTTCAAAATATTTTATTCTGTTGATATTTAAAATATCTGAAAAATTTGTTTTCTCCACCAATGATGCTGGAAGAGGCTAAAGGGCTTTTGTTAAAAGAAAAAATCTTTACCAGCAAAGTAGATTATACTTGAAACTTTGCACTGGACATACTCAATTGACCATATCTTCCAGAGTGAAAACTAGCTGATTCCTTTTTTGAATCACAGCAGGCACTGGTCTTCAGCAGAAAAATCAGTGTTAATAAAGCTATGGCTAGCTCAAGGTCATAGTAATGCCCTGTGAGTGAACATCATCAATACTACTAGGGGAATTTCTTGGAACTCTCATTTCCTTGTACTGTGTGGTGGAATAACAGCAGTAAGTTTCTACTATAAGGAGGTAATTAAATACATATATATGCATGTATATATATATATGCGTGTGTGTATGTGTGTGTATGTGTATACACACATACATATATGGGCAGGTATACATATATGTGTGTATATATACACTTATATACATATGAATATATATCTATACATACATATACATATATATATACATAGAAAATAATAATCATAATTATAATAGTAGCTAACATTTATACAGTATTACTATGTGCCAGGGATTGTGCTAAGCACTTTACAATTACTATCTCCCTTGATCCTCACAGCAACCCTGGGAGGTATCCTCATTTTATAGATGAGGAAATTGAGGCAAGTGGAGGTAAAGTGACTTGTCCAGGGTCATACAGCTAGCAAGTATCTGGGGGACAGATTTAACTCAGTTCTTCCTGACAGATAACTAGATAGACAAACAGATAGAGAGACAGATAGATGGACAGACAGACAGACAGATAGATAGATAGATAGATAGATAGAGAGAGAGAGAGAGAGAGAGAGAGAGAGAGAGATAGATATGAGAAGCATTGTGTTCTTGTGGAGAGAGATCAAGCACTGTATTAAAAAGAAAAACTGAAACCTGGATTCAAGATCTGCCAATGACATATGGTGGGGCTAAGTGACCCTGGCAGTGCCAAGTTGCAGAGTAGGTATCACTCTGCAGAAATAGAGGGCATTCCCCATACTAAAAACATCAAAGGTCTGGTTTAAAAAAGGGATATCAAAATATCAGTCAGAGTTGGAAATGACCTCAAAATCTATCTAGTCCAAACTGTATCTGAGCAGAGAGCCTCTCCACAATAGCTCAGCAAGTAATAAACTAGCCTTTGCTTGAAGCTCTCCAGTGACAGGGAACTCACTACCTCATGATGTCATACATACATAATGCCTACCGTTGTATACCATTTTCTACAGAGAGTAAATCAGGCATAAATTCGACATGTAGCATTTAGCTAAAAACCTCAAGGTTGAATGTAATTACAGCTTTTATATAAACATTGTGTACTTTTCCAATTATAGAGCAGCACAAACACCACCACTAGATAGGCACAAACACTCCCAAACATTCCCACTGACCACAATAACTGCATAGGAGGAGAAAAAAAACTCATGCCCAAACCCTTTGGGGGCCCAGCTACCTTATTCCTCATCGTTTCAAGTTGCCCTCATTCTACTCTGCTCTCCACCAAACAGAGGCTAGTTTGATCCTAGAAACTCACATCCTTTCCCATTATCTGGTTCCCCTATTTACCCTGGTGGAAGTTCAAGGGACAAATCAGGGGGCAATCAATTGGGCTCTTTCTGCAATCACTGTGGGGATTTTACCAAGAATCTCCTGTGTGTGGTAGATGGCTTCATCTGCCCTGTCTCCTACATCTACCACCTCTAGCATCTCATTCCCCTGACTATACTAACTCCAGAGTCAGCACTTTCCACTTTGCGATGGCTCTAAGTCTATAGAGATTCTTAGTCAGAGATGGATTGGACAATATGACCTTTGGAAGAACTATAGATAGATGATAGATAGATAGATAGATAGATAGATAGATAGATAGATAGATATAAGAAGCATTGTGATCTTGTGGACAAAGATCAAGCACTGTACTAAAAAAACCAAAAACCCAGATTCAAGATATGCTGCAACACATGCTGCAGCGAAGTGACCCTGGCAATGCCAAGTTGCAGAGTAGGTATCATTCTGCAGAAATACAGGGCATTCCCCACACAAAGACACCAAAGGTCTGGTTTTTTAAAAAAGGTATCAAAATATCAGTCAAAGTTGGAAATGACTTCAAAATCCATCTAGTCCAACCCATATCTGAGTAGAAAACTTCCAAATCTGAGATTCCATGATTTTATATTAGTTCCTTCCTTCTTTCCTTCCTTCCTTCCTTCTTTCCTTCCTTCCTTCCTTCTTCTTTCCTTCCTTCCTTCTTCTTTCCTTCCTTCCTTCCTTCCTTCCTTCCTTCTTTCCTTCCTTCCTTCTTTCCTTCTTTCCTTCCTTCCTTCCTTCCTTCCTTCCTTCCTTCCTTCCTTCCTTCCTTCATTCCTTCCTTCCTTCTTTCTTTCTATTTTTGGTCTGCCACTACTAACTCATATTGAGTTTGCAGTTCTCTAAAACCGCCAAATCTTTTTTACTTGAAATAGTGTCTAAATGCATCTTTTGGGGTGTGTGGAGTTTTTAAGGAGGACTAACACCGCCGGGATGAGAGTTTTAGAGCCTATTTCAGGGCTGCTCATCCATCTTTGGTGTCTCCCTGGCACTCAACTCTCGCCTGTGGCTCCAAGAAACTGTAGCACGTACAGTGGCTACACCACAGTAAACTGTCTTGGGCAGATGGGATAAACCAGGTTGGGGGAACCAATAGGCCTCATACCCATAGATGAGTTAAGGGTATGTCCACCCCAAGCATATGAAGATTCCCCTTACTGGAATGGGCAAATGAGAATGATTTATTCCAACATCCATGGCACTGTGAAACACTTAGGGCTTGGTCAGACATTGAAGATGCCAAGGTCATCCACTGCATCCCAAGCTATCACCAATCCTGTTGACTTTGGTCTTGTTACTGTACTTGGATGGCTCAGGAAGAGAGAATGAGGGTGATGATTTCGTGCAACCCTGCTTCACTTAAATCCACTTTACACACCTATTAAGATATTACCCTGTGATGTCATTGGTCCTCTCCAAAAATGAAGGATAAGCAGTATCAACAACAATATGCACCTTTCTCATCCTGAATCTCTACAGTTATTTTTAAAGCTTAATTGGAAGATTTTATATGTGTTGTCAATAAGTTTCATCTTACTAGTTTCGGCCCATCGTTCCATTTCTGGAATATAGATCTTCTTGATTCTCACCTGTGTCATCCGTATATTAGCTATCTCTGCTCACAAATTTGATAAGGATTCCATAAAAGGTATATACTCCATGATGAAGAGCCCCTGTCCCACTCGCCACCCCCAAATTCACACAGCTGAGGGCCACTTTAGCTCAGCCTCCAACTTAGTTAATCTAAAGTTAGTGGTACTATTGGGATAGTCATGCGTGCAAAATCACATATCTGAGTCTCCTGTGTTGTACCACCTTTGTTATCAGACCACAGAAAAATAATTAGCACTTTTTCATGTCCTTCATATAATACGCCTAGAGAAAGCTTCACAAAGGCAAGTAGCACCAAACAAAACCCCAAAGCAGCATTTTAGACATATTCAATTTAGGGAAGAGTTTTTTATTTTAGGTGTTTTTTTTACTCTAAGTACAATCCACACCCTGTAAATTTTAGTTCCCTGGGGCAAAGCCCTGATTGCCTAATCCTAGATATGGTTTTGCCCAACCAAGTCAGATGACAATGTGAACTAAAAGCAAAAAATGTAAATTAAAATGAAATTGCAAGGTAGTAAGAATTGAATCGAGTATAAAATGCTCCCATCACCCATTACCAACTGGCTGCCATTCCTAGAATTTTCCAAGGAGTTCTAGACAACCCCTCAGCCTCTCCAACACAGTGAGAGGGACACATAAGTCCACTCATGGAAAGCTAGTAGGGACATTTCCTGTATTTGTAGTCCTGAGAATTCAGGCAATGGGACATAGCAGCTAGAGAGCATCATTGAGATCATTGTTAACTTCTCTCTGAAGACCAGGTCCAGCCTAAAGCAGTTGACTTCAGTCTGGGGTGTGTTGATTTATCTCATTGCCTCCCTTACTTCTGTTGCTCATGATAACCCTGGCGTAGCTTAGCATAGCTGCAATCCTCCCTCCCCTCTCTCATCATTCCTGCACTAGCCATTAAACAGTGTGCCTTGAAAGCATGCCAATCTAATTAGGGCACTACATGATTCCACCTACGGAACTCATGCAGAGATTCCCTAGGAGGTGCAATCCAAAGATAACTTCCTTCAATGAGCAAAGACCTCTTGGTCCCAAGGACTATGAGAACATGGGACTTGTACCCAGATACACTGCCTTACACTGGTATACCTCTAAAGAAATCCAAGTACCTAGAGATCAAATTTATAACCCAGAAACCCATGTCCAAAATGGAATTCATTTGTTACCTTTCTGCTTAAACCCAGTCCTTGTCCAAATTTCCATGTCTCTGTGGATGGCATCATCATCTTTCCAATCACCCAAGTTGTGGTGGCCCTACAGTCATCCTTAACACTTTCTCTCTCTGTCTCTGTCTCTCTGTCTCTCTCTGTCTCTCTGTCTCTCTGTCTCTGCCTCTGCCTCTCTCTGTCTCTCTGTCTCTCTCTCTGCCTCTGCCTCTCTCTGTCTCTCTCTGTCTCTGTCTCTCTCTGTCTCTCTGTCTCTCTCTGTCTCTGCCTCTCTCTGTCTCTCTGTCTCTCTCTGTCTGTCTCTGCCTCTCTGTCTTTCATCCTTACCACTCCATATCTAGTCAATTGTCAAGTCTTACTGGTTCTTCTTCCTCAGTGCCTCTTGGACCTATCCCTAGCCTCCTTCAAAGCTCAGCTCATGGTGCTACCTGCTTTAGGAACCTTTGATAATATTCTTGGTTGTTATTACTCTCTCCCTCCTCTTCAAATTATTGTGTCCATATGTGTCTGCTTATATTTCTCAGGCCCTCCAGAATAATTTCTTGTCACAGTTCCTTAGACAAGAGACTATTTTTGAATGCCTAGTACACAACACTGATTTGAACATAATAGGTGTTTAATCAATGCTTATTGGATTAGATTCTAAAAAATTTTTTTCAGTCTTAAAAATGATTCACTACTGTATTCCTTTAAATGGAAAACTCCTTTACATAACTTAACATACAATAATTATGTTGTCAGATTTCAACTATACCTAACTCTTGCCCAAAGTCAGATGACTATCCTAGAAACACTGGAGCCAAGAGCACAGAACGCAGATGCCAGAGAAGAACCTCTGAAATAAAGAATTAGAAAAATAAACAAGAGGGAATGTGACACTCTGCATAGTGTAGTAGCCACAAATCACGTCTCAGGATTCTAACCATCTAAAGAACTCCAAAGCTGTGGTTTGCTTAATATTCTGAAGGGATTATGTAAATCAGCAGGATATCCTAGAATCTTGCTTAGACAATACCTGAGTAACTCACTGAGTCATTTCAGTCATGATCCTATTTAGGGTTTTCTTGGCAAAGATACTGGAGTGGGTTTTCCGTTTCTTCCTCCAGCCCATTTTACAGATGAAGAAACTGGGGCAAACAGGGTTAAGGGACTTGTCCAGGGGCATACAGCTAGTAAGTGTCTGAGTTCAGATTTGAACTCAGGTCCTCCTGACTCCAGGGCCAGTGTTCTACTGGTAACTACAGCGGTAACTACAGATCCTTAGACACCTTCTAAGGTCCCTTCCAGCTCTAGTTCTATGATGCTATGATGAGGAAAGAACGTTTGACGCACAAAGTTCTAAAGTTAAGATTAAAATTCAGAGCTTTATATAGTCATGTTCCAGCAAAGAAAAGAGGCTATCTTCTTTGGATGACAGCCGTTCTTGGGGGCATTTGTAAACTTTAAAGTTTACAAAGTGTTTTTTTATACATATCATATCGTTTGATACAAATAGTTCTCATTTGAACAACCTTGGGAGATAGGTGCTATTTTTATGTCCACTTTATAGTTGGGATAACTGAGCCTCAGGAGAGGTTAAATGAATTACCCACAGTCACACAGCCAGTGTGTGACCTACATAGCTGAGACAAGATGTGAACTTGGATCGTTCTGATTCCAAGTCCATTGTCCTCTCCACTACACTACCTAGCTACCCTTAGAACCCGAAGAACAATGGTGCTAGAAAAAGTAGGGAGATGGGAACCTAAGGTTCACATAAGAATAGCCAATTCAAAACTGCCTGTCATAACTACCCTTAACTGTCATCTAGACAAAGCAAACTAGATAGTCCTTCTTTAGAGGGTTAAAGTTTACAATCTTCCTTTCCCTGTTTTTCACCAACTGACTCATCACTTGCTTTCTTGACTGTTTTTTTTTCATAATATGCCATAAAAATCATCTACTCCATCTAAAAGTAAACTTCCTCTTGAAGTTCCTATGAAAACAAAATAAATCCTGGACATGGGAGTTTTGCATTTTTATGGCCAGTTGGGTTATTCTTCAAAGACTTCCCTTGTAATTTATTGAAAATATTTCTGTGCGGTCAAATTTTAGAGAATAATTAAGCACTAAACTTTCCTTTTAAAATAACCAATATGATGTCTATCCACCTCTTGGTTTTTGCATAAAAACCCATGGATTGCTAACTCCTCCAAATCTGTGCCTTTTCATAAATTCCTATTTAAAGTTTGGTTTTGAAGTTTATTTTTGCATTTATTGTAGGATAGTGATGCACTACAGAAAAAGAAAGTATAAAACACAAGCTGTCTCTTATTTTGTCGGATGATAAAATGCTCAATTAAAATGAGGTTATGTTGCTTGCCCGTGGCACCCTGAGCTGATATTGTATTGTTCAGAATAGTAAAAGTCAGCTGAAATATTTTCACATACATCTGTTTTATTAGTAGGTGCTAATTAAACATGCATCTTGTAGAGTGACTTTACATAAGATCATTTTGCAGTTTCCTGTGCTATTTATCTAACACTTTTGGATCTGTGGGTCACAGATCTTACTATAAACTCTCCTCTTAAAATTGTTAATGAAAAGTAAAGTCACTCTAACAGTTTCTACTCCCTCACTTCTCTCCTCCCACCCCACCAGCTCTCCCACAAAGCTGGGTTTTAGGTTTCCCTGGGAGCTTTTTTTTTAAGTCAGAGCTGTAACTTTATTGATAATATGCATTGGTGCTTTTGGAACATGGCAGGCTTACAGGCAAATTTAAATGCCCCAGTTTTTAAGTGAGTAGTAAGAAATGACTTCTCTTAATTGATTCCTAAGAGTCCTTTGTGTGAGTGCTACATTCATCTTGGCCAGCCAAGTGGCCATCCATCTGGCTCTTGGGGTCAATATGGACATACAAGTAAGTGCTATTCTGTGGATAGGGATGTGTGAATTTCCTTAGGTGACTGGCATCTCTAACTTTGCTCATCTGTCTTTTGTAGAGCCCACTGGATCCACTAAAAAGCAATACTATTTGTTTAATTTTCATGGGGTACTCATTGTTAATCTTTTGGCTCATTGCCATCCACAATTGAAAAAGTCAAATCAGGGGCCAAAAAGTGTCCCAGAAATGCTCTCCATTTTCTCTTTACCTTATAGCATTCTATGATCACAGGATCAAAGAGTTAGAGCTGAAAGGGGCCCTTAGAAGCTGTCTAATCCAATTTAATCATTTCATTGATAAGAAAACTGAGAACCTGAGAGTTAGTCTGTCAGTCAATAAACATTTACTAATCACCTTCTATGTGCCAGGCAGTGTGCTAAAAACCCTGGGATACAAAGGCAAAAAGCTGTCTCTATTCTCTAGGAGCTAACAGTCTAATGAGAGAGACAACATGCAAATAACTATACACAAACACACTATATACAGGGTAAACTAGAAATTTTCAACAGATTTCTTTCACAACATGACTTACATGGAAATATATTTTGTGTGACCACACATGTATAATCTATGTCAAATTGCTTAACTTCTCAATGGGGCGGGGAGAGGGGGGAGGGAGTTTGGAACTCAAAATTTGGGTGAAAAAAAGTGTTAAAATTGATTTTACATGTAATTGGAGGAAACAAAATGTGATGTTTTTAAAAAAAATTTTCAGCAGAGCAAAGGCACTAAGATCAAGGAGGATCAGGAAAGGCTTCCTGTAGAAGGTAGAATTTTACCTGGGACTTGAAAGAAGCCAGTAGGCAGAGATGAGGAAGTAGAGTATTCCAGACATGGGGCATACCCAGTAAACATGTCCAGAGTTGGGAGATGGACTCTTATTAAAGGGATAGTAAGGAGGACAGTATCACTGGATGACAGTCTATGGGGTCAGGGGAGGAAAGGAGAAAGAGGAGTGTGTCAGAAATATGAAGAATGGAAAGGTGGAGAATGGGACAGGTTATGAAGGGTTTTGAAGGCCAAACAGAGGATTTTATATTTGACTCTGTAGGTGATAGGGAGCCACTGGAGTTTACTGAATAGGGGTTGACCTAGTCAGCCCTGGACTTTAGAAATGTAACAGCTGAATGGAGGATGGACTAGACCAACCAATAATCTATTTCAATAGCCCAGGTGTGAAGTGATGAATGCCTCTACTAAGATGGTAGCAGTGTCCGAGGAGAGATGGCAGTACATTCAAGAGTTGTTATTAAGGTAAAATTAACAAGGCTTGGTAAAGGATTGGATATGGGGCATGAGAGACAGTGAGGATTCTAAGGTCACACACTTGCATAAGGTCACACAGGTATTAAGTGACAAGGTCAAGATTTTAATCCAGGTCCTCTGATTCGAAAACCTACTTCTTCTCTAAGTATCTAAGTAAGTCAAGAAAAGGCAGCATAGAGACATCGGGTCAAATCACTTCATTCTCTCTGAACCTCAATTTCTTCATCAGTAAAATAAGGGGGTTCAATTACATGGCTTGTTTAAGATCTATCATGATGGATTTTCTTCTCTTACTCTAATCTTCCTCCTCCATAAGAAGGCACTTGAATAGAGGGTCCTCAGACCAGGTAAGGAAAACAATGCATTTCCATAAGTCATCCTGGATTAGAATCTGTGTACTTGGTCTACCCACTCATCAGGCTTATGGCATCTTTCATACTTATGTTGCCAAGTACAGGGTACTCTAACTTTTCAACAGAGTATGCCCTACAGTGATAGTCCAGTCATTTAGGTTTTTAGCCAAATCTAGAAAATTTAGCAAAGAATACCAAAGCAATTCCTTCTGTTACCCAAAAGGTCAGGAAGGCTCTAATTTTCATGAAGAACAGACAGAGTCTTGGCTTTTAAAGGTCTTTTCCAAAGGTTTCTTCACTATAAATTATGTAGTTTGGTTTCTCTATGTTGGAAGAATAAAGACCACTATTATTCTCATGTTGAAAATTGATCTGGTGGTTACAGAGGGAGCAGTCTGAGCTTGGGTCAAAACTTAGTTCAACAGCACATTTTTCTCAGTTTCCCAACTTGGGGGATTTTTAATATATCAATTATTTCCTTTCTTGCTCTAAAAGGCAAATGATGAGAATAAATTAAACAAACTCACTTAAGAGTTCTATTAACATCATGTAAAAGTACTTGCCTTTATGTCTTATGCCATACTCCTTATTCTGGTTTGTATAGTTTAATTATCATATCCCTAGCACAGTTGACCCTTTTTTACTTTCAATGACCATTTTAGTTGTTCTGGGATTGTCCCATAATTCCCTTGCTTTTTTCCCCAATGTAGTGAAGTAGAGAAGGATTAGAGAAGGCATAGGGCTATTGATTGGATGTTCAAGATAATGGATGAAGGTGAGAAGTTTAAACACAACTTTTATTGCTTCTATTTTCTCTTCCAAGATAAATGATCTTTGGACTTGGAAGATCAGAGCAAAAATGGTTAACAGAGACTTGAAACCCTTGAAAATTAAGGAGATGATAAGAGTACTTAACTGCTCTCACCGAGTTAAGATGACCAATCTTGAATGAATTGAATTCAAGGGTCCCAAAGGCACTGGCAAAAAGGACTGCTGAGTGACTTTCAGTAATCTTTGAAAGATCTTGGTGAATAGGAAAGGAATCCCAAGATTTAAGAAAGGCAAGCAAATATTCTCCCAGTTTTCAAAAACTGTATGAGGTTAGAATCTGCAAACCTATGAGCTTGACTTCTATCTCCAACAAAATTCTAAGACATTTGGTTGTAGGGATAATTTCTGAGCATTTAAAAAAGAAAGCAGTGATCACTAGAATCCATCATGTCCTTATCAATTACCGTGCCAAGCACTGAGGACACAAAAAGAAGCAAAAGACAAGCCCTGCCTTCAAGTAGTTCACATCTAATAGCATTTACCTCCCAAGGTTATTGTGAAATTAAATGAGATTTTGTAAAGTGCTTAGCACATAATAGGTAGCACATAAATGCTTATTAGTATTATTGCTATTAATAATAATGTATTTTATGGGCTGAGACACCACTCTTGTATCCACTTCCACCAATCATGATTCACTTTTGATAGAATTTCTACCTGGGAGAAACCAATTTGCCTTCTTCGGGTAACCCTTAGGTCATTACCAAAACTCTGAGTTCACGGTGTCCAGGTCTATTTTGAAGGCCCCTGATAAGTCTCTTTGGCTTTTGTGGCCACCAAAGACTTCCCCTGAGAACATCAGAATTTAGCTTATGTCCAACTAGGCCCTCAACTCTCATGTGAACACCAAGGCAACGAGGCATGGAATACAGACATTTATTAAGCATAACAAACAATATAGAATGTATTTATATCTGAGCCCATAGAAAGTCAAGAAAACTTTCCCTCAAAATAAAACCTTCCCTTCCTAGAGATCTATTCTGGTGCTCCATATTGATAGCATCTCCTAGAATTGATATTCCATGCTTCCCTCTCCCATTCCCCACCCTCTCCCTCCAAAAACACAAAAAACAAAAAAAAAACCTCATGGTTAATAGAGTCCCTCAATTTCCATAGTTAGTCCAAATAAACCTTGTACCAGTGAAGGGTAAGGTCAGATTTGCTCTTTCCCATTGTGATTCAGTGCCTTACTGCTGCTCAGTTGTGGCTCCAGCAGCTTCTAACTTGAACCAGGAACTCCTGGACGTAAGACAGGAACTTTCATCACTCTACAAGGCTTACTTGTGTTGCTGGAGTTCCCAGCTTGGCCTAGGACAGGGATGGGGAATCTGTGGCCTCAAGGTCACATGTGGCCCTCTAGGTCCTCAAGTATGGCCCTTTGACTGGATCCAAATTTCACAGAACAAGTCTCCTTAATAGAAGGATTTGTTCTATATAACTTGGACTCACTCCAAAGGCTGAACTCAAGAACCTAGAAAGCCACATGTGGCCTTGAGGCCAAAGGCTCCCCACCTTTGGCCTAGGACAATCATCTCTTAATTGTAAAAAAGTAAAAAATAAAAACCCGAAACAAGAACAACAAAAACAATGCCAATGTCAAATGCTGAAAGGAGGTGGAGAATGATGAGGAATGAGAAGAACATGTTGTTAGATTTGACAATTAAGAGATTATTGGCTGGACAGAGCAGTGTCAGTTGAGTGATGCCAGAATATGGAGGGTGTAGAAGAGAGTGAGAAAGTAGAGTTACTGAGTGTAGATGTCTTTTTCAAGTAGTGTGATTTAGAAAAGGAAGAGAGAGATAAGAAGCCAGCAGGGATACCAGGATCTCATAATCTCAAAAGATAGCTTTCTTAAAATGGGGGAGATTTGGGCATATTTGTGAGTGAAAGGAAAAGAGGAGAAAAAGAGAGATCGAAAAAGGTGGAGATAGACAGGGAGAGAAAGATAGTAGGGTTACTTTGCTGGAGAAAACTAAAGGATGCCTCAGCTGCCTCCTGACTCTGTTCCAGCAGGCTCTGAGTTATTCCAACAATCTCCCTTTTGAGGAAGAGCCCTGACCAACCATCCTTGACTCTCAGGACTTAGCTGCCATGCCTCAGCTGCTGCCTGACTCTATTTCTATGGGTCCCTTCTCCCATTGGTGAGTTCTTCCCATAATCTTTATTTGGAGGAAGAGCCCAGACCAGCCATCTTTCATTATCTGTGTTTGACTACTATGTCCCTAAATGTGATACCTCCTCTCCTTCCTCTGCTTTTAGCTCCCCTTTTATATATTATCTTCCCCATTAAAATATAAGCCTCCCCAAAGACAAAGGTACTCTCTTTTTTGTTTCTATTTGTATCCTCAGTATTTAATTGCCAAATCCAATGATCTTTTCTCAATTCTCATTCTCCTTGACCTCTCTGCAGCCTTTGGCACTGTTTATCACTATCTCCTACTTGGTACTCTTTTCTCTCTAGGCTTCTGGGACACTATTCTTTTCTGGTTCTCCCCTTACCTATCTCCCACTCCTTCTCAGCCTTCTTTGCTGGATATTCATCCAGGTCACATCCTTTCACCACAGGTGTCTCACAGGGTTCTGTCCTGGGCTCTCTTCTCTTTTCCCTCTCTACTACTTCTCTTGGTGATCTCATCAGCTCCTGTGGATTTAATTACCATCTCTATGTTGATGATTCTCAAATCTACCACTCTGTTCTCCTCTAATCTCAGATCTCCAACTGCCTTTCAGACACTTCAAACTGAACGTTGAGTAAACATCTTAAACTCAACATATTCAAATTATTTCCCTCTCCCCAAACCTTCCCCCACCACCTTCCATATACTGTAGAGAGCAAGCCCCCCCATCCTCCCAGTTCCTCAGGCTCACAAGCAAGGCATAATCCTGGACTCCTCACTCTCTCTCACCCCCATATCCAATGTGCTGCCAAGGCCTGTTGATTTCACCTTTGCAACATCTCTCAAGTAAGACCCCTTCTCTCCTCTGACACTGCCACCCCTCTCATGTAGACCCTCATAACCTCCTACCTTGATTACTGCACTAGCCTGTTGTTGGATCTGCCTGCCTCAAGTCTCTCCCCACTCCAATCCATCCTTTATTCAGCCACTACAGTGATTTTCCTAAAGAGCAGGTCTGATCATGTCACCCTTTCCCCACTAAAGAAACTCCAGTGATTTCTTATTACCTCAAGGACCAAATGCAAAATGCTCCGGTTGGCATTCAAAGCCCTTCACAACCTACCTCCCCCCCAATATTTCCAGTCTTCTTACACCTTCCTCCCCAAGAAGTACTCTTCTCTTCAGTAACACTGGCCTTGTAGCTATTCTATGAACAAAATACTTCATCTCTTGGCTAGAGGTATTTTCTCTGGCTGTCCCCCATGCCCAGAATGGTCTCCCTCCTCATCTCCACCTACTGGTTTCCTTAATTTCCTTTAAGTTCAAACTAAAATTCCATCTTCTACCTGAAGCCTTTCCTAACCCTTCTTAATTATAATGTCTTCTCTTTCTTATTCCTATTTATCTGGTATATAGTTTGTTTGAACTTATTTCCTTATTCTCTCCCCCAATTAGACTGTGAGCTTCTTGAGGGCAGGAAAAGTCATTTGCCTCTTTTAGTATTCCCAGTGCTTGGGACAGTGCCTGGCACATAGTAGGTACTTAACAATTCTTGTTGAATGACTGACTAAATTGTGGATAATTGCACGTCTTAAACTTCTATTATTTGCCGATGCCGATGCCTCAGAAGATACATTTATTTGTTCTAACCTAGTAATACAAATATTGTCCTTCTTTTCATGATCTTTTCAAATGCAATATGTATAAGAAATCTGGGTTCTAACAACAATCAAGACAAAATGGTTGTCAGTCAGCACTTCACTCCCGTTTCTATTTCACTTTTATAATCTGATTTCTTGTATAGTACTGTGTCAGTCAAACTCTGGTTGAGCTCCTATATACAGGGTCATGGTGGTTCTTGGTATATCTTACTTCCTGAGAGCAGGTAAGCGTGTAGCTTCATTTCCTTAAATCAGCAGTTGACCATTAGGTGGTATACATGTCTCTGTTTTTCTTCTATGTATGAGTGAGTACACCCACTAGAGATTGGCTCACTATACAAAACAAAACAAAACTGCAGCTAGATTGATTGAGTTTGAAGTTTTGTTTCTATTCCTTGAGGTCCCAGCCATGACGACACATAGTCATTCCCCATTTGTGGGATTCCTAGTTTATTTCTAGGTTTTGCTATTAAAAGTAAATTCCTCAGAATATGGAACTAGGTCCTTTTTATCTTCTGTCAATAACCTCCTTTGGGTATAGTCTAAGGGGTAGGGCCACTGAAATCACAGTAAGTAATTTTTTGTAGATTTTATTGTATAATTGCATTTTGCTTTACCAAAAGGATTCCAACAAGCATGTGCCTGTTCTACCAGAGACATACCAGCACTGAATTTTAGCATTTTTAGTATCTTGTCCAATTTGATGAGGGCAGGGGGAAATTTTAGAGTTGTTTTAATTTGTATTCATGTGATTATTAGAGCATTAATATGTTATATGTGATAGATATTCCTTCTTTTGAGAATTTCCTTTTCTTATATTCTCTGTACTTAACAATTGCAGAATGCCTCTTAACTCTGATAAATTTGTATCTGTTCCCTATACATTTTGGATGTCAGACCTACCAGAAGTAACTAAAAATGATTTTTTTTTCTAGTTTGTTTCTTTAAATTATTCTTTTTGTAACATAATAAGGGCCACTTTTGTACCCAAAATAATTAAACTGGATGCTATTTTAAGATGGCTCAAATAGTTTGAAAGTCTGTGTCTTCCCTAAATTTTTGTGTAACTCTTAATGAAGGGAATAGAATTGTTGCTGATGCTGTGTCATTTTTTCAGTCATATTTGATTCTTCATTACCCCTCTTTGGGGTTTTCTTGGCAAATATACTTGAATATTTTGTCATTTCCTTCTCTAGCTCATTTTACAGATGAAGAAACTGAGGGAAACAGGGTTAAGTGACTTGTCCTGGGTCACACAGCTAGTGTCTGAAGCCAGATTTGAACCTAGGTCTTCCTGATTCCAGGCCCAGTATTCTAGCCACTGCACCACCTAACATGTATGTATAATTAACTGTCAGTTTAGTGTGCTGACTAATAAAATTTCAAACAAGCTGAATATTGCCTGGATATTTGGACACTGCTCTCTTTGTCAAAGTAATACTAAAGAGGCATGGCTATAAGCTCCTCCAATGTGGTTTGGTGAAAAGGCCTAACAAAAATATGGTTACCAGCTGGATTCTGGCACAAAAATCATACCAGAAAGGTCTACAACTAGACCAGTGAGAAGAACTCCAAGATCTAGCCAGCCAGATAAATGTAGTAACCTCATAAATCTCTGGACAAGAACCATATAGGGCTCAAGCAGTTTATACAAGGGTGGCACGGTCAATTCATCCACGCAAACCGTCTCTTTATTTTCCCACCTTTAATTTGTTGTGATCCCTATAAACAAGAGGTAGAGAGGGAATACATCTTTTCTGAGTAACCCACTAAAGTAGATATGCCTGCCTGTCAAAGACATGTTCTACACTGCATAAACCTATTTCTGGAATCCTCGAGTTTGGTTTAGAAAGAGTGTGTTGTATTGCCACAGCAGGCTTCTGCATCTCTGAAAGCCAAAGTCTGTAACCTTCTGGGTAGTTGATGGTGCCAAAGGCAATAGCTATTTCCTGGTAGATCAAGCCCAGATCATATAGACAAGAAGAAAAAGAAGGTCATCGGGGAAGCAAAACTGGAACATGGGAGCAGGAAAGACAGGGCACTAAATAAAGAATGAAGTGGCTGGAAATTAGAAACAATCCTTTTAATACTTCCCAGCATGCATCGCTCCTAGAAAACAGAGAACTACATTTGATTGTTTCTCCATCTTAATTTGGCATGATCCGCAGCACGCTTCCTCTGAAGGAGAAGAGAAGTGTGGGCTGCTGGGCTGGATCAAGGCTCATTTACAGAGGCAGTACCTGATCATTTCCCCAGGATTGGTTGCCACCCCTTGCCTGAAGTAGCAATTTAATGAATGGAAAGGGAAAGTGTTACATCAAAGCTGAGTTTGATCAGGTCCGAATAAGCTGGTCACTTGTAACAGTCTTCCCTTTTCAAGATCCACATCCCAAGGCATTCTACCCTTCCGTCACATACTCTAGAAAATTTAAAATTTAAAAAAAAAATTAAATGACACTAGTCTTAGAATAGCAAATTGCATTTTAAGGACAAACAGCAACAGTCCTTAACTTTAAGACTGCAAGGACAGTTTCTGCTCCCAAAGAGTTTATTGAGATGATATTAGAAGAAACAGTGTATTTATTTAAGTACATAGTTAGATGCATTTTCCTTTGTTCTCTCAACAGGTTAGTAATTACAGGAGCAGTAATTAGCCTTGACGGAGAGTACACAAAACAATATATGGATACTGTGTGCAGTAGTGGGGGAGATGTGGTGCCAGGCTTATTATTTTCAGTCAGAGCTAATTATCCTTATTATACTGCGTGACTCTTTTTTCTGGAATTATGAGTGGGAAACTGCTGAATAGAATTTTTTCAAAGTGCCCTGAACCATGGAGAGAAATGAAAATCACAAACAATGAAAAGCTTGTTAGACAATGAGAGTGATCATCTGTTAAAGGGATGCTGAAGAAACTTCCCTTCTTATCTCTAGTTATAGAAATGTAAAGTGCCTATCAGAAAATAATCGGGTTTGCAGAGGGGAAGTGACAGGATGCAGAAGCCTGACAGATAGAGCCCTGAGGACAACAGTGGGGAGCTAGTAGCGGGAGGCTCAGACTGTGTGTGTGTGTGTGTGTGTGTGTGTGTGTGTGTGCATGTAACAAAGTCCGTAGCAATAAAGCATCCAGGATTTTTAATGCGTAGGGTGTAGGCCCTAAGGGAAGGAATCTGAGGGCACAGAGTCAGGAAGCTAGAACTTCACAAACCAAACCCCACAGTGGGAGGTCAGCCCTGTAGACTTCTGACAAACCCAAACGACAGACCTGAGCGCATCCTGATAAAGGCACCTGAGTTTCCATCAAACTGCTATGCTGTTTTTTTCTTTCATTTTTCTTTCCGTCCTCTCCCTTTCCGTCTTTAAAAAGAAAATCCTTCTCCATCCTTCCCACCCCCCACCTAGACTGTAGTGAGGCATGTAAGCTAAATTCATACAGATGGTGTGGCACTTTTATAAGCTCAGTACTGAAATGTGGTCCGAAATTTCCCTAGTGTCCTCTATGGTTCTGTCTCTGCAACAGATGCATTTAAATGTTAGTGATGTATTTGTGGAGCATGATACAACCAGAGCTAAGGAGAGATGCCTGCAGGACACAAGGAAGAATTTGAGTCCGAACTGGACTAAAATAATCAGAACTGATGAATGAGGGCTAGGAGTGCTTGGTTTCTGTGGTTACTGCCAATAAACCACATAAAAACCAGTTTTGTCTGTCCCTCCAGTTAAAGTCTGTTCTGTAACCAAGATATTCAATCTACTCTTCTACTAAGAAATAAAGACATTTCTGAACATTTTGGCCTGGGGACATTAGTACTGCTACAACATATCTACCATGCCACTTCTTGCCACTTGGTGGGTCCTTGGGTTTTTTGTGGGTAAGACATAAGAGCTAACCAGAGGTTTGGGGAGAGGCTGAGTCTCTTTTAAAGATATACTGTGCCTCTGTAAAATAACAACATCTAAGAATTCAGATTTGCTTCTCAGAGTAATGACTCACCCCCTTTTTAAAAATAAAAACATGGCTGCATTTATATGATCCATTCAGATTTACTAAAAGATTCTTGGACAGAGAATAGTGTTCCCCTGTGTGGGCTTCGAAATGTCAGCCCAGTTAAGGCAGGCCATTAATGACACCAGTGTCACCACATTGGCATTTTACTCCAAAGCAGGCATTCATACATGATACTGGCGATAGTATGAAACTAGCGATTATGGACAAGTCAAATAAGGCATATACTATGAATACTGTCATTAAGCACTTCAGAGAAGATGAGTCCTCATAAATCGAAAGAGAAATGGCAGTTTTAAATGGAGTAATATCTCATTATATCCAGGTCATGATTCCGTGGGTCAGATATGCCATGGGTCAAATTGTGTTTTCCAAATATAGTTATGTAGAGTAAGAAGCCAATATAACGCTGGTTTGCCTGGAAGGCCAAGCATAACCTGGTTTTTCTCTGGTGTTCAAAAACCCTCTCTTTTTAACTCATATTTTCATATTTATATAGTATTTGAATTTTGAAAAAACATTTTCTTTTTTAAATAGTATTTTATTTTCCCCCAATTAAATGTAAAAACAATTTTAACATTCTTTTTTAAGGTTCCAATTTCTGTCCCTCTCTACCTCCCTCCCAACCTCCCTGAGACAGTAAGCAATCTGATGGAGGTTATACATGTGCAATCATGTAAAATATATATCCATATTAGTCCTTTTGTGGAAGAAAACTCAAACTAAAAAAAAAGAAAGAAAGAAAAAGAAAGTGAAAATTAGTATGCTTTAGTCTGTATTCAGATGCTATCAGTTCTTTCTCTGGAGACAGATAGCAATTTTCGTCATGAATCCTTCGGAATTGTCTTAGATCATTGGATCACTGAGAATAACTAAGTCATTCACAGCTGTTTGTCATACAATATTGTCGTTACTGTGTACAGCGTTCTTCTGGTTCTGCTCACATCACTCTGTATCTGTTCATGTAAATCTTTCCAGCAAAAACCCTCTCATCTTAATGAAAAACTGATCTCACACCCTTTAACAGTTTCAAATCACTCCAACACTAAACGATCTACTATACCAATACTTGAAGGTTCTGAGATTTCACTAGCACTTGAAAACTTCCAGCATGGTAACACTCTTGTAAAAGGTAGATTGCAACCTATGACATAGTAGGTACACATGTACATCTTAGACACACAGAACTTTAGCACTTTGCCCAAAGTCACACATCTTGTAAGTAACAAAATCGAATTTGAACCCAGGACATCTCTCTATGATGTCTTGCTTCCTTAATGATATAAAAATAACAAAAGTAACAATAGCTAGCTTTTGTATAGTGCTTTAAGGTTTGTGATGCACTTTACATGTATCATCTTATTTGATTTTCACAACAACCTTGTAGACCTGTCCCATTATTAATCTCATTTTACGGATGAGGAAACTGAGGTCAAGTGACTTATCCAGGGACACAATGGTATGAAAGTATCTGAGGTGGGACTTAGATTCATGTCGTCCTGACTCCACATGGAGTATTCTACTTATTGCCCCGCCAGGCTGCCATATATGAAAAGCTTATAGAATTTTAAATGAAGATCTTTCAACATTACTATGCCTAAGTTTAATACACATTCTTCAAGCTATTGCATCCCAATACAACAAATGATACTTTGATTTTTTTTTTTCCTGCTGTAAAATCCTTAATCCTTGTATAGCCACCAAAAGTTGTGACAGAGACCAGCATTGTCTGGTTTTTTATTGTCCAATGGCTGGTGATGAGTTAAAGGAAAATAAGTTGTGTTGTATTTTTATTTATTTTGTTAAATGTTTCCTGATTACATGTTAATCTGGTTGCCTCAGCACTGCAGAATTCACATGCAGTTCCTATGATGAACATTCTTGCAAGCTATAAGCTTCAGGAGGATAGAAGCCATGTCTCATCGAAACTCTGAATCTTCCTAGCCCAGAACGGTGCTGAGCACACAGTAGATGCTTAATAAATTTTTGTTGGATTGCACCAAGTGCTTCTAGTGAAAACTGTCTAGTTAATTTAGCAACTGCGGTTTAACGTATGCACATAAAATACACGTTGTGGTCATTCGAGCCCAGAGTTATATGAATTTATGTTATAAAGCTGGTAATATACTGTCACATTATGGACGTGTAATAATGTCCTCTGAATTATAATCTCAATCAACTGCAAAATAATAACATCCTCAGAACTATAATCTCAATTGATTGCATAATGTTATATATGAAGTCTCACTTTCAAACAAACTAGGCAAATGGTAACCAGTGAAAAGTTCTTAGCCTGATGGCAAAAGTACTAAAAGTAGTTGACGTAGCATAACACTAATATATTATACTATATAATCAGTATTCCTCTATTATTGGGTGACATCTGGACATCGAGAGTGTGTGTCCTAGACTGCCAATCTACGATATGCACACCAAAGATGGGGGGCAAAGCTGGCACATGGGCCAGTTGCCATCATTATACCCCATCCAGTGGTATAAGAGCAGTCATTGGTTTTGAGAATGAGCACTTTCTGTCCCTGTTTCCCACCACTTCTATGTTTGGGACAGCCACCACTATCATTGCAATGATGGATGAGAATAGAGTAAAGTACATGAAGAGTGGGCGGCCCTGGCAGCTTAGCAACCTAACAACACTTAACTTTTACCTGCCTCAGTTTTCTCAATAACAAAATGGGGATAACAGCACCTACTTCTCAGGGTTGTTGTAAAGATCAAGTGAGATGACTTTTGTAAAACTCTTAGAACAATGCCTGGAACCTAGTAGATGCTTCATAAATGCTCCCATCGTTCGCCACCGCCACCCCTCCACATGCATTTAGTGGAGGGATGTGGAAGAGTGAGTGGTAAGAGCCCTTATGCCCAGTTTGCTAGAGAGGAAGGAGCTGGAGTCTTTGGGTGTCATTTGATCAACTCCTGGAGGTTGATCTGAGGTGTCAGACATGACTAATGGATGGAGTGTCTCCTAAAGAATATTCAACACTTGGAGCTCAGATTTTCTGATTACAGGGGTAATCCTTTGTGTCACTCACTGACTATTACTAGTTATAATCATGTTGAAATCTCTCTGCAAACCATATCTGAAAAGCTAAAAAAGCCCTGCTTAGGTTTATAGGGCTTCACAGAAAAATAACTCCTGACATTATTAGATTTTTTAAAAATAGATGAAATTTAAGGCTTAGGGTTTATTATTAGATTCGGTGGTGCGGATTTCTCAACTATAAAAAACAAGAACGATCAATTCTTGTTTATGCTCTTTGGTTGTTTGTTTGGCAGGGAGACAGGTTGCTATCAACGGAGCTGCTAATGCATGAGGTAATGGCTAAGATTTAAAGAGGATTGCCTTCACTTATACCTACTTTTAGGCCAGGCTAGGCATCACTGGCTCAGGGTATATGACACATATTCTAATTTTTGGTGCTCACAAATTAGCAGCCTCTCAGCGAGCTGACCCCCCTGACACTTTCAAACCCATTTTAGTTCATCTGCCAGTCAACAAACAGTCAAAGCTAATTTGGTTTGCTGACCGTTTTTCACTCTCTTTATTTCGTGATAAAATTAAACTTAGTTTATTCTCAAAAAACTACTATTATTTTGATATTTGTCATTTGGAATGTCTTTTCAAAATGTATTTTTTCTTTATTTTTTTAAAAAATTTCCTAATTACATACGAAGAACGTTCTTTTTTAGTTTTAGTTATTTTAATTTTAATTTATGGAATAAAATAAGCATTTTCCTAATTGTATAATTCTTAAAAAATGAACACACATGAAACTGCAAATCTATTATGTACAACTTTCTATTCCTTTTAAACATATAATAACATTATCATGTAAGTTTTTTTTTCTTTTTTCCTTTTTACCCCCCCACCCTAGAAATAGCTACCATTAGACACAAATATATGTATACATATATACATATGTTTATATGTATATATGTGTATAGATAATTAAGGTGGGACTTTTCTACTGTTTTCTCTTTTGGAGCACTTATTTAATCAAGTGCCCTTGATGAGTCTGGCCTTTGTTTCTTTGATTAAATCAGGAGTCTTTGATGACCTGCTTACCTCAAGGGAAAGCCTAGTTTACAGGAGTTTCAGTTGCATCTTGTGATGCCCTTTGACCCTGAAAAGGGTATGTATACTCAGTGGTTGGTGTTTTGCCTTTGGGGCTCTCACTCACTGTTGGTGTGGAGACTCTGGACAGCTGCTGGAGTCCCCTGACTTTGAAGAAACCCATTTGTTGGTTCTTCTCTGTTGGCAATTGTATTGCTCTGTTTATATAGTGTATGGTTGTAATTCCTGTTTGTATTCTCTCTGAAGTTCAGGGTGCTGGCTTTTCCTCCTGAGCTAAGTGAATGATATATGTATGTTTAATTAAAGTGAGATCGTTAACCCCTTAAAGTTGTTTTCCTTAGAAAAGCAGATCAAAAGAACCTGTGCTGGCAGCTCCTGTTGTTGGTCTTGTTAGGTCTTACACCTCAACAGCAGCTGCTAGTCGCATTGTTCCAATATGCAAAATCAAAATCATTCATACATACTTCTATTTATCAGTTCATTCTCTGGATGCAGACAGGGTTTCTTTCATGTGTCCTTTGTAGTTAATATGGATATTTATAATAGTCAAAAATGACTTATTTGCTCAAAATTGTTCTTAAACGATATTGTTGTTACTGTATACAACATTCTCTTGCTTCTGTTCATTTTGCTCTTCACTATTTCATGCAAGTCTATCCATGTTTTTCTAATTAAACTTTCTGTTGAGTTTCATTCAATTGACTGAGGCAAAAGCCCTTGGAAGAACATATTTATGTGGGACAGGCCCCGTGGCATGAGCCTGAACTCTGGCCAAGGCTCTCTCATCACCAGGGTTGATTGACTGGAAAAGTGGGTGTAGGTAAAAGCCCAGCCTGAGGGAGATTGGAGTGCCCCAAAGCTTTACTTGTGTACCATGCCTTAATGTGAAATGCTCACAACTTTGTAAACCAGCAAATGGAAGAGGAGCTGGCATCAAAATGGAGGATTGTAAAGTTGTATCATATAACTTGTTAAAATAAAATCTTTGCTCTCTAATAAAATCAAACAACCCCAAACAAAAACCATTCATTTTTTATCATTTTGAGCTCCAAATTCTCTCTCCCTCTCACTCCTTAAGAAATCAAGTAATATAATGTTAATTATACATGTCAAGTCATACAAAATATATTTACATATTAACCATGTTGCAGAAGAAAACACATACCAAAAACCCCCAAGAAAAATAAAATTTAAAAAAGTATGCTTCAATATGTATTCAGAGTTCATTAATTCTCTCTCTGAAGGTGGATAGCATTTTTCGTCATGGTCCTTTGGAATTGTTTTTGATCATTGTCTTGATCAGAGCAGCTAAATCTTTCACAGCTGATCATCCTTTCAATATAGCTGTCACTGTGTACAAGGTTCTCCTGGTTCTGCTAACTGCACTCTGTATCAGTTAATATAAGCCTTCCCTGATTTTTCTGAAACCTTCCTTCTCATCATTTCTTATAGCATAATAGTATTCCATTAAAATCATATGCCACAACTTGTTCAGTCATTCCCCCAATTGATGGGCATCTCCTTAATTTCTAATTATTTGCCACAACCAAAAGAGCTGCTATAAATATTTTTGTACAAATATGTCATTCCCACCCCCTTTTTGCTCTTTTTAGGATACAGACTTAATAGTGGTATTATTGGGTCAAAGAATTTGCACAGTTTAATAGCCCTTTGGGTATAGTTCCAAATTGTTCTCCAGAATGGTTGGACCAATCCACAACTCTACCAACAGTGAATTAGGCTTTTCACCCTTTTTCATATGCCCTGGTATTTCCAACTAGGTGTTGGGTAAGGGTATGAGGCAGCAGAGAAGGCTCTTTTCCTATGTCTTCTTTACTTGACAGGACTAATTACATGTATTATGTATAAGTAAATCAAATGAATAAAAATATGAAATATTTACCTAAGAGAATATTTACCCATATAACTCGAGTGCTCTATCCTTAGAAGAGTGGGCAGGGTCTAACCTTATCAGTTTCAAATCTCTAATGTCAATTGTGCTCAGACACAGTCTTCTGGTTAGTAGAGCCTCAGAGTATCTCCAACAAAAAGCTCAAATGTCAAGTTTCAAGGTCCAGGAGATATAGCAGGGTCATTTTTGGAACAAGAAACGTATCAGTTTCTTCATCTTCTTAACCTTGCCAAATTGGATCCCCAATTCTAGCCCTTAATCATAATAAAGATTATGACATCAATGAGCTCTCACATTCATACATATAGTATATAATATTAGCTAGCATTTACACAATGCCTTAAGGTTTATAAAGCACTTTACAAATATTCTAACATTTTGTCCTCACAACCACCTTGGGTGGTAGGGGCTATTATTATCCTCATTTTTCAGATAAGGATACTGGGGCAGACAAAGGTGAAGTGACTAGGTCACACAGCTAGTAAGCACATATGTGTGTATCTATATATAATCTATGTATGTATACCTATATGGTCTCTTTTCCTCATGCAAAATAATGTATGACTCAGAAATATGAATCTTGCCCAGGATCATGCATATATATGTATATGTTTGTATCTTATAAGTTTTCATTAGACTGTCCCTATGCAACAGATGCTACAAGTTTTATTATCACTATATTACACATGAGGAAACAGCAGCTTTAACTGGTTAGGTAACTTGTTAAAGGTCTCATATGACAAGTAATGAAGCAAAGACATGAACCCAGATCACCTGACTAATCTGAATGCTCTTCACAATACTGAATTGTCTCTTACTTTACTAGGTTGGTAGGATGGAAAGCTCTTAATTTTTGAATGTATATATATATATATATATATATATATATATATATATACACATATATATATATATATACACATACACACACATATATAATATGTGCTTTCAAATAATAATAGGTACATCATTTGGATCATAAGTTTCACAAGGGCAGAAACCATGTTTTATCTAATCATTGTATCTAAACACTTATTCTAGAGCTCTACACACAGTAGGTCCTTAATAAATGTCTAGTAAGTGAATGAATAAATTACAAAGAATATAAATAAGAAATAGCAGACCAATAACTGTCCCCAAGCCCTAAGGAACTCCATTCTGACCTTGCCTTGGTGACTTTTAAGTCTATCCCTGTTCACCCTTAGGGTTAGCGAAATTCTGAAAGCTTCTCTTTACATGTTCTTGGGCACCCCTAGGTTGTTTTATTTTTTTCTGCCATCTCTACTACTATCCTCCTTTTCCCTCTAATCCACCCACCTAGAGGTGGCAGCATGGTGTAATCGAAAGAACATTCACTAAATGAAGTCAGAAGACTTGAGTTCCAACCCCAGATCTGCTCGTTTCTAGCTCTGTGACCTTGGACAAGTAACGTCACTTCTCTTGGACTGACTTCCTTTATGTGCAAAATGAAGGTTTTGGATAATATATTTCTTAAGATCTTTTCCATCTCTAAATACTATGAACCTATGGAACTAAGAGAGCAAGAGAGAATATGCTTAAATAAATAAGGGACACACTGAGGCAACAATTAGGGATTTGCATTCAAATCTTAGTACAAGGCAGATGGCTTGTATAGGACATGATGGATTTGTCAAATACAGGAATCCTACAGCCAGCCAAACCCATATAGCAATAACCATTGGTTGTGTCCACCATATATATCCTGCCATGCTAGATGCTAAGAGAAACACAACGTTTGGACAAGGCACAGTGGCTCCCTGTGCTGGTGCTTACAGTCTGGTGTGGGGGGCAGGAATATGACATGTCCAAAGGTAATAATAATCACTATAATATGATCTTATGTTTATATGATATTTTAAGGTTTGCAAAGCTCTTTATAGAACAATATTATATGTGTATAGTGTATTTATGTACACTAGAAAGACCCAAAGCAAAGTGTGACAGGTACAAAGGGATTCAGCCCTCCACTAATATTCTTTTTAAGTCCTCAGGACTAGAAGTTTCCACTAAATGGGAAAAGTCACAGGATAAATCCCTATCCTCATGGAACCAAATAAAAGGCAGCTAGGCAACACAGTAGATAGAAGACTGAACCAGAGATCCAAATGCTGCCTCAGATACTTCCTAGTTATACAACCCTGGGCAAATCATTTAACTTCTGTCTGCCTCAGTTTTCTCATCTGTAAAATGGGGGTAATAATAACACCTACCTCCCAGGGTTATTGTGAGAATAAAATGATGTAACATTTGTAAAGTACTTTATAAACTTCAAAGTGATATATAAATATTAGCTATTATTATGGCAGTATAGTCAATAGGGTGCTGGGCCTGGAGTCAGTAAGACCTGAGTTCAAATGCAGACTCAGACACCAACTATGCCACCCTGGGGTAGACATTTAACCTCTGTTTGCCTCAGTTTCTTCATCTGTAAAATGGGGACCATAATAGCATCTGTTGTGAGGTTGAAATAAGATAATTATTGTAAAATAATGCCTGGCACATAATAAGTGTTATATAAATGTTAGTTATTATTGTTATTGTAGTTAAAATGTGTGAGAAATTTTTTTCAATGATTTTTAAAAAACAAACTGAATGGCTGACTTGACTCTATGTACTTTTAGTATATGGCCTGCTGGTTTTAACCAATTAATTTATTTTACTATAAGCTGTGATGCCAATCAGTGATTAAAGACCTTTCCTACCCATTCAATAGGCCTCAGGCAGAGCCAGTTAAGGGAAGCTTGATTAGAGGTTTGTTTGTAGGCAGGCCTTCACCCTTTACTTACTAGGTGCTAAGCCCCAGGCCTACACTCTTTACTTACTACTAAGCCCCAGGCCTACACTCTTTCACTGATTGGGCATGAAGCCCTCAGACCCTGAAAATAGAGTATATATACCCAGGAGGTAGCCATTGTAAGGTCAGAAGCCAGAATTCAGCCCAAGGAGGAGAAGGAAGAACTCCAAGTTGACAGAGCTGCAGAGAGATTGCACAACCGAAAGTGGAAACCAGGGAGCTGCAGAGACCAGAAAACTGAGGAGGAAGAGAATGCAGGCAAGCAGACAGTTGGAATTCATGAGTGTTTACAGGAAGGCCCCAGCAGGGGGAAGGTTACAGGATGACTTGGTTCCTTGCTGTAATACTATGTTATAATTTCTTTGTTGTTACATTAAGGTGGACTTACTAGTTTTGGAATACAATTCCTGCTATGTTCAGTTGGAGTTATTGGTCTTGGGGTTTGATCCTCTGGTGTCTAAATAAATTTTATGCTTCCTCTCCCTTCTACCTAGAGAATCTCTTATATTTTGTGATTCCAAACTATACAGGCACGTTCCTGGTCATCTTCAAGGTCATGAATCTTGCCTTACTGATACATAATCATGTATAGTGTATATACCACACTAAAATCAGGGCAATTAATCAACAGGAGAAACTTATATGCATTTAAAGCTACAATACATTAAATTAAACAAAAATATTTTTTTAAAAATATGACAGACACTTTTATGCTCATGCTTATCTGTTGACATGAAGGAAATGTTCATGGGAAAATGTCAACCAATGTAAATTAATAACAAGTATATTGTTTTATTATATACTCATCTGAACAATGTCAGGAGATTGAGTTGCTGTGGGGCTAGGGAGGGAGAGACACATAGGACATATGTTCACAAATACAGAAGAACTGGAGAAGGGAGTGATTGATTCCAATTCCACATCTTTATTTAAGAGAGCCAGGAAAGTAGGCAGTTAGCCAGTAGATGGCAAAAGGTGATGCACATGAGTGGTGGCCTGGTCAAAGAATCAGTATTTCTGAACCATGTATTATTTTGTGAGAGGACTAAGTGGGTGTCTAGGAGGAGCAGGGGTGGTTGGGAGACTTAACAGCAATGCTATTAACCTTGTATTTCTTTCCCTTATATTGTGTATGTATGCGTGTACACATGCACATTGTGTGGGGGAGGAGCAGGGAAGGAAGGGTTGTTCATTCGCTTTTGTCCCTAGAAAGATTTGTGAAGATTTTTTTTTACTTTAATACTTCCTACTACAGAGTATACCAATAAGAGCAAGCTATAATGATAGTTAAAAGATCAAATTCATTCAAAAACTACTTAACTAAATCATGAAACAGCCAAAACTGCCTCTGGTTTCCATTCCTGGAAGAGAGTGCTAAGGGAGATGGGTGAGAAGGGATCTGGCAACCTTACAAATAACAATGCTAATACATATTATAAACACTATGTGAAATTATCATTATGAACTTTCTTCACCCCAGGAAATCAAAAGAGTTTCCTCAAGGGACAGATTATTACATATTCTTTTTCCTCTTTGGGGTTAGATTGGGCAAGAATCCAAGAAAACATCACTAAAAGCATTAACATAAGCAAATGATGAAAGGCAAAAATGACAGAGAGAGAGGAAGCATGAGGCCTAGATTTCTTGCACAATTACCCCAGCAAAGATTGACGAAGAGTACCAGACTGAATGATGATCAAGAAACCCGAGGAGAAACTATAGTGGATACCAGTTTCTAGTCCACGTTGGCATGGATCGATGGACAGAGAGGCCTGTGGACACTGGGGAAGGACTTCTGCCAAGAAGGCCCGTGAAAGATCTTTCCAGCACATGGACTAGGGTTAGAATCTGAGGCTATATACTACAAATTAAAAATGGGAACCAAGCGCTAGTCCTTAGCTGTGTGCCACCAACCTAAACAGGAGCCATGGAGCTTTCCGTCCATGTGTCAGTATTGGAGGCTGTAGCTTTGTGCCACAAAAGGGAAAACAGAGCAAGGGAGTCTGCAGATCTATCACCTTGACCCAGAAGAGATTTCTAGCATGGTGATAGAGGCTAGGGTCAACAGATACTGTTGGAGCTCTAACCCATCTCATAGATGGGTTATCTATACAGCAAAGAAGGTCAGGGACCTGCAAAACACCTGTAAGGCAGTGATAAGATCATGCCCCAGATAAGACTAGTTAGGGCATTGAAAGATTGCAGCTCACTGGCCTGAAGTCATTGAAGAGCACAACATTCAACATCCAGAGGAAAAAGTAGCAGGATTCCAGATAAAACAGATCAGAACCTAATAAGACCCTGTCATGCCTACATGTAGTGAGTACAAAGCCTGGACCTGACATAGAGTCTTGATCCAGGAAGTAAGGCTGGAAAAATGAACAGGCTAAATAAGATGCCAATGATAAAGAAATATTATAGGTTCAAGGATGTCTAAGAGACAAACCCAGAAGAAGAGAATTATTCCACATCTATGAGTAAAGCTTCAAAGAAAAATACAATTTGGCCAAAAGGTCAACTAGAATTCTTAAAAGAAGTGAAGTGAGAGTTTTAAAATTAGATTTAAAATTAAATAAGAGCTCTAGAGAAAGGAACAAGAAGACAAATGAGAGTTCTAGAGCAAGTATTTCTAATCTGAGATTCATAAACTTATTTTTAACAAACTAATTTTATAACCACATTTCAATGTAATTACTTCCTTTGTAATACTACATGTTTTATTTTATGCATTTAAAAACATTATTCTGAGAAGGGGCTTATAGATTTCACCAGACTCCAAAGATCTTCATATCATAAGAAGGAGTTAACAACTTCTCTTCTAAAGGAGAAACTTTGAAGGAGAATAAACAGCTTAATAAAGAGATGCTAAACTTTACTTAAATAACAGGTTCTCTGAAAATTAGAATGGATCAGACAGAAATTAATGACTAAGATGACATGAAAAACAAGAACAAAACAAAAAGACTGGAACAATGAAAGAAAATGAAAAATATCTCTAAAAACAACTGACCTCTGTGAACTAGTCCAATCATTCTGGAGAACAATTTGGAAGTAGGCCTAAAAAGCTATAAACTGTGCATTTTCTTTGACCCAGCAACACTGCCATTATGTCTGTACATCAAAGTAATCCAAGATAAAGGAAAGGACCTATGTGCAAAACAATATTTATAGC
Organism: Trichosurus vulpecula; assembly: GCF_011100635.1. Classification (NCBI taxonomy): domain Eukaryota; kingdom Metazoa; phylum Chordata; class Mammalia; order Diprotodontia; family Phalangeridae; genus Trichosurus; species Trichosurus vulpecula. The sequence continues at coordinate 184,896,087 of NC_050573.1, read as the reverse complement.
GACTCTTTTTGTGGTGGTGAAAAATTGGAAACTGAAGGGATGACCATCAATTTGAGGAATGGCTGAACAAGTTATTCTATATGAATATGATGGAATACCATTGTGCTATAAGAATTTATGAAGGGGATAGTTTCAGGAAGACCTGGGAAGACCTGTATGAATTGATGCAGAGTGAGGTGAGCCAAACCGGGAGAGAACAATTTACACAGTAACAGCAATATTATGATCAATGTGAAAGACTTAGTAACTATGACAATAGAATGATCCACCACAATTCCAGACGATTCGTGATAAAAACTCTATGTGCCTCGAAATACAGAATTGATGGACTCAGAGAATAACTTAAACCACATTCTCTCTGTCTCTCTCTCTGTCTGCCTCTCTCTCTCTCTCTCTCTGTCTCTCTCTCTGTCTCTCTCTCTGTCTCTGTCTCTCTGTCTCTGTCTCTGTCTCTCTGTCTCTCTCTGTCTCTTTCTCTCTCTCTCCCTCTCTCTCTCTCTCTCTCTCCCTCTCTCTCTCTCTCTCTCTCTCTTTCTGTCCGTCTCTCTCATACCTAAAACAGAAATATGTTTTGTGTGACTTTATATGTATAACAGATATTGTAATTTTTGCCTTCTCAGTGGGTAGGGGAAAGGATCAAGGGAGGAAGAAAATTTAAAAGTGACAATAAAAATAAAGTTGCATGGAAAAACAAAACTAGAAAAATTGACCTGGAAAAAGGCCAAACAGAGAAAAATAAGAATTATCAAACTATTTGAAAACTACCGCCATCACAACAACAACAAAAATCTTGAATGACATATTTTAGGAAATTATGAATGAAAACTGCCCAGTTCTATTAGAACCAGAGAGCCAAGTAAAAACAAACAAGCAAACAAAAACTCCCCAAAAGAATCACCTCCTGAATCAGGTCACTTCCTGAAAGAAACCATCAAATGAAAACTTCCCAAGAACATCATAGCCAAAATCCAGATCTTCCAAAAAGAAAACAAAACCCTGCAAGAATCTAGAAATAGCACAAGTTCTAAGGAGCTAGAGTTGGGATGACCCAAGATTTGGTGGCCATTACTAAAGGGAAAGCAGAACCTAGAATGTGATAGGCTAAAAGGCAAATAATAAAAGCTTGCAACTAAGAATAACTTACCTGATAAAACAAAATATAATTTTGTTGGGGGGAAATGAACACTTAATGAAATAAATAGCTTACTAGCATTCCTAATGAGAAGACCAGACCTGAATAATAATTGTGAAATGCAAAAGCAGGAATTAATAGAAACATTTAAAAAAGATAAATGCATTTGAGAAACTAGAAGGGACTATAAAAGGATGAGATGTTTACATTTTTATAGTGAGAAACAAAACAAATGCCTCTTCAGAATCCTAATGTCATCAACAGTCATAGTGGAAGTTAAATAAGATAGGGGCTGATGGTTTTGTTATATTTTGTTGATTTTGGAAAGAAAAAAGAGAAAATGAATACTCTTGAAAAGAAAATGGGAAGAAGGGATTAAATTTACAATCCAATATAACTAGGTGCACAAGAAGGAGGCTATAAACATGAAGTGGGGATGCTGGGTGTAGCAAGCATCACTTGAATCTCACTTTCATCTGAACCAAACAAAGGAGTATAGAATACACATATACACACTTATCTATAAAGAGTTTCTGGTAGAAATATATTTACTTCAGCAAGAAAAGGGTAGAGAAGTGGAGGGGGGAATAAAAGGAAAGGTAGATTCAGGGAGGGATTATATAAAAGCAAAATCAATTCTAGCATCGTAGAAAGGATCATGAAGTGAAGTTTAAAAGGAAAGAAAGAAATAATAAGACTTTATGATTGTGTGATTGTGCTATGGTATGGGGGAAAGAGGAGGAGCAAGGAAGCAGAAACAGGTTGTGATAAATATAGTTAATTAATGCTGAGCACACTTCTATCTAAGCACTGGCTTCTTTGTAAAGAGAGTTATAGAACACAAAGAGAGGGAAAACTGCAAGGACAGAATGAAGGGAAATACACAATTAACCATCATAACCATGAATATGAATGGCATGATCTCACCCATAAAATAGAAGAAAATAGCTGAATGCATGAGAAAGCAGAATTGAGCAATATGTTGCTTAGAAAATGTACACTATAAATATAAAGAATCACACAGAGCTGAAATAAGGGGCTGGAGCAAAAAAAAATTATGCATCGAATGAACTACAAAAAGCAAATATAGTAAGTATGATCTCAAACAAAGCAGCAGTAAAAATAGATTCGATTAAAAGAGATAAACAAGGAAACCATAATGTCCTTAAAGGCACTGTAGACAATGGATTGATATCAATACTTAGTATGTATTCACAGAATAGTATAATATCTAAATAGTTAAAGGAAAAGTTAAACAATTTATAGGAAGAAATAGAAAGTAAAACTATAATAGTTGGAAACCTCAATGAATATCTTTCAGACATAGACAAATTAATAAGAAAATTAACATTACTTAAGGACCTGGGTAGAATTTTAGAAACATTAAGATAAAATAAATTTTTGACAACTGCTAAGTGGGAACATAAAAGATTATAAATAATTCCTAATAGTGCATGACACCTTTACAAAAGGTGGCCATATATTAGAGTAAAAAAACTCACCAGCAAATTTTAAAAAGCAGAAATATTAAATATATCCCAAGTAGACTATAATACATAAAATGATTTCAAAATGGGCCTCTGAAGAAATAATTAACACTAGAGACTAAAGTTAATTCTAAAGAATTGTTCAGTGAAAAATTAAGCATAGACACAAGATAATTTCATCATAAAAATTACTATAATGATGAAACATAATGAAATTTGGGGGATAAAGACAAAGCTGTCCTTAGGAGAAAAGGTTTTGTATCTAAATACTTTTATCAACAAGGGGAGAAAGAACAGACTGGTGAACTGGTCAAGAAACTAACAAAAATAACTAGAAAAGCCACAAATTAAAAAAAAAAAACAACCAAATACCAAATTAGGATTTCCAAAAAATCAAAGAAAAAAATGAGCAAAATTGGAAGGAATATTTAAAAACCTTGAATTAATAAGTAAAACTATAGGCTTTTGGGGGGGGGGGAAGGTAAAGCATTAACTAATCAAATGCAGAAGGAAAAAAGGAAAGCCAAATTGCCAGAATCCAAAAGGAAAAAAGAATTCACAACAAATGAAGAAGAAATAAATTAAGCTATTAGAAACTGTTTCATCCAATTATATACCAATAAAACCAATAGCTTAAATAAATTCAATAATATATATGAATATGTTTGTATATATACATATATAGTGCACACATTAACATAACAAGAAATAGAGAATTTAAATAACTCAGTTTAGAAAAAAAGAAACTAAACGAGACATAAATGAACTCCCAGAGGGAGAAAAAAGAAACCTGAGACCAAATGGATTTAGAATTTAATTCTATCTGTTAAAAGTTGTTTTTACATATAATTGGAGAAAAATAAAGTGTTATTAAAGTTAAAAATAAATAAATGAGTAAATGTAAGTGAATTCTATAAAAATTTAAAGAACAATTAATTCCAATATTATATGAACTATCTGCAAGAAAAGGAAAAGAAGAGACCTTATAAAACTCCTTCTATTATGTAAATATGGTCTTGGTACCTAAACTGGATAGAGAGAAAAAAATGAAAATATAGATCAATATCCCTAATCAACATTTATATAAAAACTATTTTTAAAAAATCACCAACTAGGCTAAAACAATATATCTAAAGCATTACACAATGTGATGCCATGTGATTTATGCCAAGAATGTAGTATTGGTTTATTATTATGAAAACTATAAACATTACTAATGATAAAAACAACGAAATGTGATTATTCCAATAAATAAAGAAAGAGGTTTTGATAAAATACAAAACCTATTTCTGTTAAAAGCATGAAAAAGCATAGGAATAACAAGACCTTTCCTTAATATTGAAAATAGTATGTATCTAAAACCAAGAGCCAGCTTTATATGTAGTGGAGATTGACTATAATCCTTTCCAATAAGATCGGCGGTAAAGCAAAGATGGTCATTATCACCATTTTTATTTGATACACTGCTAGAATTGTTAACTATAGCAATAAGACAAGAAAAATAAGTTGACAGATTAAGCACAAAGAGGAAACAAAATTATTGCTTTATAAAAAAAATGATATGATGGTTTACAACCTTAGAGAGTCAACTGTAAGTCAAAACAATAACTTCAGAAAAGTAGCAGGATATAAAACAAATCAACACAAATCACCAGTTCTTTATATTTCAAAAAAAACTGACTAGAAAGAAGTAGAAGGAAAAGCTCTATCTAAAACAACTCTAGATTGAATAGAATATTTGAGATGCTACTTGTCAAGGAACAGAGAGGAACTATATGAATACAGCAAAAGAATATTCTTTGCAAAAGTAAAGATAGACCTATATAATTAGAAAGATATTAATTTCTCGTGGTTAGACAGGACCCAAGAAAAATAGCAACGCTACCTAAATTAATTTATTTATTCAATGCCATTCCTCTCAACATACAAAAAGATTATTTCATAGAGCTAGAAAGATTAACTTTGAAAATCCACTTAGTGTAACAAAATATCACCAATCAACATATAAAAACATCAACTAATCAAAAAGAGATGAAAAAGTGGATTAAAAGGCATCTAGTTGTACCCACTCTCAAATTGCATGTAAAAAGTAGCAACAATCAAAACTATTTAATGCTAGTCAAAAAATAGAAAACCCATTAGTGGAAGATTGGGTGTACAACATACAAAAGCAAATGAATGTAGAAGCATATCTCCTTTAATACCAAAGACCCCACATACTGGTGAAAGCATTCACTATTTGACAAAAAATGCTGGGAAAATGAAAAGCAGTCAGGCAAAAATCTGGCTTAGACCAATATCTCATATCCAAAGATAAGTTCCAAGTGGATATATGACTTAGATATAAAAGGTTACAACATAAAGAAATTAGAAGATCAAGAAAGGAAATACCTATCCATTCTTGGCTCAACTCATTCTCCAAATTTCTCCATCTCCTAGCCAGTAGCCCTCCCACCCTAAAGATATTTCCATCCTTAGGCCTGCTTTTTTGATTGATGATTCCCTAGCCAAGACCTCCATTTCATGAGAGATTCCAGCCATGTTCACTTCTCCCCTCACTTAATTCAGTCCCCAGTCTTCTCTTCCTCTTCACTAGCAGCCTTGAACTCTTACCAGCTATATGAAAAATTTTGCCTTGGTTGAAATACCCACCTAGAAATTCCAGCTCTGAATATAGTTCCAAAACTATTTTGGAAGAGGAACATTCATTTGACCATATAAACTCAACTGTGTTTTCTAGGGGAGGGGCCTTCAGGTTCATTACTTTATAGTCGCATCTCACCATATGTCCTTAAAATGGATAATAAAAAGACAGTGCAGTGCTCCAATATCAGTTATAATATACTATTTCGAAAGCAATATGTATGGCTTGTGACTAAAATGGAAAGACCTCTAATCTTATAGATTCAAGATCAAACTCAAACTCAGAAATGCTTTGTGCCCTTAGTTTTACCACCGTTCAAGACAAAGCTTTGAGGTTTTTGGATGCTATGAAGCTACAACTTGGTAACAGATCAAAGGACAAGAAAATTCGGTACAAGTTTAAGTTGATTCCTGCATTTTTAGAGACAGATATGCCTTGTACAACATTGGGTTGTAAAGTAAAAGCAGGTATGGCAGTTCAAGAAAGAAAAGACTTTCTGAAGCATAAAGTAATTTCTTAAGCATAAAAAATGGAAATAAAATATTGTACAGTAAACTTTGTCTATTATATTTTAAATATTATTTAATATGACCTGTTATTTCTCTTGTTGAATGGACATATTGTTTAGAAAGCTTTAGACAGTGAATAAATACATAATTTTTAATTTAATTAACTAGTTTAAGAATGGTATTCTATTTTCTCACTGCCTCTATGGGGAAATAATAAACATAGATGTAAGATATGGATTACAGAGATTTTTCCAGGAAGGGAACATGTAATAATTGCAAGGACTGTCCAGATTTTTTTTTTGCAATGGGGATTTCCTTGTACCTCTTGAATTATACCACGAAGAAAGTCAGAGCTAACTTTGATTATGTTATCACACCAATTTGCCTCGCCTTTTGAGAGACTACATGGACTTGAAGTAGCATAGAACAGGTTTTAGAAGTTGTCTAAAGTGTTTTCTGAAACCATGGAACCAACTGATCTTCCAAGGCTCTGTCAAAAAGGTAAGTATCTAGTTAAAGTAGGCTATGCTTTATAGTTTACTGGTTCCTAGGGACAGTCTGAGTCCTGCCTTAATTTATATGAATTATTAAGGGCCTGTGATCTGTGTTGATAGAAAGACATTTACATGGCCTTTAATTGTGGAAGTATTATTTCATTCAATTTGCAACTGATGAAACATTTGCATTTTCTAATAACTTTATTATAACTTTGTAAGTCCTAATTGTGATCTAAAAATAAAAATGTAGCAGTATTAATGACTTATTTTTATATTTAATGTTATATTAAAATATTAAAAAGATTTAAATTAAATCATAGAACAACAAACTATCTTACATGTTCATGTTGAGTATTATAGTATTTAGAGTATTTCAAAGATTTTTTTAAAGACTACCAGAGTTTAGTTTTTATAATGTAATAAACTATGAAGAAAAATTCCTCTCCAAAAAAAAATTCTTGGTGCCTGTGGACCCCATGGGTTTTAGAATCATAGGATCTAGAGTTGGAAGGATCCTTAGAGATCATTTAGTGTAACACCTTTATTTTAAAGACTTGGAAATGGAGGCCCTGAGAAGGGACCCAAGGTCACATGGGTTTTAAGTAGTAATCAATAGTAGCCAACTCATATGCTCAGACTCCAAATTCACCTTTTCTTCTACTGCAGGTTTGAATTTGTTCACTCCCTCTATGTTACTCAGAAAAAGAGCACACTCAATGGAAGATTGAGTCCTGCCTTTGAACTCCTAGAGGATTCATCTATTCCACTCATTTGGTCCTCTGTAGCTGCTGTCTCGTATTATAATTTTCATTTGCACATATCTCCTCTGTTCAGCTAAAGCATAAATTTCTTGGTGACAGGGAGCATGTCTCATATATGTGTATACTTGCACCTAGCAGAGTGCCTTGCACAGAATAGGCACTCATTAAATGTTTATAGATGTTAATGATAAAACTATCTATATTGACCAAGTAGAGGCAAAGAATTGCAACATTTTTGAAGGTACTGTTGAGTTTGGTTGCCCAGTGAAACTTCTTTGGCCAGCTAATCACTGAAAAACAGGCTCTCTCACTCTTATGAGATTTCCCCTCCTTCCTGTTCTCAGCTAGAAATACCATGAGAACAGACTGTCTCACAGTGTTTTCAGATTTCCACTTCTAGTCTCTGCCAAAAGCAGGAAGTGCAGAAGTGGGCGATAATTCTTTTTTCTTTTTAAAACTCTGCATTAAAGAGTTTTGGTTGTTTGCTTTTTTTTCTCCATGAACCTCATTAGACTTTTAGGTTTGAGTAATATGACTGAATTTACAGAGTGATTTTCTAATAAAACACTCAAAAAAAAAGCTTGATTTGTGATTGCCACTTTCATATGGAGTAGGGAGATGATACAAAATCATAGAATATTAGAGCTAGAAGGTACCTTAGATAGCCTCTAGTTTAACAGCTTAGTTCCAGAAACATTACTAATTTGCCCAAGTTCATCCAGCTAGCCAGAGCATTTCTGCTGGGGGCAGGGGGTGGGAGATGTTCTCCAGATGCCAACCATTCAGCCTGTACTTTATGGAGTTATATCAATGATCAGATTAGATTGTTAGCTCTTTGAGGGCAGGGACTGCCTTTGCCTCTTTTTGTATTCTTAGCATTTAGCACAGGGCCTGGCATATATAGTAGGAGCTTAATAAATGTTTACTGATTGTTGAGAAAGAAACTAACAACAAGCTCATTGCTCCAACCCCTATCCCAACTCCTTTCCCAACTATTGGCAACTTCTCCCCTGGCCCCATTTCCCACCCCTGCCTCCCCATCTTATACTTTTAACAACCTCCTCCCTACCTCAGGGCTGTTTTTGCATCTGGAGAGTGAAAAGCAGATCAGGCTAGGGACGCCTATGTTTAATAACGAAGGCTGGAAATAGAGGAGGGAAGAGGGAGAGAGGCGTAGAGGAAATATGAAAGGAAACAACAACCACCGAGAGAGGGAAGAAAATTTAAGCTGGGACTCAAGTTCACTAGTTTGCTCTGACACAACTCGAGCCTCTTCTCAACACACCAAACCATGGGAATCCACTGTTTGGGAAACACGGCTGCCGAGACTCCTTCTGGCTGTGCTGTAGAGCAGCATTTATTTCTCAGCACCTCGCTCTAATTTTATCCCTCTATCACAGATGCATTTATTGAAGAACAAGGAGAGGGGGAGGAGGGGATTTGTGACAGATGTTTGCCCACTAGTTAAACAGGATTGATCACCAGGATTAAATAGATACTCATCCTCTTGGAATGTCAGTTAAGCAATCATTTCTCCAACTCTATCCGTTTCAAATGTCATTATCCTCACAAGGTTGGCATGGTATGTTGTGACAGTCAAAACTAAGGTCAAGGTATGAAGATATCTTTGGCCATTGGTGCTTGAGTTTTGGGCAGGATTCCATGGATCAAACCAATGAAATAGAGGAATGTTCTCACCTATTCTGGACTATTAATTTAGTTTGAACCTGGAGAGAAAAGTAAATGCCTACAATTTTGTAAAAAAAACCAAAAACTCAAAACCTGTGAACTATGTTAATGATGTTTTAAAAATGATGGCATTTTCACACATGGTGCTTGTCAGGTCACTGTTTAAAGGTTTTCTTGTAATTACAAAGGATGAAGAAAAGATCACCGACCACCCACTTCTTAGACTATGAACTTAACAAAAACACTGATGCGATATGCAGTTTTTTCCTTTTATCTTTTTAAAGAGACTAGTTAGAAACTGAAAGCAAAAAAAAAAAAAAAAAAAAGAATGCTAATGTGAGACTCGGTTTGCAGATTTAAAATAAAAGTACCATAATTGAGAAATGCAAAAGTTCCCATAGCAACATTAGCTCACATCTTCAGCATTTTCAGTTCTACAAAGCCATTAAAACAAGCTTTCCATTCTGGTGGTATGTGAACTATGGTTGAGTTAAACTTATTTTTTTTTTACAAGAAGCTTAATTTTTCTGTTTTAGTATTGTCTTTTGTTTTTATACCAGTTACTTCCACTTAAGCTCTGCCCCATTCCCCAAGAAGCTTCATTTTATATTTTAGTTTTCTATTTTTTGATGTTAGGAAACTCTTCGTATGAGAAATCCCCTAAACAATGCAGATAATGTGGCTTGGGAATGTTGCTGAAAGCATCCACAAGTTAAGTGACTTGGTTATTGTCACACCATTACCAGGTATTGTAGCAGGTCTTCAGCCTGGGCCTTTCCACTCTGCCACATTGATTTTCTCCATTTTAATTAAAATTCCCCAAAATGTATCTTTCATAAAAGTATACTGCTCAAGATAATCATTTCCCTTGCTGCACTCTCATTTTACCAACCCCTCCCCCTCTTCTCAGGAAGGAAAGAGGGGAATGCCACATCCTGACTCTCATTCTCAAGGAGGATCAGCATGGAGAATGGGCACAGTGGCTTGACCCCCCCACGTTGGAGCCGAAGGCTCAACTTGCTCTGACATCACAACACCAGCTTGCACACCCAAATACATTAGCCCTAGCGAAGTACTGCCAAGAGAAACTGTGGCATGGAGACTCTCCATGTCAGTTTCCTTCACCACTGGTAGATCCACACAAGAAATTTGCCTTTCCCAGAGGTTCCAAAGACAGTTAAGTCTACAGGAACTATTCTCTTTTCAAACCAAATCAAACTAAGAGAAGAACCTGGTAGGCAGTACCTATGCTTTAGAGGAGATAACTAGACTCAAGATTTCATGAGCTCTCCATAGAAAGTCACACATGTTTCCTTGAGAAATTATTAATTGTGAATTTTTGCTAGTAATTTGTATGATGTTTATTTTTCCAGAAATCAAGGGAGCAGATGGGAATGGATGAGAATGCCAGAAGACTCCCATGAGTTCCCCAAACATAAAACAGTATTGGACATTACGGGACATCTGGAGTGAACATGGGGGAAAGGAAACAAGCATTTTCTTCAATGTACTTTAAGTCTGAAATAGTATCACAGTGTCATAGACACACAGAAACCCTGAATGGAATATACAAATGGATGTGGCAGAAAGCTTAAAGTGAAACCAGCTTGCTATGATCAGGGCTATTTTTAGTTTCTAATGAAGAAAGCAGCTGTATCAAGAAAGCCAGTCACTCACTGCTTCAAAATCAATTTGTGCTTTTTTTCTGGGTTCCAGCATTCATCACTAATAGAAAATCTCCTCTGGGATCCTCAGATGGGGCTTGAGGTGGGGGAGGCTGAGGGGAGAGAAGGAAGATCCTAAATAGACATCACTGTGGGGGGGGGGGGGTGGAACAGAGTGGAGAGGTTGATTGGGGACATTCCTAAACAGCCCTGTTAGAATGAGGGAGTTAATCAGCTATTCCTAGGTCTTTCTGGGACAGGGTGCTGTCAGTTCTTTGTCCCAGCCCCTGTCTTGGTTCTTTGACTGTTTCTAGAGGCAAAGGACAGCAGGCTATGGTGTTCTTCATATACCAAAAGGGCATTCTCTCCCTCTTTTTCTTTTCCTTTGGAAATAAACTACCAGGCAAGAATGTGGAAGGCATTAAAAATCCCCAGAAATGGAAAAGCTAGCACCACTTGGTGACCCACTTTTATAAGTAAGATCAAGAGGAAGAGTTTTCCTATTGTGTAAAGGGAGGACGGGAGGATTCTATGTTAGATCAGAAAGGAGGTAGGGAGGTACCATCTGAGCTCTAGACACATTGAGGTATCCATGGAGAAGCCTAGCTAATTCTAATCTCAAAGGATGAGTTGAAGAGTTGAGGGGAGGGCAAAGGAGGAGTGTAGCATTCTAAAACACTGGACCCTAAAAACACATGTGAAGTTTGCACATGATCTCTTTAAGGGATGTTGTCTAATATATCAGACCCCAAATATGACCTTCATTTAAATGGCTATAACTTGGCAGCAGGTTATGTTCTCTAATTTCTAAATATTTAGCTTTTTGGCAGAAGAACTAGTAAAAATGCAATAACTCTAAAAATATGGGTCCATAAATCTCAACCACTGGGGCTTAGACTAACCTGTGATGAACACTCTTCCTGGGGCTGAGAGAAGAGTTGGTGACAGGGTACTGTCAGAAATAAGCTTAAGGGAAGAGAACAGATTCTGGTTCAATATTTAATAAAGGCCATAGTAGCTGCACTGTATTGTACTAGGTGCCCTATGCTCTTTTGTCTGTGTGAACTGCATTAGGTGATGCCTATCTTTCTTGTATGCTTGAGCTGAAATAAGAACTATCTGTAGTCTCTTAGAGCTATTCAGTACCAGAAGAGCCAGTTAGTCCATTCCTCCAAGTTTAGCACAAACTTAAATTAGAAGAGAGTAGTTTAAATGTTCTGAGACCATCGAGAACCTTTTCTACTCATCCCACTCACATGAAGGCAGCCAGGTGGTACAGTGGATAGAGCACTGGGCATGGAGTCGGGAAGCTATGATTTTAAATCTTGCCTCAGATACTTCCTAGATGTGTGGCCCTGGGCAAGTCACTTACCACCTCTCTGCCTCCGTTTCTTCAACTCTAAAATTGTTTATTTAATTCTAATCTCAAAGGATGGGTTGAGGAGTTGGGGGGAGGGCAAGGGAGGAGTATAGCATTCCAAAACACTCGACCCTAAAAACACATGTGAAGTTTGTACATGACCCCTATATCACAGCATCATTGTGAGCATCAATGAGATATTTGCAAAAAGTTCTTAGCACAGTACTTGGCACCTAGTAGGCACAAAAATAGCTTATCCCTTTCCCTTCCCATGAGGGTTTCCAGAAGTTACTCTAGATATAAAGTACTTTGTGAGACAGAACTCATTCAAATCAATAGTTTTTAAGCCTCCACCGATGTGTTGTTTACTTTTTTCCCCAATGACACAGGACACATTAGTTCAAAGCAAAAAAGATTTAATTAATATTTAATTATAAATCTCTCCACAAAAACACGTGGTACATTCTTCTACAAGTTACCATACCATACTACTGGTGAGAGAGGGCATAAATGCAGCTAACATACTTGACCAGGGATGTCACAGAGGGCACATGTATAAGGTTGCATTTGGGACACTCTGACACTAAAAAGTCTTCAGTGTCCTTTAGTGGTATTATTATGCTGCTCTAGGCTGGCTGTCATATCGTGGCTCTCCACTGGATGTCATATCACCTCTGCTGGGTACTGCATCTCTGTTCTCCATAGAAATGTCTCTAGATTATGTTGTGCCTGAGCATTTCTAGGCAATGTTAAGCATTTCTATAGATGCCATGATTGCTGAGCTGCTCTCTTCTATAATCTGCTTGTCCTGAGCCTCTTTGGAGCCATCTTTTGCTCTCTGCCACCAGGTGCTCAGGTAGATTTGTAGGTAAGCCTGCCAACGGTTATCTAAAGCTCTTTAAATGTATAGCCAAGTGCTAGGAGCCACCATATCCAGCCAGGTAACCAGCAACAGCTGGCAACACCCCCCCCCCCAGCTAAGATTAAATCTCATCTTTTCATATGTTTTCCTCAAGTGCTGACCCAAAGTCCCTGGACCCAGCCAACTATCTGACTTGTGGTTAGAGAATTCCTTTTAATTCCTGATTCTTAGTCTGTGTTCACAAAGCACATATTAGAGCCTCTAGCCAACAAAATCATAGAAGGGCTGGGGTGACCAGGCTCCCTTCATATGCCTGATTATCAAGCATATAAGCCTTGGGTAAAGGACAAAAGGACTATAGGAAGCCGATAGGGCTATGTTTTCATCTTTGTTCTATATTTCAGTCTTGATATGTGTGCCTGCTAGCAACAAAATCACTGGTTTTTAGCATTTGTCCATCACAAAAGTGCAGGTTTTCCTACATACTGAAAAAGAAAAACAGGCATCACAAATACCACTCTGGGCCTCACAATCACCACAGCTTAGCTGCTGCTAAGTTATTCATATATAAAATTAAAGGGTTGAAAGAGGTAGTTTATAAGGTTCTTTCTAGTTCCAACATTTCAATGAGTAACTGACATTTTCCAGAGAAGTCCTCCTTTAAATCTACATCTATATCTTCATTGTGGCAATTGGAAAACAAAACAAAACTTTTATTTTATGCTCAGTGGGAATTGAAACAACACTCAGACTACAAACTACAGAAACAAAATCATAAAATCTTAAAAGCTGAGAGAAGCCTAGATATCAAAGTTAGCATTTCCCAAATTAATTTGGCCACAGAACACTTGGAGCTGTGAAATATATTGATGCAAAAATTCAGAGCTCCATTGTCAAGATCACAGACTTCTAATAGGAGGCCAGACCATAAACATAGGGCAGAGGAATACAACTGGGACTGTGAATTTCAGGAACTGTATCCACACCTGATTAAGAAAACAAGAAGGCATTTAAATTAGTCTGGCTTTGCCTTCAGAGATGGTATGTTGTCATTTTGCTGTTCTTCAATCATTCGGTCACATTCAACTCTTCATGACCCTGTGGACCACAGCACACCAATGCTGTGGAGATTAAAATTGATCCTGTATAATTTTCTTATTGGTCCTATTTACAGTTAATTGCTTTTGTTCTGAAACAGAACATGACTGCTTAAGTCATGACTCTGTCTCTGAACTTGGTTCAGAGTTCAGCTGATCTGTAACGGGTTAAGTTTAGAAATCTAGTTCTCTTGCTAATCAGTGATCTTTTCTTGCCTCAAGGAATTTAGCTGTTCTCCTGGGATACTTATGGACACAAAGGAGTTGGGTCTAATATCTTTCCACTACCAAGACATCCTTTAGGGATGTCTGGTTTGCTGTCCAAAAAGGGATGCTCTGTTATCTTTTGATCTGGTACCTGGACTCCAAAATTGAGCACTTCTTAGACTCATGAGAGAAGAAGGGAGGTTGTTGCCAGACCCTCCATTACTAAACTTCCAACATTATCATGTTGCCCTCAATCCCATGACGCCATCTTCTCTGTTCTGCTCTTTGTTCTGTACTCCCTAGAACCTAAAAGAAGGGAGTTGTCCTTTTGCTCAGGGCCTTTGGTATAAATGGAGATAAACCACTGACCCATTTATTTATAGGCAGGATGCCCCTACTAATAAATATTATCTTGCTCAAAGAATTGCTTCAGTTTACCCTTTTGTTAAGTTTCACTCGCGACACTGTTTGTGGGGGTTTTTCCTTGACAAAATACTGGTGTGGTTTGTCATTTCCTTCTCCAGTGGATTAAGGCAAACAGAGGTTAAGTGACTTGTCCAGGGTCACACATCTAGTAAGTGTCTGAGGCTAGATTTGAACTTAGTTCTTCCTGACTCCAGACTCATTGCTCTATCCACTGAGCCAAATAGCTGCCCACGTTATCATTAGACCAACCTGTCTTTACAAGGCTTTGCACGGTGTGTGAGAACATGTGGTCATAGATAACCAGTTTAGACAATAAGATGTTTCCAACAGCTAAGTTGAGGCAATCTGGGTTTTCCCTCCAGTTTCCATTAATGGTGTGTGTGTGTGTGTGTGTGTGTGTGTGTGGTTGTTATACTACAGAGGAGGTGGTAGCACACTTGATGTGACATTTCTCAGTTCTCCTAAGTGTGTATATGATGCATGATAGGGTCTTGAACTGTTCCAGAGCCAAGAACCAGAATACATCTAAGGGAATCAAGCAATGATGACATTCCCCAGACTTAGCCCACTGAATTCCTATCTGAATCTGTTCAGTTGCCTGCCACTCTGGGGAAGATTGCTCAGGAGAGGGCATCTTCATGACAAGCATTAGTATAAGTAAGTAAACAATCAGACCTGTGGGATCTTTCCTTTTGACATGTTCTCTCTTACGTTTGAGGGGAGGTACAGGCAGTTGGTAGAGGGGAAAGGGGGTATTGTATGGCTCCCCATTTGTGATGGAGACAGGTGGTGTCTGGTTTACCAAGTTATGACTCACTCCTATAAATCTGGGGTTAAGGATGGGCTGAGGAGACAGGCCACCTGCCTGGTATATACCCCCTTTGGTTCAAATGGAGAGAAGCTCAAGCATTTGAGCACCTACTAGGTGCCAGGCATTTACAAATATTATCTCATGCAATCTCACCACAACCTTTTGAGGATTTTGTGATATCCATTTTACAGCTGAGGAAACTGAGGAAAATAAAGTTAAGTGACATGTCTAGGGTCATACAGCTAGTAAAGTGTTTGAGTCTAGATTCCGATTCAGATCTTCCTGATTCCAAGCCATACTGATGAGTTGTACAAATTGGTGCCCAACCACATGCCAATCTACAAGTGCACTGGGATAGACATTTTCTAAAAATATCACACATGCCACAGTACATACTTTGGGTAATCCTGATCTAGTCTAACTCTTACTCCCTTTGCAGATGAGGAAACTAAGGTTCCAGAGAAATGAACCTGTCTAATAGAACACAGCTAATTAGTGTCAGCACCAAACTAGAATCTGGATCCCCTGACTCACATTCAGTGTTTTCCACTCTGTCACATTGCCTCTCACTTAAAGATCAATATCAATCCTTCTTTAATCTTCCTTTTGCTAACCTAAATTAGCTCATTTTCTTTATCCTTCTCATAATCCACATTTCCCAACCCTTCGCAAACTTTATTATTCTCTTCTGAAACTGTCTCTAAGATCTCCTACTTCTATCTTAAAATAAAGCCTAAATTTTGTACCATGTATACATATATATACATATAAATACATATATGTACACACACATATATATGTATACACACCCACACACCCATATATACACACATATGTACCTTGACTTTGAAAAATTAAGAGAGAGAAGAGGCAGAGGATTGGCCTTGATCAAGACCAAAATTTGCTTGACCTAAAGTCTCTCTCCTACTCCTCTGTCTTGGGATCAGAGAAATTCCTTTAAGACAGGGGTTGTTAACCTACAGGCCCATGATCTTGCTTTAAAAAAAAATAAATGTATCTCAATGTAATTGAGATTTTGTAGTTTTTGTAATACTATATATTTTAGTTTATGCATTTAAAAACATTAGTCCATAGGTTACCAAAGTTGGCAACACCATACCCTGGGGTGCACTGGAATGATCCAGGGGAGCAGTAGGAGCCTGGGTTGCAATTGGGAGGCATTTGAACAAAAATAAGGGGGCGGTGGAAGCATAAGGAAAGAAGAGAAGACAGAAGATTTTGAAAAACCATTCATATATGTTTCATCTGTTACATAACAGAGTTAAAGTCGTAGGATTACATTATTTTCCAAATAAACACACAAAGTGTAAGTTACAACCCATCAGTGGTCTAGTTTGCAGACAGGTCTTAACAAGCAAGTATTGGCAGGTGAGCATGTCCTGAGTTGTTGGGAAGTCCAGCATGCATAGGCAGGAATACGTGCGTGTAATGACCTGCTTACAACACAATATCATATGGTTACATGACACAATATTTTATCATCAAAATTTCAATGTAGGAAAAAACCCTTAAATTTGTAATAAATTATTAAATTTAAGATGTGTCATTTAAAAAATATTAAGAAAGGAGATTACCAGGTGGGCACTGAGTAATTTTTTTTTGAAAAGGGGGAGGTAGGCCAAATAAATTAGGCAACTTCTGCATTAGTCAAAGAAGGAGTCCTTAGGCTTTGGGGTCCATGAGAGGAAAAAGAAAGAAAACCTGTGGGTTAAGGCATTGTCTATAGAAGGTTCTTATTAAAATGCAATGCTGTTTCCTGGGAGGGGTAGCACCTTAAACCATTAGCATGTCAGTCTGAAAAAAGGTTTGAGGGAATGAGACTGGGTAGGTTAATGGAGGGACATGGGTGTGTTTGGAGCCATCTGGCTTCTGAGAACCAATTGTTATGGCTTGATTTATTGTTTTGTTGATTGTGTAGACTTAAGAAAGTAATGGAGAAAATGGTAATGATGTAGATTAAATTTTTAAATGTTCTGGATTTTGAGAGAGCTGGTTGCTAAACCGTTGACCAATTCTGCTCCTTTCCTACTGCCCACCCCCTCTCAGTGTTGGTAAATAGTTGAACAACTTCACCTCCTTCATAATTTTGCCTAGGGCTAGCCTTGTCTGTGCCCTACTTAAAAGTAACCTGATTTCCAAAAAGCCAGTCTCAGTAACTAAACAGACAAATGAGAAGGCTGATGATATAGTTAGTGTCCCCTATATATAGTAGCGGCACCCTGACCTGCTCCTGAAATAACTACTTTCCTAACTGTTCCTGTTCCTTACTACAGGTCTCTGTACTGCAGGGGCTTATGATGGTTCCAGCTGGGCTTCCTCCTGAGGTTCCAAATTTCAAGAAAGTGCACTGGCTATTTAGCAGTTGAATTTTGCAAATATTAATTAGTGCCTGCTATGTGTAAAAGACAGGTAGGTGGCTCAGGGGATAGAACACTGGGTCTGGAGTCCCAAAGACCTGAGTTCAAACCTGGCCTTAGATTCTTAGCTGTGTGATCTTAGGCAAATCACTTCACCTCTGTTTGCTTTTAATGCACCGGAGAAGGCAATGGCAACCCGCTCTGGCATCTTTGCTAAGAAAACTTCATGGACAGCACTGCCATGTGACGGTCTATGGGACCCGACTGGACAGCACGTGCAAGACACTGTGCTCCGCAGATCCAAAGACTGAAAGCAAAGCAGTGACAACCACAGTAACAACCACAGTAATGGCTGCCATCAACGGGGCGCTTTTGGAGATTTTCAAAGAACCCTGCAGACATTGTCTCCCTTGATGCTCACAAAAACCCTGAGGTGGGTGCTATTATTAGCCTCATTGTATAGATGAGGAAACCAAAGCAGACAGAGGGGAAGTGTCTGACTCCAAGTCCAGTACACTGCACACAAGATGCTCAGATTTAACCCAGGGAACAAATCAAGTACAGACACAAGTAAACCTGAACTATATCTGTAGTAGAGGTTGGGATTTGGTGCCCCTCTCAGTAGAGGTAATCACTGAAAGTAAGGGACAGATAATATATTAACATCTTGTTATCTCTGTTCAGTACAAAGATTTGTCTAGTCCTTTAGGAAATTCCAAGGATTTCTCTAAATGAATTGGAAACAGCTTAGTATTGACTAACAAAAGATTTGCTGGATTGCTGATAACCTTTTAAACACTAAGCCTTCAAGCATGGGAGGAATTCAAGGCAGGGAACAGCTAGGCAAAGTGAGATCTCTGTACCTCTACCACTCCCTTTCCCCTTCCATTCCTCTTTCCCTACCCCCTTCCTTTTCTTTTCTTTCCTTCCCCCTTCCCTCTTACCCTCCCCTCCCTTCCCTTCCCTTCCCTTCCCTTCCCTTCCTTTCCCTTCCCTTCCCTTCCCTTCCCTTCCCTTCCCTTCCCTTCCCTTCCCTTCCCTTCCCTTCCCTTCCCTTCCCTTCCCTTCCCTTCCCTTCCCTTCTCTTCCCTTCCCTTCCCTTCCCTTTCCCCCCTTTCCATGACCCATCTTTTAGTGGGACTACCCACCCAGTAGAGAATACTACATCCAGCAGGGAACAAAGACACACACTCTTCAGATGGGCATAGATACAGAGAGATAGTCAGGGTTCAAGATAAGAAGCAGCTTCAAGGAACATGAGCGCTGATAGCAGAGGAGAAAGCCAACCACAGATTCAAAGGAGGAAAATTTCACCGTCTCAATTGGAAGCTGGGTTGTGAAGAGGAAAGAAAGGGCTCTTGGAAGATACCCATTCCTCCCCACCTCTAGAAGACGTAGAAGAGTATCAAAGCTGGGGAATCTCATCTAAGCAAAATATCCAGCAGAGACATCTAGCCCAGAGGGGAGTATGAGTACACCATGAGACAAGAAAGGACACTGCAGCCCTGGAGGCCTATGTCGCCTTGGCCACATATTTTCCTATGTTTTATCACCAGTGTACTCTAAGTTTTTGTCTCCTCTTCTAACTGACTCTGTGTGTTTGTGGGAGAGTACATCCCAGTTTTATGTGAGGAATGTTTGATAGCTTCTGTTCTTACCATGCAATCTTAATAAATGCCTTTGCTTTGAGCTAATTTGGGTTTGCTGGCTAACTATTAAACTATTTAATTAACTATTAATTTACTGTTGGGGGCTACTGAGCTAAAAGCTGAGCCCCCAAACCCTTTAAACCTTGAGAAAAGTCATCCCACCCTAAGGACTCAATCTGCAATCTTGTGATTGACAGATTGGGGAAATAGCCTAGAAGGATTGTTACATATGAAATAACACATATTACTTTCAAGAGTTAAGAGAAGCAACATGGTATAGTAGATATAAAGCTGGTCTTAGGGCCAGGAAAACTGGTTCAAGGCCTACCTCAAATCCTAGGAAGTCACTTAACCTCTCAATGTTCAGGCCAATAGTGTCAAACTCAAATAAAAATAGATAAAATCAAAATAGTTTAATAGATAGGTCACATATTAGGGGTAGTTAGGTTGCACAGTGGTTAGAGTACCGGGCCTGGAGTCAAGAAGACTCATTTTCCTCAGTTCAAATCTAGCCTCAGATAGTTACTAGCTGTGTGAGCCTGGGCAAGTCACTTAACCCTCTTTGCCTCATCTATAGAATAAGCTGGAGAAGAAAATGGCAAACCACTCCAGTATCTCTGCCAAGAAAACCCCAAATGGGGTCATGAAGAGTCAGACATGACTAAAATGATCGAATAACAACAACAAAAGAACAACACCAAGAAAAGGAAAGCATTCCAATATGGAGGCCTACCAGGGCAAAGCCACAAGAGGATCATAGCTTTGAGAGGAAACAGTCTTTCAAAGACTTTTAGTCCAACTCCTTCCTTTTGCAGTTGAGGAAATTGAGGCCCAGAAATGAGAGTACACAGCTAGTAAGTGGCAAACTTAGGAGCTCTAACTCCAAATTCAGTCCCTATTTCCATTGCACCAAACAATGTTTCTCATTCTAGGTACAGGAATAATACAGAGAAGAAGAAAAATAAAACCAACGAAAACAGTAAAGCACACTGCATATGGTATCAGTCAGTTAATCAATAGACATTTATAAAGCACCAGGCACTGTACTAAGGGCTGGGGATACAAAAAGAGGCAAAGGACAGTCCATGGCCTCGAGGGACTTACACTGTAGTGGGAGATGTCTGATAAGTCTCAGCATTTCTGAAGCAAGACAAGTTTTTGTGGTCTATGAAGGCCAGTAAGGAAACTTAGCACCTTGGTACCTGCCAAGGCCAGGGCAGCCCAAGAATAAGCAAGTCTCATTTCTTCACTGTAATTCTTTTACCCCAAGACAATTGGACAGACTAATCTATGATCGGGAGGCAATTAGCCCTGAAGTTATTGAGGGATTACCTGCCATCCCTTTGCGACTAGTTGTGAGCAGAAGTTCTAATATCTGTCCTAAAGCACTCATCTCCATAAAGAGTAGGCAACCAATATTTGGATGATATACCAAGAGCACAGTCACCAATGCTTTCTTTAATTCCAGTAATGCCCCTCTTTCTTCCAACCCCACCTATATAATATCTTTTTCCTCCACAATCATGGGGAGGGCTTCCCTCAGCCTGAAGGACCTGGAGTGAAATTAATCAAAGTCCTTACCTCTAACAAACATTTCAAGTTCTTAACTTCTTCTGATAAAACCTAGACCTAAGTAGGCTGTACCAATGCCTAGTCCATTTGTAATCCTTCCAAGAAGGCTAAAAGACCCTTTTATTTTACATTTGCTTGGCTATATTCTTACAAGCCTCATTTAATTCAGAAATTATCATTTTTTTCCTCTGGTATAAATACCTAACACAACACCCACGCAGGAGCTGGTGAAGAAATGTTTGTTGTTGTTATTGATGAGAAGGATATGGATACTGACTCATACACCAAAGCAAAGCTGATAGCCTCGGATAACTTCCAAACACACAGAAGAATGTTAGAGTCACACATGAGAGATTTGCAAATCAGAACAATGAGGAAAACCGAAAAGAAGGAGGAAGGTAACTTCCTATTTAGATTGTTTTCAGCTTATCCTGAGATTCACCCAGAAGGCTTTCTTTGACTTGTTTCTGTTTCTTGAAAGTTTTTGCCATTCTCTGGAATGCTGAGATCAATAATTCTTGCTGGGTCTCTGAATTCACTTATTTGGGTCTATTTCTCTATGCAATTAAACTGAGTTATGCATTCACATTTCTTAAAGATATTAAATCATGCTATCAGTATATTTATTTATTTATTGGGGAGGAGAGACAGAGGGAGAGAAGGAATGACAAATAGTCTGAATTAGCACTGCAGTTATTTACTGAATATCTACTTAAGCCAACTCTTGCCCCTTGTAGTGGAGAAGCGACATTTCATGCTCCAGATGCCCATTAATCATGCCCATTAATCATGGGCTGGCCTTACACACAGGCAGAATAAGTGACTAGTCACTTGGGGTAGTTAGAGGGTTCTTGGAATATGCTCATTTCCCCCCCCACCTCGTGATGGCCTCTCCCTCCACCTTTCTTTGGCTGCTAACTGAAATTCCACCATCAAGGTTTCATTCTAGCAGTGAGATTTACCAAAGGCTATTCCTTCTCTCTCTCTCTCTCTCTCTCTCTCTCTCTCTCTCTCTCTCTCTCTCTCTCTCTCTCTCTCTCTTTCTCTCTCTCCTTTCCTTCCGTCCTTTCTTCCTTCCTTCCTTCCTTCCTTTCTTCCTTCCTTCCTTTCTTTCTTTGTTTCTTTCTTTCTTTCTTTCTTTCTTTCTTTCTTTCTTTCTTTCTTTCTTTCTTTCTTCCTTTCTTTCTTCTCTGTATCCACAAGAGACCTAAGAGCATGGGATGGAGAGATTATGAGGGTTTAGCTGCTGGGAAGGGGATGAGGTGAGGTCTGAGATACAGAAAGGGGCAAAGGTACAGAATAATAGGAAGAGAGAAATCTGAAGGCAAACTTGGTTTCTTTCATAATTTTGCTTTCCTAAGATCAATTACTATAGTATTAAAGATAAAACTATTATGCCTAGATATGAATTTGTAGAATTCTTTCCTCTCAATGCAAGACAGTTCATACAAACACAAAATTCTGTATCATTTACTGTAATATTTCTCCAAAATAGACAAGCTAACTGTTTTTCAGAACATTTGGGTAATTGGGACAGGGAGTTCTGACTTCTCAAACACAAATCACTGAATACATTATAGCCATGTACATCCCAGAGTGAATATTAGCTGTCTAACCTAGCCTCAAAAGGGATAAATTAAGGCAAATGTTTCTCCTTCTAGTCTGACTAATATTCCATTTTTAAAGACTAAGTCCCTTTTCTTCTGAAAGCCTTCTTACTTTTCATTTTCATCGACTTTAATGCTGCAACAGAGAAACCAAGAGGAATGAGCATAGAAGCTCAATTTCAAACCTGATCCAAGTGGCAATTGGCACTATACATACATACAGACACACACATATATAAATATATATGTAAAATTTGTCCAGTACCTACAAATAACCCAAAAAGCAAATCAAAGGAAATGAGTGTTGGATGGAAGCAGACTGCATCATGTCATACTATCTTCCCAAGTCACTAATGTCCAAATCTCCGCTTTCCTTGACTCTTTCCTTGACAATGAGTTTAAAAGTTTCCGTCCCATCCCACATCCCTCCTAGCTATTTTCTGAGTTTCACAACTGAGGTCTAGGACAGACTGGGGTGAGGAATCTGCAGCCTCAAGGCCACATATGGCCCTTTAGGTCCTCAAGTCTGACCTTTTGAGTGAATCCAAACTTCACAGAACAAATCTCCTTAGTAAAAGGATTTATACTGTAAAACTTGGACTCAGTTAAAAGGCCACATCCAAGGACCTAGAAGGCCACATGTGACCTTGAGACCTCAGGTTCCATACCCTGGTAGGTTGCCACCAATCTTCCAGTCACTCAAGCTGGCAGTCTTGGAGGCATCCTCAATTCCTCACTCTCCCTTCCTCCACATTTCCATTTAATGCCACGTCTTATCGTAGTCTCTTGTATTCATCCCTTTCTCTCTACTCACGGCCGTAACCCGACTTCAGTTGCACCCAGGACATTTTCCAACTGGCTCCTGAGACTCAATCATTAAATTTTCATTGTTAATTTTTAACTTTGTTAAAATGGTTATATTTTCATCTATGCCTCAGTAAAAGTTGCAAGTCAGGGCTTGATTTGTTGTTTGTTGATTGTCTAGTGACAGATAAAATGTTAATGACACATATTCAACTTAAAACTTTGTGGGGCTACTTTTTCTTTTCTGGAGAGTCAGTTATTAAATATTTACCAGCATATCCCTGGCCTCACAGCACCTCTGCCCTATGATGTTGTAAAACATCATAACTGGTCTTCCTGCTTCCAGGTTCTTCCCTGTCTAATACATCTTCCACATAGCTGCCAAAAGGATTTTTCTAAGTCATAGCTCTGACCCTGTTACTCTCTTGTTTAGGGACCGTCAGTGGTTTCCTACTGCCTCTAAGATAGGAGATACTTGTGTTTTTAACTACACTTGATTTCCTTTGCAATCTTATATATTTTACTTTAAACATTTAAAAACCTATTCAAAGAAAGGGTCCATGGGCTTCACCAAACACCAAAGAAGTCCATGACTTGAAATATGTTTTTAAAAAGCCTACTTTAAGATAAAATGCCAGATGCTCCCTTTCACATATCAGTTTTTCCACAACTGGACTCCAACCTATCTTTCCAGTCATTTCACTCTTTTCACTTCTGAGTGGCACAGTGGGCAGAGCATTGGGCCAAGAGTCAGAAAGATGTGAGTTCAAATCCAACCTCAGACACACACTAGGTATATGACCCAGGACAAATCACTGAACTTCTGTCTGCCTTAGTTTCTTCAAATGTAAAATGAGGATGATAACAGCACCTACCTCTGTGGTTGTTGAGAGCATAAAATGAGATATTTACACCACATTTAACACAGTGCCTGGCATAGAGTTGGTTGGTTGTTGTCCTTCGTTCTCGAAGAGGACCAAAATGACATCACTACACTTGAGCCAAGATTCAGTGTGTCTGACCATGACTGATCAGGCCAATATGAGCTCAGAATGCTCTACCACAGGTCGGCCACAAATAGTCTCTGTGAACATTTGGGGTGGATACTCCAAACATGCGCATCCTGCATTTCCTTTGAGCCGTTTCCATTCTGCTTTGCTCATAGAGCACAGCACCTTCTCTGATGTGGGCACGCCATGCTGAGCAGTCCTGTGCTAGTGTCTCCCATGTCACTCAATCAATTCCAATTAGCCAACATAGAGTAGGTGCCTAATAAATGCCTTTCTTCCTTCCCTCCCTCCTTCCTTTCTCCCTCTCTCCCTCCTTCCTTCCTTCTTTTTTCCTTCCTTCCTTCCTCTTCACATGCATTATGTTCCAGCCAAATTGATGTACTTGCTACTCCCTCAAACTTGACCTTTTGCCTCCTGCCTCCATGTTTTTGCATAGACTATCTCCCATAAGGGAGTATGTCCAGGCATGAGCAGCATGTTTTTTTGAAACTAAATCCCCCAGAAGGGTTATGCATGAGTTCATTATGCGAGCAACTCTGAGGTGAAAGAGTTTTTAAAATGCTAGAAAAAAAGCTTCACGAAGGGAAAGATGAGAGAGATGACAGGGAGAGAGAAGAAATGATGACATCTAGACTTTTCAGGGCTAGCGTAGGTGGCAAATGCAGCAGCATCAGTGCTCTCCGCAAGGCTTTCTAGTTGTTGTTTCAGTAAGAGTTCATCTGGGAGCCGTGGTAAGTGCAGTTCATCTGGAGGCTTTCCCAAGAAGCCAAAATTCCCAACACTGGCTGCCATGGCAAGATGGCATGGGAAGTGTCTCAGATGAAAGGCTCAGCCTTGGCTCCCCAAGGATGAAATGATTAGCTTTGGAATAGCTTTAATCCTTCCCCTCCCCCATCCCTAAAATAACAATAACTGTCGAATAGCTGGAGTTCATATGTTGTCTACTATGTGCCAGGCACCGTCCTAGGCACTTTACAAATGTCATTTCATCTGATCCTTGCAACAATCCTGGGAGGTAGGTGCTATTATCATCTCCATTTTACAGTTGAGGAAACTGAGGTTAAGTGACTTGTCCAAGGTCACACAGCTAGTACATATCTAAAGTCACATTTGAACTTGGCTCCAGGACGGGAGCTCAATTTATTTCGCAACTAGATAATTTCTAAGGTCTATTCCAGCTTTATACTTATGACCTCACTGAGTTCTGGTGAGATCTTGATATAAGGAGATCCTAGGGGCCTAGCTTCCAGTATGTATTCTGCCACTATCTCACCATATGTCTTTGAATTGTCTTAGGAAGATTCTGAAGGTTACCTAGCAGGATAAGATACCAGACACTGAGGTCCTTTCTAGAACTAAATTGCCAGACATTCAATTCTACTGCAGAGAGCACAACTGAGATGGGTTGGCCACATTGTTTGAATGCCAAACATGTGCTTGCCAAAGAGACTATTTTATGAAGAACTTACACAGGGCAAGCATTCACATGGTGGTCAGAAAAAGTGATACAAGGACACTCTCAAGGTCTCTCTTAAGAACTTTGGAATTGATTGTGTGACATGGGAGACACCAGCACAGGACCGCCCAGCATGGCATGCCCACATCAGAGAAGGTTCCATGCTCTATAAGCAAAGCAGAATTGAAGTAGCTCAGAGAAACACAAGATGTGCAAATTTAGAGAATCCACCCCAAATGTTCACATGGACTATTTGTACCCAACCTGTGGTAGAGCATTCCAAGCTCATATTGGTCTGACCAGCCATAGACAGACACACTGTAACTTGACTCTAATGTGGTGATGTCATTTTGGTCCTTTTCAAGAATGAAGGACAACAACCAACCATATGCCTTTGATAAGCTTGGACCTTAGTTTACTTGTCTTTAAAATAAAAGGGTTGCAATCTGAGGATCTCCTCTAGGGCTAAAAATTCTATCACTCTAGTGCGTCTGGCACCTAAATCTTCTAAGGCAGGGTCCAGGGTGGTTCTCTGATGCACTAAATCCCATACTTTAGGGGCTCATCTCTCATTGAACTTGCATGGACCATTAAATAGCAGGTCTAAATCTGTGATCCTATAAAGAGTGCTTGTTGGCACTCAGTTGAATGTGTTCTGGTCTGGTCTCATGGCCTTGTGATTATGCATCAGACTATTTGAGTTCAACACCTACCTCAGCTATTGAAGTGTAAGATGTCCTGGGACAGGTAGCTGAATCCTCTAATTTTCTCAGAAGAAAGACAGGAACAATGTTCACCTCTCACAGAAGGATGCTTGGTATATATATATTTTTATGATGATGCCTACAAAGTGCTCTGAAGCTGTATATAGTTCTTTGTAAGATTAACAGGAAGCCATTTGAAGCAAGATTGAGCCACACATTATAAAACAGGCATTAGCTACAATCAATCCTGGCATGTCATAGAAATGAACTAGGTGGCTTCAATATTTTCTGCCTTCTTCTTTTGATTATTTTGAGCTACATATAGGAAAGGAAAAGGTCTTTTGGGTTTTCCCCAACTTTTAAAAACTCGTCTTTGAACTGAGAATATGCATGGACATCCAGAGCCCCAGGTATTGCGGCTGAACCAAAAGAAGAGGTCAGAATGAAATGGAGCCTGTAGCTTTAACGACAGAGTCACTGGTGTGCTTCCTGAAATAAAGTCATTCCTTGAAAGGGAGAAAGTTGAACAAAAAGCCTGTCTCTGGAATGTGTCTTTGGCAGGAGCTGGCCCATGTGGGGAAGGAGGCTTCCCACTCTACGTTCTCACTGTGGAAAAAATAATAATAATACCTGGCACCTTGGCCACCCTCCTTCCTTAGAATAGAACTTCACTTTTATAAAAAGGAATGCATACCTCCCAGCCTCACTAGGCTCATTGCCTAGCTAATCCTGCAGAGGCAGGCCTTTGAAATCTTGCAGAAATTCTGTGCAGCACATGCTTATGTATGAAATTCAAGGACTCCTGTGGCATTTCACAGAGCAGGGGGAAATTGTGATGAGTAATTTTATGGGATGATAATAATAACTGACATTTATTACATAGCACTTTAAAATGAACAGAAGCACTTTACATACATTATCTATTTGCAGCTCATGCCAGACAACTCTTAGAGAGTAGGGCTGTATGTATTACTGTCTCCATTTTACAGGTAATGAAAATTGAGTTTCATATAAGTTACTTCACTTGCTCACAGTTGCACTCCTAGTTAAATGGCTTCTGAGAGGATTTGAAACAAGGTCTTCTTGATTCTGGGTCAGCTCCCTGACTACCATGCCAACCTGTCTCTCACCCTTATCTTATAAATCTTCAAAGAAATTTAAAAGCTTGGAAATATTAAATGAATTGTCTATAGCAGAGGTTCCCAAACTTATTTGGCCTACTCTCCCCTTAAAAAAAAAATTTACTCAGCAGCCCCATGGAAATCAACATTTTTAACCCTTTAATTTTTAAAAAAATTTGCATCATTTCAAAAAAATATAATTTTTTTTAAATGATGTATCTTAAATTTAATAATTTATTGTAAATTTGTGGGTTTCTTCCTGCATTGAAATTTTGATAATGCAATATTGCATCATGTAACCATAAAGTATTGTATTGTAAACAAGTCAATACATGACCATATTCCTGCTGATGCGTGCTGGACTTCCTGACAATGTGCAACATGCTCACCTGCCAACACTTGCTTGTTAAGACCTGTCAGTGGACTTGACCACTAATTGGTTATAACTTTATAACTTGTATTTGTGTGTTCATTTGGAAAATAATGTAATCACCACAACTTTAACTCTGTTACACAACAGAAGAAAAATGTACAAATGGTTTTTCAAAATTTTTCTATCTTCTTTCCTTATGCTTCAATTGTCCCCTTGTTTTCATTCAATGCCCCCCAATTGCACGCGAGGTTATGCCTCCCTGGATCATTCCAGCACCCCCCAGGGGGCAATATCACCCACTTTGGGAACCTCTAGTCTACAGTCACACAGCTAATGAGTATCAGGGGCAAGATGTGAACTTCAAACTCTCCTGATTCCAAGATCCATATTCTTTTTTTTATTACACCAAATCTCTACCACCAGTACCTTGTTAAACTTAAAGGCAATTATACTTAAATTTACTTTCTTAGAGTATGTAGTAGAATCTAATATTAGCTGACATTTGTGTATTCTTTAGAGAAGGTTCAGTGGGAAAGGGTACTGGATCTGAAGTCAGAAGTCCCATCTCTGCCACAAAAATTCTTGAGTGTTTTGAGTTTTTTTTTTTTGTTGGTTTGTTTTTTGTTGTTTTTTGTTGTCATCGTTGTTTTCTTTTGGTGAGGGGAGTCAATCGCAGTTAAGTGACTTGTACAGAGTCACACAGCTAGTAAGTGTCAAGTTTCTGAGGTCAGATTTGAATTCAGGTCCTCCTGACTCCAGGGACTGTGTTCTATCCACTGCACCACCCCTGAGTTATTATAAAGCAGTTTTCTAAACCTCTCTATTCTTAGTTCCTTCATCTGCAAAATAAAGGGTTGGAGGAGATGGCCTCTGAAATCCCTTCCAGCTCTAAATCTTCAAAATGACAAATACAAAAATCCACCTGTCAGGTGGATTGGGACTATTATCCCTATTTTAAACTTCTCAGAAACTGGAGCTCTGACAAGGTATGATCTGGTCAAGTTCATAAGGCTGATTAGGAGACAGAGCAAGGGCTCTGATCCCAGTCCTCTAACTTGAAAGGCAGGGCTCTTTCCATCACTCCATGGAGTGTAGTGCTGGACAGCTAGGTGCTTTTACCATCTCCTTCCTTATTTTGAGTTTCAGTTGCTTATGAATTTTTATTCTATACTTTTCATTCTCTTGGAGGAGAAAACTGAAGCCAAATAGGAGTTGAATAGTTTCTCCTGTTCTCTCTTGTCTGACATCTTTAACCGATTCCTCCTCCAAATCAATCACCTTCTTCTTTCTTTGTTTCTGCTCTTGTTCCCGCCATATTTTCCCTTCTTTAAGAAAGTCTTCCAAGTACACAGCAGAGAACAAAAGAAAACTTACAAGGAAGCAAAAAAAAAAAAGAAAAAGATGGACAGTTCTCAACACAATACATAGTATTTATTATATAGGCTTTCTTGAAATGGAAATTTATTGCTACATATTTTGAATTTTCTCTTACTTTTTGCTATGCACATGTTTTTTTTTCTTATTTTCCATGTAAGTTTTAATATTTAAGCTTATAATATGTTTCTTTTTCTTTTCTTATTGTATATTTAAATTTTAGTAATAAAAATTTTAAAATTACTTTGTATTGTTTCAATATTTAAGTTTAAGATATGTTTCATTTTCTTTTCTTACAGCGTATTTAAGTATTAGTAATAAAAAAAACAAAAAGAAAAAAGTCTTCAAAAATTTTGTGCTTAACATTTATCATAAACCTGAGCTCATCTTGGACTTTAGTATTTTGATACTCCATTCTTCTGTATTCCTCCTCATTTACCTGCCTCTATATATTGTATATTGCCGTTTTAAAATCAGATCACGTCTATGACTTCTACGTAGTTAAATCACTTTCTTTAGAAATCCATCCTGCTTTCTCCCACAGAATATTTCACAAATAAATGATCGGGATTTCATTCTTGAGATCTTCTCATCCCTCTTGAGTGGGCATGGCATTCTACCTACTGGGGAGTGTAATGTTGACTTTTGCGGGGCTGACTGAACTGATTATATGAAAGAAGTAGCTTGCGAGCATTTGTAAAGAGAAATAGTGATCACTGGAAACCAGCGTTCATTCATTAAGTCAGGCTCTAGACTAACTTAAAGCCGGATCAGGAGAGTGGCACAGACCCTATGCAAAGGCCAGAGGGCTAGAGCTGGAAGGGAGCTCACAGTTTTCTGTTCTTTATTTTACAGGTGAGGAAACTGAGGCCCAGAAATGTTAAAGTTATTTCCTCAGGGTTACACAGGTAATAAATCTCAGGGTGAGAATTTGAACCCAGGGGCTGTAATTCTAAAGTCATGCTCTTTCCATTGCTATAAGCTACCTCCTTGGGGATTTGACAAAGTCTCCTGTTGTCCTTGGGACAAGATGGAGCTATTCTATCTTTAGGAGATTCAGAACTCGTTAAATCACCAGGCATAAAGAGCGGTGATGAATGAATGAATCGCTCTCCCACTGGAGGCAGTTCTCCTGTGGGCTGTCAGAGGGTTCTTTCCTTGGCCTTATTCTGTTCCACATTTTTATCAATGACTTAGATAAAGTCACAGATAGCATGCTTACTAAATTTGCATATGGCATGAAGCTAGGTGCACCCCAAACCATACTCACACCTCCCACACTTACAGCAGATGATCTAACCTACTACTGCATGGAAAAGACTGAGCCTGTTGAACATGAGCTCACTTACCCACCCTTATTTTGAGTTTCAATGCTTCTTAATTTTTATTCTGTACTTTTCATTCTCTTGGAGGAGAAAACTGAAGCCAATTAGGAGCTGAGTAGTTGCTCCTGTTCTCTCTTGTCAACCTATTCTTCCTCCAAATCAATCTCTCCATTTCTCAAAATGACTTAGCCTCATCATTCATTTGGTCTTCCTTCCCTCAGATCACAGATCAGTTGTTTTTCAGTCATATCCAACTCTTTATGACCTTGTTTGGGATTTTCTTGGCAAAGATCCTGGAGTAGTTTCTCATTTCCTTCTCCAGATCGTCTTGCAAATGAGGAAACTGAAGCAAACAGGGTAAAGTGACTTGCCCAGGGTCACAAAGCTAGTAAATGTCTGAGACCAGATTTGAATTCAGGGAGATGAGTCTTCCTGATTCCAGGCTCTTGGTGACTCCATATGTGCTTTTCTTGGTAAAGATACTGGAGTGGTTTGCCATTTCCCTCTCCAGCCCATTTTATAGATGAGGAAACTGAGGCAAACAGGGTGAAACGACTTTACACAGGGTCTACACACAGGCCTAGGGTCACACAGCCAATAAGTGCCTGAGACTAGATTTGAACTCAGGTCTTTCTGACTCCAGGCCTGGTGTTCTACCCACAGCTAGCTCTCTAGAACCACTGCCCCCCTTTGTTTCCTCAATAGTC
Organism: Trichosurus vulpecula; assembly: GCF_011100635.1. Lineage (NCBI taxonomy): Eukaryota > Metazoa > Chordata > Mammalia > Diprotodontia > Phalangeridae > Trichosurus > Trichosurus vulpecula. Next base: position 184,864,861 of record NC_050573.1, on the reverse strand, counting down.
TGTCCTCATCTCTTGTTCTCCTGTTCTGCACTCTCTCTTCTGGCAGTTTCATTCACTTCTACGGCTTTAATTATAATTTCTATGCTGACTGGTCTCAGTCTATATCGCTAGTCCTGACTTTTCTTCTGAGTTCCAAACCTGCATCCCCTGCGGCCTCCACCATACCTTTACCTGTATCGTCCACAAGCACCGCCAAACTCAATTTGTCCAAAACTGAGCTTATTTTTCCCACACAACTATTCTCATTCTGACTCAAACATTACTATCTATAACACCATACTGAATAAATTAAAAAAGAGCATTTTATTCAGCACTTACTAGAGCAGCTAGGCGGCACGGTGGATAGAGCACCAGGCCTGCAGTCAGGAAGATCTGAGTTCAAATGCAGCTCCAGACACTCATTAGCTATGTGAGTCTGGGCAAATCATTTAACCCTGTTTGCCTCAGTTTCCTCATCTGTAAAATGAGCTGGACAAGGAAATGGCAAACCAATCCAGTATCTTTGCCAAGAAAATCCCAAAAGGGGTCACTAAGAGTTGGACATGACCGAAAAAACTGAAAATAAAAATGTGCCAAGAACTAGGGATGTAAATACATTTTCAAGGAGATTACATCTTAATAGGGAGAGACAACATGTATAGGTATATGGTGGCCAGGGAGAAATTGAAAAGCTATAGATGTGTTAAGTAGAGCCATAGGGGTTGGGATTGATATCCTCTTTCTAGAAACAATGACCAAATTATAATTCCAGAACCAAGAAGGGGAGTAGGGTTGAAAAAGGTACCTATGCAACAACATGACTGGTAAGGAGATGTCTGGGAGTGAAATGAAGCCTGCCCTACATATAAAAGGTAACCGAGGCAAGTCATCAGGAGAGCATGGGCATGAAGTCCCAGGGCATGTAGGAACAGAGCATCACTCCCCTAATACAGGCCCTCATTGCTCACTTGTCCAGACTATGTCCAGTAGTCTTCTAACAGATTGTCCTGTATCTACTTTTTCTACATTCCAACTAACCCTTCATATTGCTGCCAGCATTATTTTTATTATAGATTTACAGGTAATATCACTCTTTTTCCCTAAAAAATCTTTACTGTTTCCCTACTGCCCACTGAATAAAGACTAAATTATTTGGCCCACCATTCAAGATCCCCCACAATTTGATATCACACTGCATCTCCAGCATTCCATCATATTACTTATTTCTATATACCCTACATTTTAGTAAAATTGGATTGTTCTCTGAGTCCTCTCAAATGCTATCTATCGTAAGTATGCACCTTTGCTCATTCTCACATCTTGTAATACACCTCGCATCCCAGTGAATCTGAACTCCTGTATATCATCGTCCAAACTACATTCCATACCCCCTACCACCCTATTCCTCATTCCCACTCCCCTCAACCCTTCCACCCCAAAGTTTCAACCAAACTCTACCCACCTCTTTCACTGTGCCCACTGGAATGCCTATTCCATAGGCAATAAACTTCCCTTCATTTTGGATCTTCTCCTCTCCCACTATTTCCTTCTATTAACTCTTACTGAAACTTGGCTCCCCTCAGATGATGCAGCCTCTCTGGCCATCCAGTACCAGAGGTACTTTCACTCATTCTCTTTGGTTCACTGGTCATGGCAGGGGAGAGTTGGAATACTCTTTGCTCCCCATTGCCACTTACAGGTTCTTCCCCTTCCTCCATCACTCCATCACTCCTTTGAGGTTTATGCTATTCACATCTACCACCCAATCAAAATCCTGGTAGCTGTTGACACCAGACCCTCAGATCACTTCTCTTCCTTCCTCAGTGAATTCCTTACCTGGCTCATAATTTTCCTCTGGTCTCCAACTCCAGTCCTCGTACCAGGGTACTTCAACATACATATTGATTCTCTCTCAAGTACCCTAACCACTCAGTTCTTCAACCTCATAAGCTATTCCTCCACTCCAATTCAGCCATACACATATCATACCATTGATCTTGTTATCACCCACAAATGTACCACTTCTATTTTTAAGAATTCTGAAATCTTATAATCTGACCATAATCTTTGGGATTTTCACCTGTCCCTCTTCTTTCCCTTAAAAAACCTACTCTTTATCTGCATTCTACAATCCCTTGACCCCTCAGTTCTCTCCCAGACAATCTCCCCTGCACCAGCCACTCTCTTTTCTACTTCCTATCTTGACCTCTGAGTGAACTAATCTAATTCTACACTGGCTTCTCTTTAATCCCTGTCCCCATTATCATATTGCCAATTATGCCCAGCCAAGCCTCTGCCTTGGAGCACTCCCATTATTCACTACCTTTGCTCCTACACACATGCTGCTGAATGAAGGTGGAGAATAACACACTACTGTTCTGATTGGCTATACTACAAATTTATGTTACATAACCTCACCTGGGCCCTCACCACTATTAGGCAATCCTATTATATTTCCCATATCAACTCATTATCCTACTCTCCACAATGGCTCTTCCAAACCTTTTCATCTCTCTTCAAATTTCCCATGGTTCTGCCTCCATCCACTCTCTCAGCTGAGAACTTCACCTCATATTTTACAGAAAAAATTGAGGCCATTCACCATGTCCCTCTTCCCCATCTCTTATCATTCATGTGCCTTCTGCCACTCTCTCTTCTTCCACCCCTGTCTCACATGATGAAGTGGACTTACTCCTTTTTTTAAACAATTAATATTAATTTATTTATTTTTAGTTTTCAACATTCACTTCCATAAGTTTTAAGTTTCTCCCCCTCCCTCCCCCCTCTCTCCTCAAGACAGCATGTAATCTGATATGGGCTCTACACATGCATTCCTATTAAACACATTTTCACATTAGTCATGTTGCATAGGAGAATTATGATGAATAGGAGAAACCATGAGAAAGAAAAACAAAACAAAAAAGAAAAGAGTCTGCTTCACTCTGCATTCCAATCCCATAGTTCTTTCTCTGGATGTGGATGGCATTTTCCATCATGAATCCTTTGGAATTGTTTTAGGTCCTTGCATTGCTAAGAAGGGCTACGTCTATCAAAATCAGTCATTGTACAATGTTGCTATCACTGTGTGCAATGATCTCCTGTTTCTGCTCACTTCACTCAGCATCAATTCATATAAGTCCTTCCAGGTTTTTCTGAAGTCCACCTGTTCATCATTTCTTATAGCACAATAGTATTCCATTGCATTCATATATCACAACTTGTTCGGCCATTCCCGGATTGATGGGCATCCCCTCAATTTCCAGTTCTTGGCCACCACAAAAAAGAGTTGCTATAAATATTTTTGTACATGTGGGTCTTTTTCCCATTTTTATGATCTCTTTGGGATACAGCCCTAGAAGTGATGTTTCTGGGTCAAAGAGTATCAACATTTTTGGACTTACTCCTTACCAAGAATAACCCTTCTTCTCGTTCAAGTGATCCCTTTACCTCCTGTCTCCTCCAACAAATTGCCCCCTCTGTCATCCTTATTCTTTCTCTTATTTCCAATTCTTCCTTTTCTACTGACTTATTTTTACAAAAATTTTTTATAAAATCTTATTTATTTTATTCTGAACTTTAGAAATAAAACAAGCATTTCTATGACATAGAAGAATAGAAAAAATGATTATACATGAAACTGCAAATCTATGTACAACTTGCTATTGCTTTTAAATATATAATAAAGGTATCATGTAAATTTCTTTTTTTCCCCTTTCTTTCTTCCTCCCCACCCTCCCCACCCTAGATATGGTTACCATTAGACACAGATATGTGTGTATACATACATACACAAAACCATTCTATACATATTTCTTACTATCTGCAAATATGCCCATGTCTACCCCCATCCTGAAAAAAATCCTCACTTGATCCTTTTCTCCCAGCTATCATCCTATGGATCCTCAACCCTTTGTAGTCAAAAAGGCTGCCTATCATAGGTGCCTCTTCTTTCCTCTCCTTCTCTTCTTAACTCCTTACAATCTGGCTTCCAACTTTATCATCCCACTAAAACTGCTCTTTCCAAAGTTACTAATGATCCCTTAATTGACAAATCCAATGGCCTTTTCTCAGTTCTCATTCTTCAGACTTTGACACTGTTAATCATCCTCTATTCCTTGATGCTCTTTTCCCCCTAGGTTTTTAGGTCACCATTCTCTCTTGGTTGTCCTCTCACATATCTGAATACTCCTTCTCTGTCTCCTTTGCTGGATCTTCTACCAGATCATGCCCTTTAACCATAGGTATGGTAGATAAACTTCATCTCTTCTCTCTCTAAACTACTTCACTTGGCAATCTCATCAGCCCCCATGGTTTAAATTACTGTATCTATGCTGATGATTCTCAGATCTACTGATACTGCCCCAAACTCTCTGTTGACTTACAATCTCACATCTCCAGAAACCTCCAATGTCCAGTAGATATCTTAAACTCAATATGTCCACAATAGAACTCATTATGTTTTCCACTAAACCCTTCCCCTCCCAAAACTTTCCTATTACTGTAGAGGGCAACACCATCCTCTCTGTTCCTCAGGCTCACAAACTAACAGTTATCCTGGATTCCTCACACTCTCTCACCTATGTACAAACTGTTGCCAAGGCTAGTTGATTTCACTTTTGCAACATCTCTCAAATATGCCCCTTCTTTCCTCTGACACAGCCACCACTCTAGTGCAGGCCTTTATAACTGTACACCTGGATTGTGGTAATAGTTTTCTGGTAGGTTGATCTGTCCATGTCTCTCCCTACTATAATCAATCCTCCATCCAGCCACTAAAGTGATTTTTTAAAAATGCAAGTTAGACCGTGTCACTCCCTTACTCAAAATTTAGTGGCTTCCTATTGTCTTCAGAAGCAAATATAAAATGCTTTGTTTAGCATTAAAAACCCTTCATAACTTAGTCCCCTCCTACCTTTTCAGTCTTCTTATGCCTCACTTTCCACCCAACATGTACTCTTCTTTCCATGAGCAAGACACTTCATTTTGGCTTGCGACATTTTCTCTGGCTATCACCCTGATAGGATGCTTTCTCTCCTCCACTTCAACTACTGACCTCCCTGGCTTCTTTCAAGTCCCAACTAGAATCCTACTTTCTATAGGAAGTCTTCTCCAACCCCTCTTAATTCCAGTACTTCTTTCCATTAATTATCTCCTATTTTTCCTGTATAAAATTCACTTTGTACATATTTGTTTGCATGTTGTCATCCCCCTCACCCATTAGATTATAAGCTCCTTGAGGGCAGGAAATAACTTTTGCTTCTTTTTTTGTAGCTTCGTTTTGGGTCAGGACTATGGAACCTTAGGATCTCTGGGCATATGAGTCAGAGTTTAAATTAGGACAATGAAGGTTGTGAATTGTCTTCACAGGCTATTTACCAAAGGCTTAATCAGAAGGATCACATAAATAAACAGAGTGTGCTAGTTAGCTAGAAATTGTGGCTTTGAAAAGTAATTTGATCCTAGGAAGAAACTGGATCTGACCAGGGCTAACTAAAACAAAGAAAGGCATAGTGCATAGCACATAGTAGGCCCTTAAAGTGTTAATTGATTATACTCCCCAAACCTGGAGTGTCCTTCCTCCTTCACCCTCTTTGCCTATTCAATTCTTACCCACACTTCAAATCCAAACCCAAATGCTACCTTCCATAAAATCTTTCCAGATTTCCCATATAGCCTGTGTTGCCTCCAAACTCCCCCCTCAACCCACCTCCTGTCTTTAGGATACCTTGAATGCCTTAGGTCAGGACATAAGTACTTGGTATAGCTTTATCCACTGCTTGTTGGTGAACAACCCAGTATTGGTGCAAGGCATAAGCTCAGTTGAACTTGTTCATGGACCTATATGGCACTGCATACCACCCCAAGCATGTGTGGGAACCCACCAACCTCCCTCTAAAGGTAGGCTCCCCATGATTTCTTTGTTTTGGTTAGCCCCAATTAGATCCAGTTTCCTCACAGGATCAAATTCCTTTGCAAAGCTGCAGTTTCTAGCTAACTGGTACAGTCTATTTATGTGATCCTTCTGATCAAGTTCTCTGTTAAAAAGGCAATGAAGACAATTCAGAGGATATTCCTTACCCATTGCCTTCCCCAAACCAATTTAAAACTCCCTGCCTGTCCAGGGATTCCTGGGGGTCTACAATCCTATTCCAAAACCAAGATTCACTCAACGTGCCTCAGAGGTTCTCACTCCAACTTAATATTCTGTGATAGTAGCAATTCATGTTTAAAAATGTTCTTACCAAGCACTTATGATCTTTCTTGAGGACTTTACATAGCACCTTTTGCAAATGTCCAATGCACTTGTCTTGGAACAGTGCAAATTATAATTATCTAAACTGATCTCTTGTACCTGATAGCTGCTCTATACCCCCAGAGAATGAGCAATCCATGAAGGCAGGGATGTTATCTGGTGTGATCTCTGTATGTTCACTGGTTCAAAGAATAATGATCTGTTATGGGGCATGGAGAGACGAAAAATTAGAATACAAAAGTCAGGAAGCATAGGTCAAATCTAAAAAAGTGAAATTTAATTTGGATGAGTTCAAAGTGTCACAACTAGGGTCAACATTCAAATGGTTAAGTAAAAGATGTAGAAGATAAGGCTAGAAAGCATTTCATGTGAAAAAGGACCTTGGAATTTTAGTGGATGGCTTATATGATGTGTATACCTACACAGATATGTGCTGAGTGTATGTATACATATATATACACACAAATATACATATATACACAGAGATATATATGTATATAATGTATAGATATGTGCATATCCATAGAGATATACATATCTATCTACTGTAGATAGGTATCTATATTATCATCAATTTGTATATACATATACACATAGATATATAGATAATATATATACCTATATAGATACGTATCTATGTCATATCATAGATTTATATCTATCATAGATGTGAATATCTATAGATATATACATATATAGTTACATAGATATAGATTTGTATATCAATATGTACATATGCGCATCTCATATGAATAAAGTCTCTGCTGGTAGATAAGCATCATTTCAGAATTTGAAAGGATCCTAGAGATCATATAGTCCAACTTCATCTGGAAACATGAATTCCCTATATATCATCCATACGAGTGGTCATCCAGCCAATGCTCAATTTCCTGTTGTGTCAAGGAGTGCCTCTAGAATATGTGACCCTAATAAGGCACTCAATTATACTCATTTGAAGCCAGAGTAAGACTTCCCAACCTGTCTTCTTACCTCTACCTAACTCAAAGAGGCATTTCAGACAATGTGGCAATTATGTCTCATAATGACCTATGAAGAGAGTGGTGCTATCTAACTTTTATATGAATCTTTTCTGAACTTAGTAAGTCATCTGTCCTTAGGCAGATAGTAGAATCAACATTCTGCCTAATTATATAATATTGCATCATGAAAAGATTTTCATGCAGGGGATATGATATTTTGTGGTATGGGGATCATGCTATCTCAACCTCCTCACGGCACCAAAGAGATTCTAAAAAACTCAAAATACTTTTTAGATGAATTGAGAGGGATCTATAAGCAAAGGAGGAATGTCCCTTGAAATTAGTGTGCTTTTAAGTATCTCCAAGAAAATGCCCTAAAGAACTTTTGAGTTGACATCCTGTCTCTCATCCTTGCTGACTAAAGGAAGGGAGAAAAAAGAAAATCATTTTTTTTTTCTGCAGGAAAAAAAAGATCATTAATTTTTTTTCTTCTACTCTATTTGATGGGGCTCAAGGTAGGCTGAGACAAAAATTTTCCAAGTCCCTTGCACTGATTTGATCTGGGAAGATCTACTGACAGTATCTACATTTATGAAGTATTTCAGTTACAACAAGCTCGGAAAAAGCCCAGAAATCTGACCCCTCTCCAATGAGAGTGTGTCTGTGTATAGAAAGCATGTGGGAGGCTTGTCCCTTGGGATTTTCTAAGGGAGAAAAATAGTGCCATTGGACACTTTGCCAGCAATGGTCTGGCCACTTTCCAGTTTCATTATCCTTCCCTAACCCTGCTCTGGACACAGTCCATGCCCTGAGAGGATGTTGCTTCCTCCAGGCTCCGCTCAGCACAAGTGAGTCCACTAGCGATTGCCATTTTCTTTTTTTGTATTATGACATTTTAATATTCCTTTTTTATATCATCTACTTACCAAAGTGTGCCTCCATTCCATTACCAGAAAACCATCCCTTATGCAATGAAAGGGAAGGAGAAAGGAAAACTGTTTAGCAAAATTAACCAACACATCAACCAAATCTAACATTATATGTAGCATTCCAAACCAAAGGTCTCCCACTTCTACAAAGAAGGGAGGAAGGGAGGTGCACATTTAGATCTCTTCTTTGGGATCAAGGTTGGTCATCATAAGTTCACCGTGTAGGGTTTCAATTGTTTTCTTTTCATTGTTCTTTCAATTTACGTTGTTACAGTCATTGTGTATATTGTTTTTCTGGTTCTGCTTAAATCACTCTGTATCAGTCCATATAAGTCTTTGTATTCGGCAAATTCTCTGTATTCACCAAATTCACCATTTCTTACAGCATAGTAATGGGTGTGTGACACAACTGTTATAGAAAATTCATATATGTGTGTGTATATATATATGTACATGTATATACAAGTATATGTGTATATATGTATATGTATATACATGTATGTATGTATAGGTGTATGTATATGTATAATATGTATATATGTGTGTATATGTGTGTGTGTATGTATGTGTATATATATATATATATCATAGTAAATAGAAGGCTAAACTTAGAGTCATGAAGACTTGGGTCCAAGTCCCATCTTTGACACATAATGGAAGTGTGACCTTGAGGAAGTCCCTTACCCATTCAATCCCCTCAGGCAAGGCTCCATGTAAATCTAGATAAAATACATATAAACATGTATGCATATGAATATTGTGTATATGTCACATACATGCATGTGTAATATGCACACATGTCCATGTGTATGTGCACATATATATATATACATGTATGCATGCATATTCCAGACTTATGATTTCATTGGTTTAAGGAACTCCTATGAAGGAATTCTCTCAACGATGCAGATTAACAACTATTTTGCAACTTGTCTTAGAAAGTGAGCCCAGGTAGTAAGAGGCTAAGCCCTAAGATTTACCCAAGATCACACAGTCATTACATGTCAAAGATTTGAACCGAAGTTGAAAGATTATCTCTCTGTCCCCTACATTAAACCAAGCTGCCTGCCTCTCTGCCTTTCTTTCCCTGCACACACAAACACAAATATATTCATAACTGCTTGGGATGAACAACCAAACAGAAGAAAAACATCATAGCTTGAAAGGCAGATATGTCCTTTATTCCCCCTTTGACATATTGAATTTTGGTAATCCTTACTGCAGCCATTTAATTCATATTTTTAGCCTCTGCCAAGGGACATAACAAAATGAACTCACAAGTACTAGTCCGCATCTTCACCCAAAAGATCAAGTGGGAATTACCTGCCAGGCAAATACATAGTGCCCAAAGAAACGATCAGTAGTAACTGACAAGAATCTCAGCTGCCCATTTTTCAACATAGGTATGGCAGAAGTTATGGGGTCTCTCCTGCATATGGTCAGCCTGGTGCCCAGGAAAGTGGAGACTACCATGTCTATAGCCATGGTCTTGTTTGCCTTTCTGCTCAGTGCATGGTGAAGGAACGTTGATTCCCCATTCAATTGATTCCTTATCAAATTCAGTATTGACTGAACTGGAGGTGTGGGGAGGGTGCAGGACAACTGGGGGCAGCCATCCACAATGCATAAAAGGGAGGATCAGAATCAGCTTTCCCTCTGCTTCTCATCTACTCTCACCTCACTGCTTTCCTACTCATATTCCTATCCTGCCTGTCCAGTTTTCAAATATGCAGGACAAAGTAACCAGATCACCCTTTAGTAGCCAGAGACTGCGCTCTCACATCTCCAAGCAAGAGAGGGCAAGCACCGTTCTTTGGAAAACTCTCACAGGTAATTGAGTGAGGGAAGTTGTCAATCACCCTTCACAATAAACCCAGGAAAGTGAAAGGTAGTGAATTGTGTTGTTATCTCTATAACTGGCAGGCGCTGAGGCATAAAGCCCTCAGATACCCTCCCTGTTCCTCAACCTCCTTGTTTGTCAGATGAAAATATTAACACTCATTCTTTTCTTTCATGGACCTTCTAAGGACTCAAGAACTATACAAAAAAATGGAGGTCTGGACTCTTGACTTAGAAGGCCTGGGATCTAGCTTTGGCTCCACCAAGCACATCCCTTACCCACTCTGAGTCACTAAAGTGTGTAAAGTGGAGAAAATACTCTCTGTGCAGTCTGCTCTCCTAAGGCTCAACTGAAATAACCTACGATAAGCATTTTGAAACCTCTCAAGTCCTGTACAAACATAAAGCATTATTGCTATGATCATGCTTTTTGAATTAGTAGAATCTGAATTAATTAGGACTTCTTGCGTTCTTATTTAATTGTAGAGAAATTAGGACACCAATTGATTAGCAGTCTCTCAGGAAGACATACCAAAAAATAAAAACCTATCCTGCACTACTTTCCATGCCCTCCATCCCCCCACAATTAGACTGGGCATGAATAACTGCAATCTGTAGATAGGGTAAAAAGAAAGTTTAATGACCTTCTAGGTCATCTAGCAATCTAGGTCGTGGGGACCGAAGTCCAAGATTAAAGCTATACCATTCCTGTCTCAAGGGTTATTAGGGTATGAGGTAGCACATGTAGCTTCTGGGTTCAAGTTGGGCCACTCTATGACCCCTATTGTTGGCCAAGACTGCAGTTTGGAGGAAGCAAAGTGTCTGCCTCAGGAGAGGGGCACATTATACTCACCCAGTCCTGGTGATGTGGGAGATTAAAGGTGAGAGAGGGAACAAAAAACAACTTTGGTCCAAGAGGTTAGCCAAGTTGTCAGAGAGAAACAGAGAGACAGAGAAAGACAGACCAACAGACAGACAGAGATGGAGACAGAGAGACACAGAGAGAGTTTGCTTGAGAAGCAGCAGGGGAGAAATTAAAGTTAAAACTAAAACTTTTGCTTAGGATCATAGACAGAGCTGAAAGAGAACCTTAGAGGATAGCTAGTTTAACCCCATCACTTTCTAGATGGGAAAACTGAAGCCCAGAGAACTTAGGGAACATACTCAGGGTCTCACAGCAGGTTAGTGACAGAGCTAGGATTCAAACCCAGCTCCTCTGACTCAAAAATCCCTTTCCATTACATTGCTGCCTAGATGCCAAAATTCTGTGTCTTATTTAGGGGATGCCAAATGACACTGTCTTTCATGAGAAGGGATCTCATGATGTAGTTATCTCCCATATTAGAATGTGAACTCCTTACCATGTGACTCCCAACACTTAGCATAATGCCTATCACATAGTAAGTACTTAATAAATGCCTGCCAACTAACTGACTGGTACAGTGAATAAAGTGCTGAATTTGGACCTGGATTAAATCCTAGCTCTTCTGTTTACTCCCTGTGTGACCTTGGGCAGAGTCACTTAATCTCTGGACTTCTTCATCTGAATGTAATGGACTTTTGAGATGGAATCTGGCTGCTGGGAACCTGGAAGATGTGGTTTGAAAAAGACAGAGTAGTCCTCTTCCTGCCTGGAATAGATTTCAGACTTTAGCAGAAATGGTGCTCCAAGGCAGGGCAGGCATTTGGAACTGAGTCTTAGTTGATGGTGCAGGAAGGGATGGCTCGTTCTGAAGATAGCAAAGGCATGTGTCACATAGAAAGAGGAACCGTGAGAGAGAGGAGCACCAGGGCAGTTGGCGCCTTCAGACCCTGGGGCAGAAGGGACAACTACAAGCAGAGCATAGAGAGTGTCTGATTGCTGGTGAGCATTCTCCTGGCTGAGAATCCAGGCAGCTGGTGAAACCACATTCCCCTTTCTCTCATCCCAGAGGACTCTTGTATAATCCAAGTTTTTCTGTTCTTTAAAGTTGTTTATTTTCTGTCTTAAATAGTATTTTTAAAAGGCAACTCATTATAGATAAAATCTGACCTATTTTAACTGCTTTTGATTCCTGTCTGTCCTTAATTGTGAACAGAATCTGCACTAGGGAAGAACAGTGATTGGTTTTGATATGCAGAGATACAGAAAGGACCAAGGCTTCAAATCTGTTCCAAAGTGCCATGTTTTCTTCTGACTGGGAACAGAGCTAAAATGATAATGAATCTTATGGTTCTGATTTATAGATTTTGGATAAACTTTGTAAAAGGCAGAACCAAGCTGAATCTGGATTTTTCTTGGATCTGAGGCTAAAGTGAGTGAGAATGACATTTTTGCTGTCTGCGACAAGGCTTGGCTATTGTCATATGGTCTCACTCGCTCATCTCTCTCCTTCTCTCTTCCTTACAAAGTATCTGCAGATAAATCTCTGTAGGAGTGGTGTTGAGGTCTATGGCTAGGGAGTAGGAACCTCTGGCCTGGTGGAAAAAAGAAGAGATGCTGTTTGTTATGGATGGTTATGCCCATATTCCAAAGGTGGGGGCCAAAGGAGGAACTATTTGAGTATTTTTTTTTTTCCATTTCAGCTTCACCATCAATTTCACACTCATAAGTGCAACTGTTACATGAAAAAAGAGGTACGGACTGGTAGGGTATAGAATGGAAAGTTTCTAAAGTGTTTTCCAACACTAATAACACTTGAGTATTGCAAAGAGGTTAAGAATTAGTCGATTAAGGTCCTATTCCTGTGCCCCTCATGACATGGAAGTATCTTTGGATTCTAGTAGAAGCTACTAAATCTTGTGTGATCCTGATTTATCATTCCTTGGTACTTGAATTCTTTCTTTCTAGCTGCTTGCAGCATTTTTATTTTGACCCAGGAGCTCTGGATTTTGACTCTAGCATTTTGGGGAGTCTCATTTTGAGGTTTCTTTAAGAAAGTAGCTGGTAGATTATGTCAATTTTGCCCTACAGTTCTAAGAGATCTAGGTAGATTTCTTTTAAGATTTCTCAAAATATGTCAAGGTTCTTTTTTTGGTCATGGCTTTCAGATAGTACAATGATTCTTAAATTATCTCTTCCCAATCTATTTTTGAAGTCAGTTGTTTTTGCTATAAGGTACTTCACATTTTCTTCTACTTTTCCCACTGTTTTGGCTTTGTTTTACTTTGTCTTGATTTCTCATGGAATCATTAGCTTCTATTTGGTCAATTCTAATTTTCAATAAGTTATTTTCTTGAATAAGGTTCTGTACCTCTTGTTCCAAGCTGTTATTCCCTTTTATATCTTTCTTGTTTCTTTTCCCATTTTTCTTCTACCATTCTAATTTGGTTTTTAAAGTAACTTTTAGCTCCTTTTTATACTTCTGCTTTAACTCTTCCAGGAATTCTGGTTGGCTTTCTGTCTCAGCTATATTTTTCTTTAAGGCTTTGCTTGTAGATATTTTCAAGTTAGGAGTTGCTAGGTTGCACAGTGGTTAGAGCTCCAGGCCTGAAGTCAAAAAGACATGAGTTAAAATTCAGAACTCAGACACTCACTAGCTGTGAGACCCTGAGAAAATCACTTAATCCTGGCTGCCTCAGTTTCCTCATCTATAAAATGAGTTGGAGAAGGAAATAGCAAATCCTGTAATATCTTTGCTAAGAAAACCCCAAATAGGTTTTCATGAAGATCATGAAGAGTCGGTCATGATAGAACAACAAAATTTTCAATTATTTTCTTCTTCTGGGTCCATGTTCTGAACTTCCAAGCACCGTAATAGTTCTTTTGGGTGGGATTTTTGTTTGTTTGTTTGTTAGCTCATTCTTCCAGTCTGCTTACTAACTTTGGATTCTATGATAGTGCCAGACTTCATGCATTTCTTAAGATTTGGGGGAAGGAGGAGGATGAAGTCTATCTGGACTGGGCTTCTATTTTCTTATGTCTTTTTGTTGCTTTCACTGCTCAGGCTGGGGGCTTACAAGCTTTCAGTGTTCCCAAAGTGATGTGATTGAAGGTGAAGTCTGCTTACTGATCTCTTGATATGAGATCCACAAATTCCGGATCTAATTGGGTCTGTTGGCTTGTCCCTGGTTGGGTGTTTCAGCAGAATGCTGCTGGACTCAGCTACTGTTGGCCTGCTGAGAGACTCTATGGGTTCAGAGGAACTGAAAGACAGGCTCCGCTTTGGACTAGGACTTTTGCCCTGGATATTCCACTCCAGAATTCCACCCTGTTCTGAAGGCGAGGACCAAGTCCCTTCTCTGCCCTTGGAGTCAGAGCCACACAACTACAGTTTGCTTCCAAACTTATTCCTTGCTCAGTATACAGTTAGTGTTAGCTAATAACTACTCCTCTCTACCACTCTTATGTGCAGATTCCCCCCTCAGTCCAACCAGAACCTGTATAGTGAATGGCAAAGTTGCCAAATACCACTCACTCCTGAACCTGAGCTAGTTCAGGGGACCTCTGGCATCTCTTTCTGCCCTGGCACTCTGTCCAGACTCCTTTTAAGTCCATGGGCAATGGAATGTTCCATGTGCAGCTCACTCCTAGCCAGACCCTGTGCCCAGTGTCTGCAGATCTTTCTGTCTCCCTAAGCTGCCCTGGGCTAGAAAAGTGATTCACCGTGACATTTTATTGTATTTCCTGATCAGAACTTGGTCTGGTGTCTTTTTCCAGATCTTTGTGGGAGAAGTTCAGTCAGGAAGCTAGGCTGTACCTCTTTCTGATAATCCACCATCTTGACTCCACCTCCTCAAGATCCTATTCTAAAAGGGTACTCCACTAAGTGCTGGCAGGTCCTACCAACACGCAAAGGCTTTGTATGCTGGTATAGGGACAGGCTGTGTCTTTTGACTAATAAACAGTCTACCAACTTCAGAGAGGCTCATCACCAGAAGGCTGGGCACCAGATGATGATTTTTGTGGCCCCAGAGGATCATAGAACCATCTAAGACAATGGGTGCTCATTAGTAGAAGGAGCCCTATGTTGATGAAATCATGTCTCCTTAAAGTATTAAAATAAGCAAAGACTAGAAGTTACAGTTCATCCCATTAGCTAAATTATGAAGACAAAAGGGAGAAAAAGGAAAGGTAAATAAAAAGGAAACATTTCATAGTCGTATTGAACACAAGAAGATATGTAGGAGAAATTAATCAAGTTTTGCTCTAACTTTTGCTTTGGGTCCTAGAGTTCAAGTTTATGATACTTATTTAGTAGATACTAATAACTTTTTTCTTATAATACAGGTTGTTGTTGTTCAGTTGTTTGACTTGTATCCAACTCTTCGTGACCTCATTTGAGGTTTCCTTGGCAAAGGTCCTAGGATGGTTTGCTATTTTTTTCTCAGCTTATTTTACAGATGAGGAAACTAAGGTAAAGAGGGTTAAGTGACTTGTCCAGGATCACACAGCCAGTAAATGTCTAAGACCAGATTTGAACTTATGTTTTCCTGACTCCAGGCCCAGGACTACTTCATCCACTGTACCACCTAGTTGCCCTGGAATTACAGGACCTGGGTTCAAATCTCAGCTCTACCACTTGTAGGACCATGGGTAAACCACTTAAGTAATCTATTCCTCAGTTCCTCAAGTATAAAATGAGGTATGATGTGGCCAAGATGACCTCTTAAGGTTCCTTCTAGTTATAAATCTATGATCTTATGAAAAACTAGGGAGGCTTAGTGTTACTCGAAGATGTCACCTTTCTATAGCCCTCTGTATGTCCATAAATAGCCAGTAGGTGGCACCTTGACAGCAAAGGCTTTTGAAGGCTTTCTGAAACCTGGAAATGGCTTATTTATATAACCATCTCCCCAACTTTGATAGAAGAAGAAGCAGGAGAATGTGCTTGGGCCTTTGTGTATTTGGTTATAAGTTGCAGCCTAAAGCCAGAATACCTTTTTCAAAAACCCATTTATACAAAAATAGTTTTAATTATATCTCGTATATTTTCCATTTGAGAGACTGGAATGGGAAAGGGATTCTGCGAAAATCTTCAAGCTCATCTCATCAATCCTTGCTCTGAAGAATCCCCAAGAGAAACAAGGAACCAGGCCCTCTCAGCCACTCTGATGCTCATGTTCAGTGTAAGTGTGATTTTCCCCCAGTAAACTAACCATCTGGTAGTAAACTTACCATCTGGCAGAACTTGATGGAGATTCCAGATGGATAGGTCTTTCAAACAGCCATTAGACACAGGGAAGAGATTGCAGAGAACTACCTGCATAGTGCAGAAAGGGCTGGCCAGTCTAGGGAGCAAGGCTGTACAAAGTCACAAACTCATTACAGAAAAATTAAAAGCAGGGAGTCCAGACACAAAGCTGACAGGAAAAAAAACAGGGAAGAAGAAATACAAAAAGTTCAAGGGAAACCTTCCACAGGAAGGACATTCTGGAAATTTACAGAGAAGCTGGTAGGACCTAGCTGGACTAAGAGAACCCATAGGATTTGAAGCAAAATTGAAAATTCTCTTAGTGGAGGACTGTGCTATCATTTGAGGTTTCACTGGTAGGGATTTTTTTAAGATCCCAGTCTATTTTCATTGTTTAGCACCTCACATCTGAGAAAAGTGAATTTTACAAAAGTTAAAGATTAGCTCAACATTTTCACTCCATTGTAACATCAAAGCTGTTTGGCTCCAGGGGCAGGAGAAATAGAACAGGAAAGGGACTACTTTGTCTCCCCAGCTATCCCAGGAACTAGCCCTGATGCCAAGATCCAGGGCTTTACCATGGAAGACTGTCTGGCTGTCACATCCCTCATCAGTCAGCTCATTGGTTGAGAATTTTCTAGCCTTTGAATGATGACAGTTCTTCATCCATAAGCCCTAGAAACTATGTAATGAGTTCATTTAACCTAATGAAAGCACAGTGCTAAATGTTTCCTGTCACCATCTCATTTTTAAACCTCTAGTATGGATATAATATGTATCTGTTTTATTCTTTAAACAGAAACATACCAATTAGCAAATAAAAAACTTACCTTCCATTGGTCAGACAGCCCTAGACGTGAAATGAGTACCCTTTAGTGCTAATGAATATGAAGGGGCATCAGCCTTTGAAAAAAAGTCCTATAAAGTTACCTCTGCCTTTTGCTAAGCAAAGTTCATCATTGAAATCATCAAAAGGTGCTCTTAGAAGACAAGCAGGCTGGGAAAATTTTGCTTTGATATCTTGAATAGCCGAAAAATTACTCCTCACTGACTTTAGGATTTTATTTGCTTATCTCATGTTGGCTATAATAGTTCTACTATATGTGTATGGGCTAAGTAACCAAAAGGCTAGAGTGCTGAACTTGGAGTCATCTGAGTTCTATTAGAATATTGCTTCTGACATTGGCTGTGTGACCCTGGGAAAGTCATTTTACCATTCTCAGTCTCAATTTCTTCATCCAAGATGGGAATGATCATAGTACCTACCTCAATAAGGATCTCCATGGATCCTCCTTATGGAGGATCCTTACCTATCTCCTTATGGTGAGGATCAAGTGTACTTTGCCTAAAATATTGAAAGTATTTTGTAAAATAATATATGAATCTTGGCTATTATTATCCTAATAATAATAAGGTTTGAATGGTACTAAATTGTCCTTTCTATTTGTACAGAGTAAAATTGGGCAGTTTGTAGATAACATCTCTCTTTCCGGATGGATACTCTTATTTATATAGATGACAGCATATATCTTAAAAGCAAAACCAAATTATGCATTGCATTGAGCATTACTCTATAACAGAAGATGTAACTAGATAGTACGTTATGATTCAGACGAATTTTATATTATTAACTAAGTGGAGTCTCAGTTTCCTCATCTATAAAATTAGTGGGTTCATCTAGATGTTACTGAGAGGCAGGTTGGCATAAGTGACAGAGCACTGGATTTACAGCTGGGAAGACCCGGGTTCCAATCCACACTGACACTGTGCGACCGTACACAAGTCACTTAAACTCTCCAAGCCTCCCTTTCTTCATCTATAAAATTGGAATAATGATAGTGCATATAGTATCTATCTCACAGGCCTATTGGGAACCTAATGTAAGATAATAATTATCATAACAATAAATAATAATAGCATTTATATACTACTTTAAGGTTTGAAAAGCACCTTACAAATATCTCAGTTATCATTGAAATCATGCGTGTAAAGTGATTTTGCAAACTTTAAAACTCTATAAATGTCTATTATTATTATTCTTAACACTGATAATAAGAAGAAGACCTTTTCCAGTTTTAGCTTCCCTTAAGTGGAAGAGGAAGAAGAGTTAACACTGATCATTCATTTGGTGTAGCCATTTCAGTAACCTGCAAGGCTCCTTATGATTACATAAAATAATTTATCATCAAGTCCTAACTTGTACAATCATTAGAAACCTAAGTAAAGACTTTCAGAACCGTCCTCTGTGTATAACACTCCTTGATGTACTAGCAGATATGATAATGGATGCTTTTCTAATGAAGAATTAGTTCTTGGTTTGGGATGTTTTCCCTTGTGTCCACTAGATGGCTTTTCCTGGTTCCTTTCAGCTATTAGAATGAATCTGGATGCTTTAGCCACAATTTTTTATCTGTCTAGGAAAAATACTACAGTATTTACATAAAATGTTCCAATAATCTGAAGGTTTTCAGTTATTTCTCACTGGAAAATACCTAGTACTTCCATTTTAAAT
This sequence comes from Trichosurus vulpecula, assembly GCF_011100635.1. Lineage (NCBI taxonomy): Eukaryota > Metazoa > Chordata > Mammalia > Diprotodontia > Phalangeridae > Trichosurus > Trichosurus vulpecula. The sequence continues at coordinate 184,846,256 of NC_050573.1, read as the reverse complement.
GTGTGTGTGTGTGTGTGTGTGTGTAGAACCAGAAATTAGAGCTAAACAATTTCATGTTAAAAACTAAACAATACTTTTTACCTATTAATCTTCAGTCTGAATGCTTCCAGACTAGTTTCACCATACGTTTGGTGGAATGTTAGGTACTATAGGCTAATTCTAAAGCAGAGAACTGCCATACTTAGGGGTCTTCCCAAGAAAATCGGTTTTTATTACTATAACCCTATATTTATTTGGACTGCTCATTTGTAAGCATTCAGTTTGTTGATAGAATCAGGGTCCGAAATTAAAAACCAAATCTAACAAGATGAAATGTAATTAGCATAAATGTAAAGTCCAGCACTTAGGTTCAAAAAATCAACTGTGTGAATACATTATGGAGCAGATATGAATAGACAGTTAGCTATTTGGATAAAAAGATCTCAGGATTTTAGAGCATTGCAAACAAGCACAAAGCAAATCAGCATTGTGGATTGGTTGTCAAAATAGCCTATCTTAAACTACATTAACCAAAGCATAATGATCCTAAAGAAGGGATCCACTGTACTCTGCCTTATTCGGGCTACGTGTTGGTCTTACATGTTGGGTTTAGTTTTAGGGGCCACACCTGAGGAGGGATATTAAGAAATAAGCCACTTCCAGAGACTCCCCCAAAACTATCACATGCAGATCAGAAGAAGCAGTAAGGGCTATTTGGCCTGGAGAACAAAAGATGTAGGGGAGACATGATCACAGTAAGGCTAGAAGACGGAATGGAAACCTTGGCATGGATGTTTTCGGGGGGCAGATTTTGGTTCAATAGCAGGAAGATCTTGTGGGATGCCTCAGGGAAACTATTAAGTTCCCAGATACTGACTAAGCAGTACAAAGCATCTTAATAAATTTTTTTGAATTCAGGTCACTGTGATTCCTTTTACGTATCTTAAATTCACATTAGTATTTCAGTTGTTATCACACCATGGAGTTTGTAATTTGCAAATCTTAGACGTCTTTTTCAGATAAATTGCTGTCAAGGCATGTCTTCCCCATTCTGGCATATTCTGGTTCAAAACACCCAACTGCACAAATTCATATTTATCTGTATCAAATTGTACCCTTTTCAAATTGGCATATCGTTCTAACCTATTAGTTCTTGTTGGAAGATTATTCTGTTATCTGTATTTGCTACCCTTTCTACATTGGTACCATTTGTAGATTTTATAATCATGGCTTCTGTGGTTTTCATCCAAGTGTAATGAGGGGTTTGGTCAGTGGGAGTCCAGTTATCAAAGCATATCTAGAGGACTCTGCCTGCTGCCAACTCATATGGGGGGTGGAGGGGAAGGAAAGGTGGTGACCCTGCTCCTGGAAGTACATGACTTGTAACGTAGGTGTCAATGTCCCAGATTCAGGGCACATGCAGTTATTCTGTGACTGCTTCCTGTCTGTTTGTTTCATGGTGAGCAAGAATTATGAATGTATACAAAGAGTTCCAAGAGAACTCTTCTTCCCTGATGGTGAATGAGAAAGAAAAACTGCCATAAGCTCCTGGATGAGGAAAGAGGCAGCTGATTCAGCTGCCATACTCTTCCCACCTGGGCTGACATGTGGCTGAAAACACATGGTGCCTCTGCTTCTTTCTCTCTTTGCATTTGTTCCTTCTTTTTCTTAAATAAATGCATGTTTAGTTACCAGGACTAAGGCTGTGACTTTGTGAATTTTGATGGGTCCAATGCCAAGTCCCAGAGCACATATTGTCATAACTGCCAAAGTTGAGCTAGGTAAGGAGTCACTACCCCCTGAGGAATACTTTTTGTGACCTACACCAGAAATGGATCTACTTGGCAGCTGAGATACTGTGTCCTTCAGGCAAGGGGATGACTTAGCTAGTGAGTACACCACACTTGGAAGTGATGAACTTTACGTGTTTAAATCTGAACTCATTAGCTTTCCCTCAAACTGTACCCTCTTTTAAATTTCCCTATTTCTGCAGAAAGTCCTACTGTTCTTGTAGTGTCTTAGATTTGGAATCTGGGCATTATCCTATACTCCTTCCTCTCCTATACTCCACATATAAAAATCAGTTGTCCATTTTCATCACATCAAATTTCATGATATCTCTCATATTTGACGCTTTCTCTCCATTCCTATATCTACCATATTGATTCGAACCCTCATTACTTCTTACCTTGATTATTACAACAGCTTCCTAATTGATCTTCCTGCTTCAAATGTCTCACCACTCCAATCGATCACACATTTTTCTCCAGCATTTAGCACAGTGCCTGCAATATAATGGATGCTTAATAATGCTTGTTGACTGACTAATTACTGAAGTAATTTCTCTTAAGCCCAGATCTGACTCCCCTATTCAACCAATTCCTATCATTTCTAAGATAAAATATACTCTTATCTGTTTAGCTTTTAAATCCCTACACAACATGATCCCACACTACCTTTCTAACCTCAGTAGATATTATTCCCCAACCTGCACTCTTAGATTCACCCAAACTAGCCTTCCCTGAGTCTTTCACACACACAGCAGTATACTTCCAATCACTTTGCCTTTACACTAGGTGTCCCCCATATTTGGAATGATCCCATTCCTTATCTCAACCTCATAGGGTTCCTCTTTTCCTTTAAGATGCAAGTTAGGAACTATTTTCTTCATGAAACCTTTCCTTATCCCCCAACTGCTAGTGTCCTCCCTCCCAAGTTACCTTCTATTTAGCTATTTTGCATTTATTTTAATTTATTACCTTGATGTATGTATATAATGTATGTATTTATATGTACTTGTTTCCCTCTTTGTAATGTAAGTGCCTAGAGACTAGAGATTATGTGACTATTTGTACTTGTATCCCAGTGCCTATCATATACTAGACACTTAATAAATGCTTGTTAAGAAATTTATTGCTGGGGCAAATGTTTAATAGCAACCACTTTAAGTTTGAGCCCACTATACTCAGGAACTAAGGTAGTAAAAGGGAGAATGTTGCCAGATTTTGGGGGGTATATTTTTGTACTTTGGTTCTTGCCATGACTTTTCAGTAGATATCCCTTTTTTAAAAAAAAAAAAGTTAATTAATTTAAAAAATTTTTGAAATCCTGAACTTAAGCACACAAAAAGAACATTTCCACATGAACAGAGGATGCTACATGGAAAAAATGAATCTCCATTTCATTCTGCTTATTTTTTTCAAGTATGTAATAAATTCCTTGCCTTACTTTCAAAACTATACTGCTTATCTGTGCTTTCTTCAGAATGTTTTTTTCTATTCTCTACTTTTCATTAAAAAAGTTACCATGATCTTTTTTTAATATCACTATTGCTAACCCCTTTTGCCCTCGACTCCACACATAATTAAAAACCAAGAGAAAAGAACCCTTATAACTAAACACCACGTAAAGAAAAACAAGTTCACTTAGGGACAATATCCAAAAGCATATGTATCTATACTTTGTACATAATCAGGTTGTGGGTAGAATGCTTCATCATAGAACCACTGGAGGCATGCTTGGTCAATGCTTTGGTCAGACTTCTGAAGGCTAAGTTTTTTTTCTTTACACTGTTATTGTCCTTGTATAAATTGTTCTCTTATTTTCTGCTTACTTCACTTTGCATCAATTCATACTATCCCAGGATTCTCTGAAATCATCTCTTTCATCATTTCTTATGTTGTGATCATATTCCATTCTTTCATAAACCACATTTTGTTCAGCCATTCCCCAATTGTCTAAGAGGCAAGCTAAGTTATTCTTTAGATGATCATACTTTACTCCCTTCCCCAACCCCATCTTTTAATCCCCCATTAAAGATCTGGAAGTTTATTTTGCTTTGACCATTCCCTCTCCAGTATAATTCTTCCTTTTAGGCCCTCCCCCAACCCCAATGTGGTGATAATGTGATTAAAGATCTTTCCCACCTGTTCAATAGGCCTCAAGTGGAGTTAGTTAAGGGAAGTTTCTCAGGTGGAGCCAGTTAAGGGAAACTTGATTAGGAGAGGCTTGATTGCAAGCAGGCTCACACCCTTTACTTACTAGCTTGGAGGCCCCAGGCCCACACCCTTTTGCTATTTAGCTCATGAGAGGTGTGGGCCCTAAGGAGAGGTGCTAAGACCAGAGCCAATTGTACATGCACTGAGTTCTAGCCAATTAGATGCCAGCTAGGACTGTATATAAGGATAGCCCACATGTAAGAGAAGCAGAACCGAGAGCAGCAGAAATGAGAAGGAGAATTGAGAAGCAGACATCAAGAAGACATTGAGGCAACCAGCATCGAGAGAGAGGCTACAGAGCAGAGAGTGTAGACAAGAGAGTTGTGGAGATCAACAAGCTGAGAATCTACAGCATCAAGAGATTGGAGAACTGAGAATCCAAAGAATCCAGGAGACTGCAAGTACTCTGAGAACTGCAAGGGCTTTCAGAACTTCAGGAGAGGACCCAAGCAAGTAGACAGTTAGGATGCATGAGTGATTGTTTACGGGAATGCCGCAGCAAGGGAGAAGGTTACAGGATGACTTGGTTCCTTGCTATAATACTGTATTACAGTTTCCTTGTTACTACGTTGAGGTGGGCTTACTGGTTTTGGAATATAATTACTGCTATATCAAATTGGAGTCTTTGGTCTTGGGATTTGATAGTCTGGTGTCTAAATAAATGTTATATTTCCTCTGTATCCTACCTAGAGAGTTTTTTACATTTTGTGATTCCGAACCATATAGGCATGTTCATAGTCATTCTCAAGGTCATGAATCTTGCCTTACTGATAAACCCAATCCCCACTTGTTTACCTGTTGAGCTTAAGGCATTTATACACCAAACTGTTTTGTATGTATTCACCCCCCTTTGTTTGCTTCATATAAGAATGAGGTCCATCTGATTTCCATTGCCCCCTCCTTCTTCCATATTTGTACACTCTTCTTCTCATTCATCCTAGTGATAAGAAATAACAGGTTCCACTCTCTTCTTCCTCCTTTCTATACTAGTGTATTCCTTATACCTTACTTTCTCTATGCCCTCTTAAAACCCTCAGAACAAAACCAATCCATACATAACTGCTTCTATTTTTCTTAACTGTTTCTATACCTTTTGAAGACATTAAGATTCTGAAGGAGCACTTGTTTTTTTCTCCCTCATTAGGATGTTAGCATTACATTATCATGCATTTCCTTTCAATTACTCAAATAAATTTTCCTTTCTAGACTCTAGTCTTTATAGCTTTTGATTTTGTTCTAATATTTTTTGTTGTCTCATGGAGTCATTGACTTCCATTTGATCTATTCTAGTTTTCCAGGATTCCATTTCTTAGATAAAGTTGACTACTTTCTCTTCTAAGCTCCTTATTCTCATTCTAGCTATTTCTTCACTGTCTTTTATTTCATTTTTAATCTCTTGCTTCATTTTTTCTAGATATTCATGTAGTGATTGTGGAAAATCTATTTTTCCCTTTAAGTCTCTGCTCACAGTGTTTACAGATTTACTTTCTCCTTCTTTTGGGGGATCTTTAGATTTTCACTTAGTAGTTGTTTGGATTTTGATGGCTCAGAATTAGTGTAAATAGCAATTGTGTCTGTTCCGGTCAGACCCTGAGGGTCTTCCCCTCCCTAATTGATTTTTTTTTTGAGTAGACAAAATAAGCCATCTTTGACCTCATTTCTTACCTAGTCTTACATCACTGAATGGGTGTTGCCTCAGATAAACTGAGACCTAGGAACGACCTTAGCTTAAAAAATGAAGGTCTCCCACTGCATCTGGGGCCATCTCATCATGCTGACCTATGTCTTGCCATTGGATTTAGAAGACTCTGGAGGAAAAAATGAGGCTGATGACTTTGCACAGTTCTGCCTCACTTAAATCCAATTTACTTGTAAGTCCTCCTGATGTAATTGGTTCTCCTCAACAAGATTTGCAATAATTTTTATACTGGTCAGTATTTTTTTGATTTACTCATTTCTTCAGCTTTTGTTCCTGAATTGGGGCCTTATGCCAGGGCTTTTTGACTCTTGGTGTATTTTTGGGTGGGGTGGTAGGTCCTGAGTAGTCTCACCCTGGGTCTGCTAGGTTCTTGTGCTAACTTCCAATCCTCCCCCTACAATAGGTTTCCCTATTCCCTCTTTGAGTTGTAGAGGCCTGGATCTTCCCTCTCTGGTGTCTTAAGAGATAGTGATAGGAACTTCACAGCTCCTGGGCTTGGGCTGTTCCATTCTGAGTTGCAGCACCAAACTAATGGCTGGTTGTTGCCTGCTGCCACTCCTTGGAGCTTCTAAGGTCCCCACTCTGGGGCTTTCTCACAACCATGGGGCTTTCTTAGGGGAGCCTTCCTTTCTTGTTGCTTCTAGAGAAAGGGCCTTTCAATCTACATGACTGAAAGACAAGCCCTGTCTCTAGCTGGGGTGGTACTGTCTTCCGAGGGGTCCCTTTTCAATAATCCTCAGGTTTCTGGTTGATGTTTGATGTAGTTTTGGGATAGAAGAAGTAATTTACTGTAGTTTCTCACTTTATTTCTTCATCATTATTTAGTCTGGTTCAAATTTCAGGGCTTTTTTGGAGGACTTATGGGGAAGCCAGTTGGTTTCCCTCCTGTTCAGGCAGCCATCTTGGTGTGAAGTCATGCTAAGTTATAGGTTATTGTTTATTTGTTTGTTTTAAGATTGGCTCTTCCTATGTCTCCCAGTCAGAAGTGTAATTGTTTCTCATGGACCTGATCCCATCATTTATTGCCACATGAGCTTTTTACCTGATTTGCCTTTCTGACATGGGCTGGTTCACCCATCCCTAGGCCCAGTCACCCTTTAATCCTTGGGGGGCTCACCATATTGGTATTAGACCTAGTACAGAGAACTGATTGCCTTTATTTATCTATACATGCATATATATATGCATATGTGTATATATGTATGTGTGTATATATATGTAAATTATAGTATAGCTTAGAACATCTGAGCTCAAGTGATCCACTAGTCTCAGTCTACCCAGAAGTAGGGATTATAGGTATATACCACAAATCCCTATAAACCTAATTGATATTGTTTATCAGTCATATAAAGAAGAAATCACTGGGTTGAATGACATGGGGGAGATAATAAATGGCACTGCCAAATGTTATTAGGACAGTAATCGATGATGATTGATATTAGGGAGAAAACACCAGATGGCAACTAAAGCTAATAGCATTAGAAGAACCCTACCGTATTCTAGGGGTACCCCTAGAACTCTGAGGGAAAGATGTAGTAGGAAAGCTCTAAGAACTCAACCTGCCATGGAATTAGAGTTGGAAAAGTGATCCCATAGCATTGCTATATATTAGAAGATAAGCCAAATTTTTTAAAAATTGTACTAAATAGTACCAAAACAGGAACTGTGTTACTCTGATAAAGACCTCCTACCAGGTGACCTAAACCCATTAATCACCTCCTTGGTTCTGGTCAATTAGATAATTCTAAATCCACCTAACTTTCTTGCCATGCAGCCCACATCTCATCTTGTCCCTGAGGCTACCATATGACATTTTTATCTAATAGTTTGCTTAAATTCAGGTATGCTACATCTCTGAATTCCCCCAATATATGGTACCTATCTAGCCATCATTTCAAACAAGGAAAAGAAATGAGTGAGTCTTGCAGGATTTGCTTTTAGTGAGTCCATGCTGGTTCATAGTGACTGCACATACCCTTTCCAAGTACTCACAAACCACTCTTTTAATAATTCATTCTAGAATCTAGCCAAAAATCAAATTCAAGCCTCTTGTTTGAAAAATCGACCTTCTTTCCCTTTTTGAAAAGGATATTTGCCAATCTTCGATTATGCACACTTCCCCCAATCTTTATGATTTTTCGAAGACTGCAAACTGTCATAAACATCCATATTCACACATCATTTAATAATTCTGGAATTCTTTAAAAATTCTGGAACATAAGTGACGTTATGAAGGTAGAAATTACAAAACTTGGCAGCAGAATGGATATGTAGAGTGAATGTAAGAAAGGAATCGTGGATGATACCAAGGTTGAGAACCCGGGTGACTGGGAGGGCGAATGGTGGTACCCTTGACATAGGAAAGGTGGGAAAAGGAGAAGGACTGGGAGACGGATAATAAGTTGGGGGGGCATATTGATTTTAAGATGCCTATTAGACAAAAAGTATAGAAAAGAGAAGATATTTAAGAGATGTCCTAGAGATGGAAGCAAGATTCAGTAACTGACTAGATATGTGAGATAAGTGAAAGAGAAAAGTTGAAATGAGACTCAGAATTCAAACCTGGGTGATTAGAAGGATGCTGCTGGGATGCTCTTCCAAAAACCTGGAGAGACTTTCATGAGCTGATACAAAATGAAATGTACTATGTACAAAGTAACAGTAATATTGTAAGATGATCAGCTGTGAATGACTTAGCTATTCTCGGCAGTACAATGACCCCAGACAGCTCTGAAGGACTTATGATGAAGAATGCTGTCCATCCCCAGAGGAAGAACTGATGGTGTCTGAATACAGATTGAAGCATACTTTTAATTTCTTTTTATTTTTCTTGAGGGTTTTTCCCCCACAACATGACTATTATGGGGATAATTTACATGACTACACATGTATAACCTATATAGAATTGCTTGCCTTCTCAGTGAGAGGGGTTGAGAAGGAAGGGAGAGAATTTGGAGCTCAGTTTTAAAAACAAATGTTAAAAATTGTTTTTACGTGTAACTGGGGAAAATAAAAAATACTAAATAAAAAAGGATGCTGCCGCCCTCAAAAGAAATAGGGAAGTTTGAAAGAATTGTAGATTTTCAAGGAAATAAAAGTATAATGAGATCTGATCACAACTCATTTGTGCCTACTTCTTCTGTTTGATTCTCTTGGTCTTACCAAAATATTCACTGTCCTTTGCCCCAGAGAGCAGAACCTGCCCTGCTAAAGGTGCCTGCCGTAGCTCTCCAAGTAAGCTGGAGGGGGAGGGATTTTCCCTTTGTAGCTGATGGTGTGGGTGCTGGTCATGGTTAGTTTACAACTGCTCTGAGGGGTCAATGCCAGGTGGAGAAGGGAGGAGATTGGTAGCTTGCACCACATGGGGTTAGGGAGGGAGGATTGTTTAATGTGTTAAAGTAGTGATGTGGTTATGTTGGAGATTAGCCCTACAGGGAAATTGAGATGTAGCCCCTTATACCTTTCTGGGAATCATGTCATGCCCTCTATGAGGCTGCAGCCCCCACTTTGGAGACCATGGAACTAGATAACTTCTCAGCTTTCTCTCAGCTTCCTAATGATTCTAGGAAGTTAAGAAAATAACTGGGGAACCCCAAACAGGGAAAAATAGCTCTAAACAATTATACCATGTCTGTATTACATGGGGGAAAATATAAATAAAAAGCATTACCGTTTGTATTTTTATTAAGTCTTTTCCACTTATTAACTCCTTAAAGAGAATTGAAAACATTAATGTTGTTACTAATTTTTCCAAACTAATGTGTATTTCAAATATACCTAAGAATTCTGGAGGTATTTGGGAATTTCTTTCTGAACCCAGGAATTGTATCAAAGGGTCAGAGACTAAGAGCTCATTTTACAGATGAAGAAACTGAGTCCCAGGGACATTAAGTGACTTGCCCATAATCACACAAGTGATTAAGGGTTGTAGGTAGGTGGAATTTAAATCCAGACCAGGTCCTCTTTCTTAGTCCAGTGCCAGTGTTCTTTTCATTGTGCCCTAGCTCATCAGATTTACCAGTCACCCAACTCTGGAGGTCTTTATGCCCATGCAAATACAAATTTGCAGACAGTATAGCAGATAGAGTGCCAGGCCCGGAGTTAGGAAAACTCAACCTCCTGAGTTCAAATCCAACCGCAGACACTTACTAGCTGTGTGACCCTGGGCAAGTCACTTAACCTGGTTTGCCTCAGTTTTCTCTTCTGCAAAATGACTTGGAGAAGGAAATAACAAACTACTCCAGTATCTTTGCCAAGAAAACCTCAAATGGTGTCACACTGAATCAGGCACAACTGAAAAACAAGTACAAATTTTGTACTAAACCATGCAAAAAGATATATTTTTTTTATCTTTAAGAATGTCATGGCCTTATTACAAGATGTTTAGTAACAGGAGTAGCTTTGGTAGTGAAATTGTAAATGAAGCACAAAGTCACACATGCAAAAACTATTTTCTCGCCTGGCCAGGCTTGCTGCATGTGATCGTTTGTTTTAGGAAAATCATAGCAAATGGGCCCCTGAAGGGAATTGTAATTTTGATCTTATTCAATTTTCCCTGTGTACCCTCTTGGGAAGCAGTTTCTGGCCTCTTACCACACAACAGCTGCCTGAAACCAGGAAGCAGGAAGAGCACCTTCCATGGAGCCAGCCAACTGAATTTCTGGCTGCAGTCATGCAGAACATATAGCGAGAATAAAGCAAAGATTGTATTCTTTGGTGTTTTCTTTAGTTTCCTTTAGTGTTTCATCACTGCTCCTCTGGCCTCTGCCAAGTATTCTAACTTAAGAGTTATACTAGGCCAGATAAGAAAAGCACACCTGATCTTGGTCCAGCTAACCTCATTCTTTCCAATTCTGACTCACAAAGTGCTACAACCCAATATGAGATCAGGGCTTTTTGGCCTTTGGTGTGGAGAGACATTGCTTCTGAAGCAACCAGTCGGAGTTATGTAGTGCACATTTTAACCTTTCAGCAAACTGAGGACTAAGCAAGGAAGTGGAACCAGCAAATGGGTCCCTGATAAAAGAAGCATATATTAGCCATTGCTTTGGATGTTTCATTTTCTAGTGGCTGCTTAACTACCCTGTTACCCCTTTATCATTTTACACTCATCCCAAGCAAAGACTCTTTAAAAAGCAGACTTTGATTCAGCTCTTCTATTGACATTTTATTATTAAAACACAATTTTCTTATTTTTATTGATACCTTTTTATCTAAATCACATTTGTTTCCAAATGGCTCCCACTTGCAGTCATACTTTGAAGGAAAGATTTAAAGAGAAATGAAAAACAGTTCTATAAAAATAAGGCATCAACTGGGTCTGAGAAGTACATGTACCATACAGTGCTCCAAAGAAGCTAAAGAACAACTCTAAAGAAGAGAGAGGGATACATTTTCTCAGTTTTTTTTTCAGCAAGCTTGGTCATTATAATTACATAACATTTAGCGCGTGTGTGTGTGTGTGTGTGTGTGCATATATGTGTATGTCTGTGTGTATGTGTATGTTTCCTTTTTGTTTACAATAGGATCATAGATTTAGAACTGGAATGGTCCTTAGAGTTCATCTAATCTAACCCCCTCATTTTGCAGGTATGAAAACTGAGACCCTTTGAGGTTACATGATTACACAAGCTTAATCAATCAATCAGCAATTATTAAGGGCCTACTATGTGCCAGGCACTATGCTAAGTGCTGAGGACACACACACACACACACACACACACACACACACACACGGCAAAAAGACAGTCCCTGCCCTCAAGGAACTGACAATCTAATGGGGGAAACAACATGCAAACAGATATATACAAAGCAAACTCTATCCAGGATAAATAGGAAATAATTACCAGAGGGAAGGCATCGGAATTAAGAGGCATTGAGGAAGGCTTCTTGTAATAAGTGGCAGAGCCAGGATTGAACTCCTATCCTCTAATTCTAGAGAGGTGTTGTCTCCACCATGCCATGATGTTGTAGGATGAACTACTATTGACTTCCCAAAAAGAGATTCAATGGATATGCATTTTATAAATTGCATTGTAATAGTGAGAGCCGAATGAGGACAAGTGAGAAGTAAGCTTGGGTACAGGTCATGGTGGTTTCCCCCCGCAAATCCACATCCCAGAGGATGATCCATTGTTAATACTGATATCTTTAAACAAAAAAAGAGACATTTCTCTAGTCATACTGTATAGAAACCAACTTTTCCTATGGGTTATCTCTGATTAATAGGGATTAAATATTAACCAGGATGAAAATTCAGTATAAAGAGCATGACGCAATCTTTATTCATCTCTTTGTTCCATATTACCAGACAATTCATGGCCATTTCTTAGTTGTGGGTCATGGGTTTGGGGTTTGCTTGATTTGTTTAAGGATGCATGAAAGCCTCAAGGAAAACGCCAGTATAGAGGACATGTACATTCAAAATACATTCTCAAATCATTTTTTGAGAAATATATACATTCATAGCATACAAGCATATCCCCCTTGAACACATGATATGTATATAGTATAGTCTCTCCCCATATATATGTACATGTGCACACACATGTAGCACATTATACACATGGATCTATAGAAAGTATATATACACATACATTCATATGATATACACATATATGGAAAGTATATAAACATACACATACATGTATACATGTTTACATCTATGAAGAGAGAGTATGCATACTTCTACATGTATATGTATATATGGAGAAAGACAGTTATTCATAAACTGTATAGTGTGCTATATCATATAGATCTGACCGCATGTCAAATTCGATGCTCAAAACATCATATACATTGAAATAGCTTCCAATGCTATTTTTTTGGCCCAGAAGACCTTCTTCCTTCTTTCCAAGTACCCCAATCCTATTCTACTTTTGGGGCCTATCTCAAAGGCTGCCTTCCTCCATGAAATCTTCCTTGATTTCAATGATGTCCTTCTATATACTCCAGTAGGTCATAATCATGGGGCAGCTGGGTGGCACAGTGGATACAGTGCTGGGACTGGAGTCAGGAAGACTCATCTTCCTGAGTTCAAATCTGGCCTCAGACACTTACTAGCTGTGTGACCCCTGGGCAAGTCACTTAGCCAGTTTATCTCAGTTTCCTCATCTGTAAAATGAGCTGTAGAAGGAAATGTTAAACTACTCCAGGATTGACTGAAAACAACTGAACAAAAAACAGTAAGACCTTAGTCTATTCCTCTTCCTCTGTTATATACAAGTCATCTTTCAAATTACACAGTAAGCTCTTTGAAGGCACAAATTTTATCTTATACTTTCTTACATTCCTGGCACAGTGCTGGGCACAGATTAGATGTTCAAATACATCTTGTTGTGGTTAGAACCTAAATTAGGCAATTTGGAGACCTAAGTTTTATGACAGAAAAGCATCATTTACTCAGAATCCCCATGTCGACAATGGCTGAGGTGCTCAATAGGGTAGCCAGCAGTGATATAACAGGTATTTGTGGCACACTAATTGCAGGGACAGAAAATTGGGATCACTGTAACAAGATTTTTGACCTATGACTATGTTTCAGTGCTAACTTATGCTTAGAGATTCATCTGGCCTGCTCAGCTGAGGAATGATTTATGGAATTTGACAGATAGGGAGTCTTGTTTCTGTAACTGTGAACAACAGAATGAGTACCTTGAAAATGTGTTTGGGCACATATGTGCATGTTTGCACATGCAGATCTGTGATTATATTGAGGGAGGGGGCTGGTGTGGGGCTGGCTCAGGAAGATAGCAAAGTATACAGTAGCTTCCTCTTCAGTAAGGCACAAGACATGTGGGAGAAGGGGCAAAGAACGACCCTGCTTTTGCACTTGGACCTAACTTAAGCAACTTGCCTTGGCATCTGGAAACCACATCAAAGCATATGCCAAGTATTACCATGTTGCCAGCTTGGAGCAAGTCCTGATGGGCCTTATTCAAAGGACATCAAATAACAGCAATAATAAAATTGGAAAGGGGCACCTCCAAGCACATAATGAAGGGAAGAATTACAGCACCACCCAGTCCATGAAACATTTCTGCAAAAGCCATTGTGTCTGGGCATAGTCTGGATGAACACACAGCCAATCCCTTTGAGAATGAGTGAACAGGAATCCCTCAGGTAGTTTGCATAGAAAAGGAGAGAGGAAAGGAGCTACTTGAGAAGCTGTTCTATTTGCAAAAAAGAAATATGGGCACAATTAGATTCACTTTTCTCATGTTGGTATTATTACGGCCTGTCAGCTGTCAGGCAAACACACCTTGATCCAGCTGGCCTTGAAGCATGCAGCCTCATGGTTCTCCAGTATTAATTTCGCCCAGCCCTCTGCCTGCAAGGTCCTGTCCTCCTCACAGCCTCTGGTGGCTGCTGCTGACAATATATCCCTCCTCTGCTGAGATTACACTGAATGACCTACTTTGAAAATAGTGTGAACTAGGGTTCACAAATTATCTTGGAAGGGTGCCATGGAGTTGATGTGCAAACATACCGAGTCCAGAAGGCTTCTGTCAGAACAGAAAAAGCTTTCTTAGTGTCCTTCCAGATGCAGTCTCTATGTTATTTTTTTTTCCTCCCCCTGCAGGGGCCTGGGCTTTGACAATTCATCTTTATGCTCTTGAGTGCAGTCTATTGATTTGCTGGGCTGGGCTGCTAAGTCAGAGAAGCCAGGGCCAATCAGAGGAGGCTGAAGCCAGGGCCAATCAAATGAGGCCAAAAAGCTGAAATAGTAATAAAGTGGTGGGGGGAGGGTGGTTCGACTGAGCTGTCAGCCGCAGGACCGGGGGTACTACAGGTCAGAGTCAGTGTTAAGCACCTGATGATGACATTGTGCTGTTCTGCGGATTGTGGGTTTCCTGAAGTCTTTCTACTTTATCATCTAATGCAGAAACTGGAATTGCCAATTTTTTTTGTCTTTCACATAAGATTCGTTTTGCTTTGGGGGCTCTTGATGCTTTTAAAGATTAAGGGGATCAGGGAGGAGAGTAGGAGGGAAGGAGAGGTGGGAGGGAGAGAGATTTCATCAACCACTTTTAATGATGATTTCCCCTCCCCCATCTGTCCCATTTTTTTTTCTTTCAAAGTAGCCTATTAAAGGAAGAAACTGGCTTTGCATGTAGAAAAAATTATCTGGGGTTGTAAATCAGCTTAAAAGATGACACATTTCTTTTCCAAGGCTACCTCCATAAATTCTTAGCAGGTAAAACCCTTGTTTACTATCTGATAAGATACTTAGGAACAAGGTAAAGTATTTGTACAAACATACATCAGGAGAAAAAAAAGAGTTTATCAGTTTTCCCACTCGGTACACTTGCAGTATGGTTGTTCTTTTCCTTACCGAAAATAGAAAATTCTTCATTGAAATTATATTTAGTCAATTTAGTAAACATTTATTAAGCACTGACTATGTGTAAGGCGCTGAAATGAAAGATTGTAGAAAAAAGATCATGCAAATTTTTAAACGTGTTAGAGACTCCATGCTAAGGTGATTTTGTGTCCTGGAATAATCCTGATTTGCAGCTCAAGATGATTCTTTCCATGTATTTGGTGCTATTAAAATATATATAAAAAGGTTTCTGTTCTACATAACTTTTCACTTGGATGCTATTCAATTTCTACTACTTCCTTTGAAACCCACACCTCCATCAATTTCACTGAACATTCTGGGCTTACTCATACCTTGAGTAAAAGATTAGATATGTTAGATTTTTCAAGCTAGAAGAAACCTAAAATCTCACCATTTAAAAAAAATGAGGACTGGCAATTTCCCATGGCTTGCTTTCTTTTCCTAATCTTCACTGCTCTGCAGCATGTGACACTGTTCATCATGCCCTCCACGATATTCTCTCTCTTTAGGTTTTCATGACCTTGCTCTTCTCTTGTTTTCCTCTCTAACTCACTCTCTGTCTCCTTTGCTATATAATGTTCATTAATTGTTTGTGTCCTGGATCTTTTATCTATTCATTTCATATTATCTCACTTGGTGATCTCATCAGCTCCCATGGGTTCAATTATTATCTCTGCAGGTGATTCAGATAGATAAGACAGATGTGCATGTATGTGTGCATGTACAAGCTACATATATGTATGCATGTGGGCATATACATATTTATATGAATATGCATATGCACAAAATATACTTAGAGATTTATACTTACATATTATATAGCATATATATCTTTATATAAGATATGTATATGTTACATATATACTTACGTGGTATTAAGCAGGGTGGGATTTTTTTTACTGTTTTCTCTTTTAGAATGCTAAAGTAATCAAGTGCCTTTGATTAAGTCTTACTAGCAAATCCCCATACCCTTTTGCTGATTAGGTGTGAAGCCTTTTGGCCCTAGGAAGGGGATATAAACTCAGAGGTTAGCATTTTGTTTGGGACTTTCACTCACTGGAAGAGTGTTGGTGTCGAGACTCTGGGTAGCCATTAAGGAGCCCTCTGCCTTTGAAGAAACCCAGATGTTGTTGCTTCTCTGGTAACTATGTATTGCTATGGATAGGCTTATTTGTGTTATTTGCTGTGTTTATATTGTCTCTATAATTTCTATTTGTATTTGCTCTGAAGTTCAGGGTACTGACTTTTCCCCCTGAAAACGTGACTGATATATGCATGTTTGATTAAAGTGATTGTTAACCCATTTAAGTTGCTTTCCTTAGAAAAGCAGATCAAAGGACCTGTGCTGGTAGCTCTTATTGCTGGTCTTTTGGGTCTTACACCTCAACGGCAGCTGCTAGCCACATTGTTGCTACAACTTATATGTTATATAAATATAATGTATACTTATGTTATATAACATGTCATAGAAATAGAATATACTTGTAGAAATATATATTACAGAACTATAACATATAATATAGATATATGTTATATAAAGTATAATATGCTTATAAGTTATATACTTATATTTACTGTATACATACATATATATTTATATTCAGCCCTAGTCTTTCTCCTGAGTTCCAGGTTTGTATAACTTTTTAATATCTTGGACTGCATGTCCAGTAAGCATTTCAAACTCAATATGCCCCAAACAGGACTCATTATCTTTCTCCTCAAACCTTTCTCTTTTCTGAACTTCCCCATTACTGTTAAGGGTACCAAATGGTTATTCACTTTACTTCATATTGCTAACCCTTTGCCAAATCTTCCAATTCTCATTTCACGCCATTTGTCTACTCACACGTTGGCCACCATAATCCAGGTCCTTATTACCTCATGCCTGTACTATTTCAACGGTCTTCTAATTGGTCTCACTGTCTCATCTTTCCCATTCTACTCTTTTCTTCACTCACTAAAGTGATTTTCCTCAAGCAAAGATCTGTTACTCTGTTGCCCCCAATAAATTCCAGTGGTCTCACTATTACCTCCAGAATTAAATGTAAATTCTTATGGGGCTTTCTAGCTACCACTGCCTATTTGCCTGTCCTCCCATAGGACACTCCTCTCATTATTCTAGCTCCCAGCCTTTCCATTGGCTGTCCCCTATGCCTGGAATGTTTCCCCTTTTCCCTCTGCCTCTTGGTTTCCTTCACCTAAAACAGAGCAAGACTCTACTCAAATCTCATCTTCAGGAATCCTTTGCAGATCTCCCCCCAAGCTGCTAGTGCCTGCAACTCTGAGATTACCATCCATCTAGTCTGTATATATCTTGCATTTGTTGTCTCCCCAATTGGGGGCCATATGCAGTTGTCCTGATCTATATCTTGCCACTGGATCCAGAGGGGAAAGTGAGGCTGGTGGCTTTGCACAGCCCTCCTCACTTAAATCCAATTCACTTGCAAGTCATGACATTGTCTCCCTGATGCCATGGTCCTCTTAGAGAATGAAAAACAGTAACAACAACTAGTCTCCCCAATTAGACTGTGAGATCCTTGAGAGCAGGTACTATTTTGGGGATTGTTGGGTTTTTTTTGCCTTGGTATGCACAATGCTTAGCACAGGGCTTGGCACATAATAAACTCTTATTAAATGCTTGTTGATTGACTGATTCCCCTTTTTATCCTTGTCTTGCATCTATGATCACTGAAATCCTGTCTCCTCTTCCATTTTCCCACCAGCTCCACTGTTTTTGGACTTTTTTGGAGCTCTCTAGCAAGCCTTCCTTCCCCAGGAAATCTATCATTGGGAAATCTCATTATCCTGAAAGACTGAATCAGCCTGGTCCTCACATCTCATCTGCCCCTTTGATTGGATCTTTTGACTCGAGGTCAGGGCCATGAGATCCAGGGCCTCTATTTAAAGAGGGGGCTCAGCATAGCTTTTCTCCCTCCTTATTTCCCACCAGCTACACTGCTTTGGGGTTTCCCCTTCAGGATATTTGTAGGATGGTTGGTATTTCCATTACTGGAATTATAAAATTCCTCATTTAAATTCAGAAATTTTACTTAGTCAATTTAACAAAGATTTATTAAGCCCAGAAAATTCCCCACCCCTAGTTTTTCACCTTTATTTTTTGTGTTGTCTTTCCCCCACTAGATTGTAAGCCCCTTGAAGACTGGAAATGTCTTTGTTTTTATTTATATTTGTATTACAAGCATTTATCACAGTGTCTGGCACATAATAACTCAAATTTCAACACAGATTCTCTGTCTTATCTTATTCAAGGAAGCCTTCTCTGTTGCTTGAATCAAAAATGATCATTCCTTCAACCTCACATAACCCATTCTGAAATATAACTTGTTGTGTTCAGTCATTTTTTAGTCATGTCCAACTCTCTGTGACTCCCATTTGGGGTTTCTTGGCAAAGATACTGGAGTGATTTTCCATTTCCTTCTCCAGGTCATTTTACAGCTGAGGAAACTGAGGCAAACTGGGTTAAGTCCAAGGTCACACAGCTAGTAAGTGTCTGAGGTAGCATTTGAACTCAGGAAGATGAATCTCTCTGACTCTCTGCATTCTGTCCACTCTGGACTCAGCTGGCCATAATATGTTATATGCATAAAAATATTATATAGACAAATATATGCATGTGTACAATGTGCACATGTGTGTTTATTATACACATCAGGGCTGTCCAACCTTAGGTTTTTATTGAAACAATAGACAATATATTTTGATTTCATTTCTATGCTCGTAGGCAGGCTGCATAAATCGTACTGGATACAGCATGCAGCCTGCGGGCTGCATTTTGGACAGCCCTGATATACATGTATACATGTATCAGCACATATGCATGTGTGTACATATAAATAAGACACAAATACATAAACATTTATTAAGCATATATGATGTACAAGATGCTGTGCTAATTGTTGGGCAAACAAAAATAGAACAGTCCTTGACCCCAAGGAACTTTTATTCTATTGGAGGCTGCAACATGTAGACTGTTAAGTAAATACAAGACAATTTAAGAAGGGGAAAAACACTAATAATTTGGGTTTTGGCTCAAGAAGGACTTCCTGTAGATAGTGGCACACAAGTTAAGCCCTGAAGCAGGTGGAACAGAGAAAGGAGGGAATTCTCGGCATGAAGAACAGCACATACCAAGACATGGAGGTGGGACATGAAATGTTCAATTCAGGTATCAATAAGTATGCCAGTTCATCAAGAACTTAAGAATCTCTTAAAGGATATATGCAGAGTTATGCTAGAGCCAGCTTAGATCTGATTGTTAAATTTTTAATGAGAATGTTTATACCTCAGAAATCATCACACCCTATACAAGAAGTCACTACACTACTATCATTTATTTCTTGTTTTATTTATTATCTAGACTTAAAAATGAGGGAGAAAAGGGTCATAATGCAGATTAAACTTAAAAAGTATTTCCAGTATATGGTGGTGCATATCCATGGGTATACACACACAAACACACACACTCTTATATAAGTGTATGTATATACACATACACATATATAACACATATACATATATAATATACGCACATGTATATATGTTTGTGTACATATGTGTGTGTATATGTGTGTATAGTGTGTATATGTATACAATGTATATATTCATAACACATACTTATATTATATACATAGCATATGCATCTCTCACTTAGCCCAGCACCTTTATTACGTAAAATGTTTGTAAAGCACATGCATGAAAATAGCAAAAGTAAAATTATCATCTTAGTGCTAGGCATGACTTTTCCACACAGGATGCCATTGAGGAAAGCATTCAGAATGGTGCTGTAAGGGTTTCAAAACAAGCAAAGTTGGGATAAAGACCTTTATCAATTGTAAAAGGACAGCACTATCTATTCCCTATATCATCCACACTGTTATTAGAAATTGTTCCTTTGCCAATTATTCATGAGAAAAATGGCTTAGTGGTAATCAGATAACAGTGGAAAAGGAGTTAGAATGAGAAAAAATAATGTATTGGACACATGGCGTTTGCTGGTCCTCTTCACTAAATGTCCACACCCGTAATACGTTATTTTTCAAGAACTATTAACCCTCATCCCTGCCCCCTCCCTTGGCAGCGCCGTTCCAGAGAGCCTTCTGCCTGACAGGTGTAATAATAAATACCACAACAAGGCTGACGGTTTTAGACCAGCAGGATCACTCACACAAGTCTCAGTCTGGGAGTGGGTTTTAATTAAAAATGCTAAATGAGGAATGCTGTGCCCAGGAGTTGTTGGCTACTATTAGGAACTACAGAAGCCAGACCAAACAGCCCCAGACTCCTGGGGTGAGACAGTAGGTGTGGAGGAGGAACAAGGCTCGACTACAATTGTAGTATGATTGCAACATTTAATCCCAAATGTTGAGGAAAAAATTGGAGCAGTAAAGAAGGTACTGGTAGAAGTTTCACAAAGGAAGGCAGGGGCAGAAGAACAGACTGTTTCCTTCAGTTCGGTGATATGGAGAACAATGGAAGGAGGCCAGCCAGCCAATCATGGTGATGGAGTGGTCGTTGTGAGCAGAATATTGCAGTAAGGTCTGGAAGTTAGTCCTGGAGAGGATGAGAATGCAGTGACAAACATTGGAGAATATCACTGCTAAATCTAACAGTTTTCACAGGCCTTATGATAGCTGAAAGCTATTTATAAAACTGATCGTCATCATTAAAAAAATAGTTATTTACTTATCTAGTATCTGAATGCCTATGATGCCATGCTACTAGCTGAACAGATGGGTATTCTAAAAGAGAGGTTCTCAAGGGTTTAGTCTCAGGACTCCTTTACACTCTTAAAATTATTGAGGACCTCAAAGAGCTTTGATTATGTGAACTATATCTCTTGATATTTTCCATATTAGAAATTAAAATGAATAGGTTAAAAATTTATTAATTCATTTAAAATAATAAGCCCATTTGATGTTAACACACATTTATGAAAAATAACCATATTTTTCAAAACAAAAAAATTAGCAAGAAGAGTGGCATTGTTTTATATACTTTTGCAAATCTCTTTAATGTCTGGCTTAACAGAATACAGTTGGATTCTCATATTTGCTTCTATATTCAATCTGTTGTGAAATGTTGTTTCAGTTGAAGTATATGAAGAAAATCTGGTCTCATACAGATATGAAGTTGGAAAAAGAAGTAACATTTTAATAGGCAAATAATGTATCATCATGATGAAAATAGTTTTGACTTTATGAGTCCCCTGAATGGGTCATTAGGGACCCCAACCGATCTGAGGATTACACTTGGACAACCACTCCAACGGTCACCCAAAAAGCCCTCAAAGGATCTTATACAACCTAGACAAAAAAGTTTGCCTTGACTACATTGAGAGCAAGGTATTCCCAACTAAAACTAAACAAAGAAACACAACAGGCTGTTTCCTATTTTAGCCTCTCCTCAAAAAAAAATTTCCATTTAGATGAATTTAACAATAATAATGATATAAGTAATGATAATAGCTGACATTTCTATGGTACATCGATGTGCAAACATGATCTTTTTTGTTCCTGGCAATAATCTTTTGAAGAACAATCTACAGCTTTTATTATTCATTAGATTGGCAGTAGGGGATTTAAAAAAAAACAGGACTCAACAAAACAATAAAAAAAGAGAATGAATATGAAGGTCAAGAGAAATTTAGGGATTGGGGATAAGAGAGAACCAGCTAGGTGAAGTTGGGCTATGGAGAAAGTAAATAGGCCATTTCTTCATATTACATTTATTTTACTGAACATTCCACTGAGTGCCGAGGTTTCTATTGGCCCATCGACTTTCTGAAGTTTACATTGAGGATGGTATATCTTGAGGAAGTAAGATAACTTTGGGGGAAAAAAAGGCTTTTAGCTCAGTGCCTGGCATACAGTGGGCCCCATACAAATGCTTATTCCATTCCCCTTTCCCTGCTACCACCACTCATTAATGGTGCCACCCATCTCAAGAGTTTTTCAGAACTTTCAAGTTCTAGTTTTCCCTCTCTACCCATTAACAGCTTTGAGGAAGGAGAAGAAGGGTAGGTTCAAGGAGGTGGGAAGGCCCAGTTAATCTCAAGGGAAATGTTCTGCTGACCTTCCTGGTGCTCTGTTTCTCTGTGCCCCCATGACTTCAGAGTCTGAAGCTCTGCATCTAATTAAATGCGAACAGAGGAAATATCAAGAGACACAGGCAAGAGAGAAAAGATAAACTGTCAATAGAGACCTGATGCGATTTTGTGAAGTGGCAAACCAGGCCAACTAGGGAGAAGAGCTTTACATTGACTAGATTGGGAGTGAGTGGGGAGAAAATCTGAACTTAGATAAAGTGCTGGGGCTTCATTCATAGGTATCTAGGGAGGCAGTGTTTATACTCCATTACAGAGAAATTTAATGAAGATTTTCCAAAGATTTTTTTTAATCCTTAATGATTTTTTAGGGAAAAAAAATGTGTTGGTTAGATTTTATTTTAAAGGTTATTCTATAAAAGGGAACTCATTAATAGGCAGCCTATATGATACGGTAAAATTTTGGGAATTGTACAAAAGACTGTGATCCCTAATAGAGAAGGGAATGGGAATACACATTTATATAGTATCTACTATTTGCCAGATACTATGCTAAGCTCTTTACAAATATTATCTCATTTGATCCTTCCAAATTTATTTATTTATTTTTAGTTTACCACACACGGTTCTACATAATTTTGAGTTCCAGATTTTCTCCCCTCCCTCCCCCCTCCCACCCCAAGACGGCCTGGAATCTCATATAACTACCATGTATAACTTCGCATTGAATTAATTTATACACTAGTCAAGTTGTGGAGAAGAATTATGACCAATGGATTCATCCCTATTCTATAGTTGAGGAAACTGAGGCAAACAGGGTTAAATAACTTGCCCAGTTATATAGCTAGTAATTGTCTGAGATCAAATTTGAACTCAGGGCTTCCTAACTCAAGGCCCAGTGCTCTATTCACTATGCCACCTACCTGCCTCTAAATAATAATGCATATTAATTAATTAAGCATGTGTCTGTATCTGTTATATATAAAACATTTAAAGGACAACTGGACCTCACTGAAAAAGAATATCAAGTAATTCATCATCATCGATAAACATTTATTGAGAACCTATAGTATGGCAGGGCAGAGAGGCTGTTTTGATTTGAATTATTCATTTTTCAGTTTCAAAATGGTTATGAGACCCTGGCCTCCTCTAACCCTCTGAAGAAGGTGTTCATTTTAGGTAAAAGGTAGTTCAGAAACAACTAGATTGACCAGATCTAACAACTGTGGGAAAGGGATTCTTTTCCTTAGATTCTGTGCTGAGTTCCCGCTGGCGCATTGCATTAATATTAAATTAACAACACACTGCTCACATGGAACTTATAATCTAAAAAAAGCTCACATTATGCTGTAAGCCTTTTATTACAAAATAATAGCAGTCGTGAGGTTAAAGTTTGTTCATACAGTTTTCTATGGAGAACATCTGTACAGTTTTAAATGGGGGGGGGGATGAAAGTGGCATTCCATGTGGATATTAGTCATATGAATATACAGTATAAAATGAATGGTTCATTATTTAATTTTTCTCTTCCCCCGCCTGCTTGCTGTAGCAATTACATTTGTGATTTCCTACATGCAAGGACTCAGGGGATTCTTTTTTTAAAAAAGGGATCTCTGACTTAACATTAATTATCATTATTATTATTTGTTGTGTGCCAACAGTGTGACTCAGCACCTGCAAACCTCAGGGGGTGGAGAGGGAAGAAGAGCCAAAGCTTAACCAATAAGGATTTAAATTTTAATAGGGGATCCTCAATGAGGATTCAAGGTTCAGCCTCGAAATCAAAGATACCAAAAGGACTGTGAGATATAAATTAATAGATTCACTATGTCTGGATTCCAGGATAGAAGGAAGATTTCTGTAGTACTCATGATGCCAAAACCATCAGAAGTGTCTCCACTAAAATAATATAAAGATTTTTGCTGCTTTCTGTGAGATTAAAGCCAAACTGGGACAGAGGGTTTGGGTTTTGGTTTCTTAAGATGGCCCTGAATTAGACAAAGAATGTTACAACCAGAGTATAGTTTAACAGTGAGACTGAAAGTTTCCTTTAAATTTTAGAATGTTAACAGTGGAAAAGCTTAGCCCCAGATAGAATACTAACAGTGGAGCTCTGCAGAGATTTGCCTGTGAGTGAAGAAGCCCAGACTGCCAAGAATCACCGTTAATGAGTGAGTCAAATAAAGGAGCACTGAGGTGGGGAAGCTGGAGACCTACAGTCAGTCCTGTATTAGATCCCAACTGGCCATGATGTTGAACAAGTCACTTAACCTCTACAGATCTCAGTTGTGTAAACTCAGTTGAGTTCCCTCTTTTGTAAAATGAGGGAAGTCAGACATGAATTGATCAGATGAGATTTCAAAGATCCATTCCACCTCTAACTTTCTAAGGTTTTATTAAAGGTGAACATAAGTCACAACCCCCCAGCTATATGGGGATCTATGGCTGCAAATACTTGGGAAGCATGCATCTAATCCTTCTTTTCATATAGAAGAGAAGGGAGATGGGGAAAGAAGAGGTGTCTTGGAGGCCAAGATCACTGGGTAGGGGGATAGTGGAGAGCAGGCAGGGGTAAGGTCTTTTAGAGAAGAGGGCTGCCTGTTACTGACTATTTATTGCTGACTCTAAATGGCTCCCCATCCTCTTACTTCCTAGAGACATTCACATGCAAACATTATGTACATATGAAAATGATTAAGAGAATTTACAACACAACATACATGAGTGAGTACAAATTAATAAAGTGTCAAACAAAGTTCCTAAGTGCTGAGAGACCACATCCACGTAGGCTGGAGACATAAGGACATTTATAAAGTCATCCCTTCCTTTTGCACTATTTTTCGAAAGTGCCATGTGATTCTCCAGAGGTAACTTAGAGTTCAAGAAGAAGCCCAGCATCTTCAAAGGGAGAAATGACTCAGACAAAAACAGAAGACACTGAGAGCTGAGCTCTCTTCAGCTGAATTTAGAAATGGAGTCCTGTGGTTAGACCTGCATTGTGAGTTTGGAATGGCCAAAGTTCCAATCACAGCTGCCACCTCCTTGCCACATGACTAAGTGTTACGGTCACATAACCTCCTTCTGCCCCAGTTTCTCCATCTGTGGGAATAGCAGTACTCACCCCCTACAGACTTCAAAGTGGTTTCTAAGATTCGTAGACTTCTTTCCACAGGGTGTTTTGAGATTCTCTGCCAAAGGGGTCAGTGTCATTACAAATATAATGCTGGCAAACGAATTCTAAAAATGTATTCATTTGTTTGGGTGTGTGGGTGGTTTAACAAAAATGCAACCACTGGGGCATAATAAACCTCAAAGACTGGCTTTGGAGTGTCTGTGGGAATGGGTACAGGAATCTAGACCTAATTAAGTGGCCAGTATGGCAAAAGTCATGCTTCGAGGTAGATTGTGTTGGCCTAAGGAATCACGTAAACTGCTAAATAGATGTGAACATATATAGTTCCGAAGGGCTCAAAGCAAGGTAATAACAAACACACCAGAGCTCAGAAGACAGATGACTTTTCCCCCTGCTGAATCCTCAGAAGGATGAGCTGGGGGCCTGGGGGGGGAGGAGGGGTAGGGATTACTATGTCATGTGACTTCTGAAAACAAAAGAGATACAAATAAGACAAAGGTCATCTGAATTGTGGTTCAGAGAACCATATTAATGTCACAATAGCACTGGTGGCTGATATGATCTCCTACATAATCAACTATCAATTTTTAGTTTCTGCCACATTCTCACATTTCCACTGGCATCATTTTGTTTCTGGTGGAATTTTTTGCAGAATGATTGAAGTCTTGGTTGGAGGCTTGTACAAATGATGGAATAAAAGCAGACATAATAGTGCATCTGACTTAAGGAGAACATACGCAATTCCTCTCCAAAGTGATCTTTTTTTGACATATAGACATCAAATGCAGTTCTTTGATAATTTATCATCTAAAGTCCATTCTAAGAAAACTTAGCCTTTTAGGCAGGTGTCCTTCAAAACGTTATGAAAATAGATGATGAATAAGAGAAAAGAATTTGTCATCTCACCCACCTAATTTACTCTTTATAGTATGGTAGGAGTTCTCCCAGGGAACACTGTTTCTGTTCTGCTGAGAAGGGCACTGAGGAAATGAAAAAAAAATCATGATGCCAATTAAATAAGATCATGAATCTTTGGGGGAAAAATCATATGTGGTTATTACTCAGACGATTTTTTTACTACTACTACTATTATTATCTTTGTATTTCTGTTTTGTATCTACACTTTGGAATGAGTCAAACATTCTCATTTGCACATTAAAGTCATATGGTTAAGTACCTATGATTATCTTTCTGAAATCTAGATTCTAAGTATACAAATAATTTATGCAAACTTTAAAACCTTTTTGGATAATTGTGGTCTTTATGTCTTACAGTACTGCTGCGTCATTACTGAGATTTGTGTTATATTTTCTTTTATGAGGCATGTTTAAGAGTTATATATGGAAAAATGGAAACAACACCCACACCATTACTTAGCCTCAGTGGGCACTGTCAATTTTTTTTTCTTTTTGGTCACTGTAAGAACAGTTCTCAGGAACAGGAATGATGTGGTGTCCAAAATATGTATTGGCTCATACTTGGTGGTTAATTTATGAAGAGTATTTTCAATACCCCCCAAAGTCTTATTCTGACGACTCTCCATGGCATGAATGTCATCCTGGGTTCTTAAGGGAATCTTGCTAGTGGAACTCAAACTATACCATGCTGATAAGCCACAGGTTATGGCTTCTTTCTGAGTGTGGTGATGGATTCTTTGGCCATGGCAATCAGTGAAACAAAGAAAAATATAAACTATCCATTACTCAGTAGTCCACCTCTGTAGTAAGGGTGATTAGTTGGAAGAAAGCAGAGTAGACAAAGGTAAAAATCATTTAAAAAAATCATAGACTTGGGTGTTCTCATCTTGATGAGATCACAGATCAAAGAAATATTCATTTAACATCAATATACTAAACTGACAAATGACCTAGTCCCCTCTCACCTTTCCAGTCTTTTCACACTTTACACCCTGCCATGAACTCTTCAATCTAGTGATATTGTCCTCCTGGCTGTTCCTCCAACAAGACACTCCATCTGTCATCCGGAAATTTATTTGTCTTGCTGTCTCTCATGCTCAGAATGCTCTCCATCTTCATCTCCAACTCCTGGCTTCCTGCAAGCCCCTACTGAAAGCCCATCTTCTACAGGAATCCTTTCCCTACCCCTCTTAATTCTAGCACTTTCCCTCTGTTAACTATTTCCTATTTTTCCTGTATACAGCTTGTCTGTACATATTTTTTGTGCTTGTTGTCTCCCCCATTAAATTGAGTTCCTTGAGGACAGGGACTGTCTTTTGCCTTTTTGTATCCCCAGTGCTTAGTGCATCATACATAATACATAGTAGGTGCTTAATAAAAGTTTATGGACTAGTAAATTAACACAAGGCTTCATTTTGCATTCATATTAGTTCAAAGTTCATAATAAATAGGACATGGCAGAAAGTACTACTGGGAGAGACACTGACAAATAGACAAAGATCCAGAGGTAGGAAATCAGGATGATGAGAGAACTGAAGATTATGCCATATGAAGAATGTGAAAAGAAAGAAGCTAGAAGTATTTTGTCTGGATAAGGGAAGATTTAAATGGCACAGGAAAGGTTGTCTTCAAGCATTTAAAGATTTGTTACATGGAAGGATTAGACTTAATAGAATCACAAAATATTAGCATTAGAAAGGATTTCAGAGCCCATCTATTGCAACTCATACCTGAATAATAATTATTTTTACATGAGGGCTTCTTAACCTTTGTGTGTGTGTGTGTGTGTGTGTGTGTGTGTGTGTGTGTGTCCCTTTGACACTCTGATGAAGGCTATAAACCTCTCTTCAGAATTAGTATTTTTAATTATTAACTAAAAGAAATGCTTAATTTCAATTAGAAGTTAATGTAAATAAAGGTGTATCTTTTCCCCATTATCCAAGTTCACAGACTCCCTGAAATCCATCCATAGACCCCTTAACTAAGAATCATCATATCTGACAAGTGGCCATCGAGTCTCTTCTTGAATACCCCCAGTGAGGGGGAAGCCACCACTTCCTGACAAAACCCATTCTACTTTAGAAATACACAGCTTCTTATTTGCTAAGGAAGTTATATTTTTTCCAAAGATTAAGTATAAATTTGCCTTTTCTCCATTTTTACCCATCATTCCTAGTTAGAACAAATTTAATCCCTATTCTATTTGATATCTCTTCAAACACTGGAAAACAACTATCATGCCCACCCACATTCCCCCTTCCAAGAAAATGCAGCAAAACTTGCCCAATTCCATCAACCTATCCTCATGTATACATGAACTCAAAGTTGTACTGTTTTTAACACTTTCCAACTTATCGGTGTTCTTACTAAAATATGCCATCCAGAACAGAACTCAGTAATCTAGGGATGGTCTGAACAAGGCCAACTATAGTAGTGTTATTATCTTTCAAGGCCTGGATATAATACCCACATGCAGCTACATCATATTGTTGACTCACGTTGAACTCACAATCTGCCAAAACCTATTTTTTTCAGATGAATTACATTCTAGTCATATAGCTTCCTTCTATTATTTGTGAACATAAGTATAAGACTACGTGTATCTTTTTATTTATAGCATCCTTCTATGGATTATTTCTTCAAATTGTTTTTGCACTTATGTGTTGAGGCTCTAGAGGAATGATTACTCTGGGTTCAAGAGTTGACCCTGTGGGATTGCACCCCTAACTCAGGAGCACTCAGTGTATTTCCCATTAATACTCAGCCAATACACACCGTTGGCTCATAGCAAAGGCATTTGCAAAGATGGCATAATAAAAACTAAGTACAAAAAGCATTACCTCCATAAATAGGGGGTGCACCCTCCCACAAATATACACAGCATCCATGGGAAGTGGGCTCAATCTTAAGGGTTCAGTGGTAAAGAGCTACACGTGTAGGATTTGCTGTTCAGTCATTTCAGCCATGTCCAACTCTCTGTTACCCCCACTTGGGATTTTCTTGGCAAAGACACTGGAGTGGTTTGCCATTTCCTTCTCCAGCTCATTTTACAGATGAGGAACTGAGGCAAACAGAGTTAAGTGACTTGTCCAGGATCACACAGCCAGTAAGTGTCTGAGACCAGATTTGAACCCATAAAGATGAATCTTCCTGATTCCGAGCCCATTGCTCTATCCACTGTACCACCTAGTTGCCCATGTATAGGATACATGGCAGCAAAGGCAACTCACTTTGTGCTTCAGGGTTTTCTCTCTTTGTATAGTCCTCATGCAGCTCCCCTTCAAAGGCGGGTGGAGGGTCTCCATTGAGTTCCCAGGATCTGCTCCTCTTCATAGCTAGCTCTCTTCTCTGTTGCCAGGTGTCATGCTTTCTCCCTCAGGTGTGCAAATAAAACCCTCTATCTGTGTCTATTTGAAGTTTATGTCTCTGTCCTACCTGGATGCACCATATCCCACTGTTCCACCAGCTCCCCTTCCAAACTATATGGCTGATATTTATATGGAAGAGAAAGAAATCCTGCCTCACCCCATCCCCTCAGTCAGTCTATTTCCTTCAACATTTTCTGGGTGACAATCTCCTCAATACTTAAAGTCCCCAGGGGCATGACTAATTTGTTGGCTCACTCAATCACCTTGCTCCCTTCTTGGCTCAATTAAAGGGACATTATACCTTGTTAACACATTAAAAACTCATAATATGTGACTATATTCCATGAATACATAAACTGAGCCTGGGGGGAACTCACTAATACCTTTCTTTTCTTGTACACTTGATTTTTTTTTACTAGATTTAACCCAATGTTTTAGTTTATTAAAATCATTTTGTATCCTGACTATGCCATCCAATTGTGTTGGTAAGCAAAATGGGCTCCTTAGCACTTAGTGCAACAAGTGCCCTTGAAGAGTTTGGCTTTTGTTTGCTTTGAGTAATTCAGTGTATTTCATTGAGTCTTACTAAGTGCTAGGCCCCAGGCCCAAACCCCTATTAGGTATAAAACCTATGTGGGTGTGGATTGGCAACTAAGGTGGGGCCCAAGGTGGGGCTAACTCCAGGGAGGGCCTAGCTTACATGTCTGGGATATCAGAGGCTTTTAGACCACATGGGTTTAAGTCGCCTCTTTGTGAAGATTCTAGGTCAGGTGGGTGAGTTGCATGTGTGACTCACCCCTAACCCTGAAAAAGATATAAAACCAGGGGTTGGCTGTCTCTTCTTTGGAGCTCTTCCCCACAGCCGTGGTGGCTCGAGTGACTCTGGGCCAGCCCTTGTTCTGAGCTCCCAGGCTGAACCTAGATGTTGGTAACTATGAATCTGTATTTGGCCTGTCTGTTGATGTTTGTAATTTGTTTGCAATTTGCTCTGAAGTTCAGTGTGCTGGTCTCTTCCCCTGAACTAAGTGAATGATATTTGTATGCTGAATTAAAGTAAGCTTGTCAACCCCTTCACCTTGCTTTCCTTAGTTAAGCAGATCAAAAGAACCTGTGCTGTTGGCAGCTTTCTGGGTGCTGGCTGTGGGTGGATCTTACACTCCCACAGAAGCTGCTAGCCGGATTGTTGAAACACCAATGGGTTAGTTTACCCTCTCAACTTTATTGGTATCTGCAAATCTGATGAGCATTCCCTTTATGCTTATAGATCCCTAGGAAACTCCACTAAAGACTTCTAATTAAATCATCAATGGATGTGGCCACTTGATCACTTCTGAATCTATTTAACTAGGTTCTCATTTAGCCCACCTCTATATATTTTCCACAAAAATAACAAAAGAGACGTTTTCAAATTCTTTGCCAAAATCCAAGTACGCTATACTTGATCAACCAGTCTAAAAACCCCGTCAAAAATGAAAATGAGATTATCCTGGTATGAAGCTATTTTAGCTCTTGGTGATTACTGATGCCTTTTCTGGATGTTCACATACTATCTCTTTAATAATAAATAAAATTACATGTGAAAATGTTTAATATTAATATATACATATAGCCTATATCAGATAGCATGCCATCTTGGGGAGTGGGGAGGGGACAGAGGGAGAGAAAATTTAGAATGCAAAATCTTATTGAAGTGAATGTTGAAAACTAAAAATAAATAAATTTTAAAAATAAAAAATTATAATAAAATATATCATTAATAAAATAATAAATATAAATAGGAGACTAAAACAAGACTGGCCAAGTTCTTTGCTCCATAATTTTCAGGTTGCATTCTTTTTCCCCCTCTGAAAATTAATAATGTGTCTCTTCCAATCCTATAGTACCTCTCTCCTTTCCCATGGTCAGTACTGGACTGAGCCACAAGTATAATAAACTTTCATAGTTTACATTCTACTAGAGACATACTGGAGACATAATTTGCAGAGGGAATGCATAATAACAACAGAAGGGATTAGGAATGGTTTCTCAGAGGACATATCAGTGAATCTTGAAGGAAAGTCAGGGTTCTAAAAGATGAAGATGAAAAAGCAGGGCTTTCCAAAATATAGCCTGATTTTAGGATCTTTAGGATGGAGTAGAGAATAGAAAACTTGGGAGTAGGAAATCTTTGAAAGGAGTACTGAAATAGTTTAGGAAAGAAGTGACAAGGCCTGAACCAGAGTCATGGACTGTGACTGGAGAATAGGGCTT